>NC_139653.1:23505460-23777960 GCF_951799395.1 Argentina silus
GGCAATGAATGAATTACGGGGTTTGATGACTGAGAAGCTTCACCGGCAACAACAAATGAAAGAATGGATGTGGCACATGATACACATCATCAATTAATAAAATAGCTGGAAATAATATCATAATATCACCTACAGTGCCCTGCGTAAGTAATGGGACAGTGAAGAATGTTTTCTTTTTTTTGTCTCTATACTCCAAAAGTTTGGATTTGAAATCAAACAATTGCGATGAGGTTAAAGTAGAATGGGCCAGTGTTTAATATGAGCACACCAACATCGCAGCGAGGTATACTTGGTGGCAAGAGCTGTGAAGGATGTTTGAAAAGAGAATGGTTTGCCTTATCAGCTTGCCAGATAGATTAGAAAAATCTAGTTTATTATAGAAGCTCATGAATTGCAGAGATGAAGAGTGGAAATGTTTTAAATATCAGGTCATTTGAACGAGGACCAAGCAATGGGACCAACTCCTATCTACTCTCATACTGTCATCACGCATTCTCTCACAGCACAGAGAAATGGGGAAATGTTTTAGCGCAGTCTGACATGAATAACCATAAGTCAGCTTTAATAATGTAATGTATTGATTACAAAATGAAGTTAGGAATTTTCATGCGAGACAGGAGTAAGGATGTTGGGTTTCAGTGGGATTGAGACTGGATAGAAAAGTAGCATACAGTTGTTATCATTGAAACTGTCAAAATAGGGTGTGAACGTCCACATTTTCAGCAAGGGCAGCTTTTTCTCATTCACACAATATACTACTACTACTACTAATAATAATAATAATAATAATGCATTTATTTTGTATAGTGCTTTTTGAGGGATCTTTTGAAGGGAGAGAGTGTGCTGGATAAATTCTCAAGCTTTTATTTGTTAATTGGAAAAGATTTGAGCTTGTTGTAAGCGGAACTCAAGCAAGAACAAACACAGGAGCTGAATCAAAATGTCAAGGTTACATGAATTATATGACACCTATATGAAAGTACTTAATTTGTAGTCAACTATGGTACATGATATGACAGACAAATCAGTCAAATACAGACAGTAGGCAACTACAAATGAGTCGGATATGAGGTGCAGCAGAGGTTGGCAATGGCATTATGAATGCCAAATATGCTACAATTCACTCACCTTCCACCACTGTGGTTAATTTTTGGAATGTTGCATGCGGCTGTAGCTACTGATTCTATTTAAATGTATTTACGTTCAACGTGAACTCGCAGTGCCAGAGCGGAAAATTATTGACAAGAACTGCACTCTTTGCTTTGTGAGCACGCTGTGTCCATATAGCCTACTGCTGAAATGCGAGGAATCAACTGAGAAACATATAGTTATAAGTTAATAATATGCAGTTTTGTGGACACACATGTCTGACATCATTTTGTGAAGTGTCCATGAAGACATGATTTGTTCTAAATTAAGGTTTATCCAAGGACATTATGTCGAATTACTCCGACCAGACAATAATTTGTCCTTTTCCGAATTGAAACAACTCATAAGCTACCCTTCACATAATTCATCAGGCGACACTGTTTGGAAACACACTATAACACACTATATCCATTATGCTCAACGATGCCTCCTGGTGGTTCTTTGGCTGAGGTGAATGACCTGAAATATAACTCACTAGTGCCGTCGCAGTAGTCCTGCGACATCGTCACACCGGCAGCCAACTTCTAAACTCTGGCCTACTGAACAGGTTTTATTTGATAGCATTTGTGCACATATTGGTTTCACAATTTATGAATTACAACACTTATACATAGTCCCCCTATTTCAGAGCACCAAAAGTAATGGGACAGATTCATATAATGTCCAAATTAAGCACTCATGTTTAGTAGTAGGTCGACAATTCTTTGAATGCAACAACTGCCTGAAGTCTGGACACTGGGCATCTTCTCTGGTGATGCTCTGCCAGGCCTGTACTGCAGCCATCTTCAGTTGTTGTTTGTTTTGAGGTCTTTTTGCCTCTTATTTTTATCTTCAGGAAATTAAATGCATGTTCAATTGGATTTCAGTCTGAAGATTGACTTGGCCAGTCAATAACAACTCCCTAGTTGCTATGGCAGTATGTTTTGGGTTATTGTCTTGCTGTATAATGAAGCACCATCCAATGAATTTGGAGGCATTTCCTTATACTCGTGCATACAAGATGTTTCTGTACACTTCAGAATACATTCTGCTACTGCCGTCAGCAATTATCATCAATTAGTGCCAGCTATAAATACCCAAACCATAACACCCCCTCCACCATGTTTCACAGATGAGGTGGTATGCTGTAAATCTTGTGCAAATCCTTTTTTTCTCCAAACCTTCTAATTGCAATCACTCGGATACATCAAGAGTGTCCACAAGATCCTTTTCCAGACCACTGCAGGCTTTTTAGCAAACTGTAACCTGACCATCCTTTTTGACCCTCTCTAGTTCGGCTGGTGATGTATTCTTCGGATGGTAGTCTCTTGACATATTCATGCCTACCTGATTCGTGTAACAGTTATTTTGTTTTTTTTCTTAATTATGGCCAGTATTCTTCATCCACTGTAGAAGCCTTCCTTCTACAAGCCTGTTTGCAATTGCTGAGCTCACCAGTGCTTTTTTTGGTTTTGTTTATCAGGTTCCAATCTGTTGATCTTGGCAAGCCTAAGGTTGTGGCTATGTTTCATAGTTTTCAGCCTAATAATGGCTTCCTTGACTTTCATTAGCATCTCTTTGGTCCTCATGTTGACAGACACCAATAGCAGACTCCAAAGGCAAACACAAAGCCTGGAATCAATACTCGACATATCTCTCTTATGCCTGCACACATGATGTGATGGAACACACCTGATATAACAGAAACACCTGTCAAGCCAAATGTCCCATTACATTTGGTGCACAGTTTGGTGGACAGTTTCTGTATTTAACTATAGAACAGCATGGTGAAGGGGGTGTGTACGTGTGATTAATACAGGCAGTAGGATAGCGGCAGCAGATATGATAATAATGATTGACAAGGCTACAGTCTACACCAGGGGTGTCCAAACTACGGCCCGCGGGCCAAGTGCGGCCTGTGATCCATTTTTAATTGGCCCGCAGCAAATTCAAAAAATATAGTGGAATATGGCCCACACATGAAACTTGGCTTAGCGGTACTGCATTTCTTAGTTTTAATAGAGAATTTCAAATTTTCTTAAGTGATGTTAATGCTGAATACGGGGACCTGCTCTACCATTCAGAAGTGCGCTGGCTCCGTGCTTTGGCGGTTTTATTCTCTGAGATCAGAGATCGACCAGTTTTTGAAAGAGAAGGACCGACCTCTTCACCAGCTGAGTGACCCTCTATGGTTGGCTGACCTGCCGATTTTAGTTGATCTTACTGATCACCTTAACACACTGAACAAGAGCCTACAAGGCAAAGACCAATTTGTACCGCAGCTTTACGCGCACATGAAAGCATTCTGTGTGAAGCTCCGACTCTTTGAAACACAATTACGCACCTTCAATGTTGCGCACTTCCCCACACTGTCTGAAATCAAATCTGCTTTTCCAAAGGCTGATCTCTCTGATAAAAAGGGGAAATATGTGTCTGTGATCACATCTTTTAGGACTGAATTTTCTCAGCGCTTCCAAGATTTTTCTGTCATTGAGAAAGACATCAAGCTGTTCGCGACTCCCTTCCTGATAAACGCAGAAGAAGTGGAAGAGAGTCTGCAATTAGAACTCATAGAAATGCAGTGTGATGATTCTCTGAAGAATCAACATCAGCTTCTCTCCTTGCCTGACTTCTACCGGAGCTTGGAAAAAGCCAATGAGACGCCATGCGAAACGAATGATGAGTCTGTTCGGCTCAACATACATATGTGAGCAAACATTTTCTCTGATGACGCTGAACAAAAGCAGATTGAGAACCAAAATGACCGACAACCATCTGTGACGTCTTTCGCATCTCAACCACCAAACTGACTCCCGACCTGCCAGCCATCCTGCAGGCCAAAGCGCAACTTCATTGCTCCCACTGACCGCAACGCTGTTCTCATTATAGGTGAGTTCAAAATATATGACATGTGTTATTAAGCCCAATTACTTAATAAATGTAGTAATTTAATGTTGATAGCATTTTTTTTTAACAAATATTAGTTGATCTGTTAACAAGCCAAACAACTTATTTTCACAACAGGCTTGAAATATATATATATATATTATATATATATATATATATATATATATATATATATATATATATATATATATATATATTATCCCCCCACCCATACAGGACCACCAACTAGGTGAGGCAATATACACCTCACCTTGAGTGAGTGGCCCAGCTGTGTGTATATTTTTCCATATGTGGCCCTCAGTGAAAAAGGTTTGGACACCCCTGGTCTACACAATACAATATTTACCAATCTAATGTTACAACTAGCATATACACTCACCGGCCACTTTATTAGGTACACCTTGCTAGTACCGGGTTGGACCCCCTTTTGCCTTCAGAACTGCCTTAATTCTTTGTGGCATAGATTCAACAAGGTGCTGGAAACATTCCTCTGAAATTTTGGTCCATATTGACATGATAGCATCACGCAGTTGCTGCAGATTTGCCGCTGCACATCCATGCGAATCTCCCGTTCCACCACATCCCAAAGGTGCACTATCGGATTGAGATCTGGTGACTGTGGAGGCCATTGGAGTACAATGAAGAAACCAGTTTGAGATGATTTGAGCTTTGTGACATGGCGCGTTATCCTGCTGGAAGTAGCCATCAGAACATGGGTACAGTGTGGTCATAAAGTGATGGACATGGTCAGCAACAATACTCAGGTAGGCTGTGGCGTTTAAACAATGCTCAATTGGTACTAAGGGGCCCAAAGGAATACATCTGCTCCTCCCTCCCTCCGACCTTGGACCCGCTGCAGTTCGCATACAGACCAAACAGATCCACGGACGATGCAGTCTCCCAGGTCCTCCACACCACTCTCTCTCACCTTGACAGTCAGAAGGGGGGCTATGTGAGAATGCTGTTTATAGATTACAGCTCAGCGTTCAATACCATAGTCCCCACCAGACTGGCTGAAAAGATGATTGGATTAGGACTGAACACTCCCCTGTGTGTCTGGATCCTGGACTTCCTGACGGCCAGGCCACAGGTGGTCAGGGTGGGTAGACACACCTCCAGCATACTCATCCTGAGCACAGGGTCCCCCCAGGGCTTCGTCTTTAGCTCCCTCCTCTACTCCCTGTACACCCACGACTCTGTGGCTAAGTCCAGCGACAACTCCATCATTAAGTTTGCGGACGCCACAGTTGTGGTGGGGCTGATCTCAGATAACAATGAGGAAGCCTACCTGGACGAGGTGGCGGACCTGTCACTCTGGTGTCAGGAGAATAGCCTCATCCTGAATGTCTCCAAGACAAAAGAGCTGATTGTGGAGAGCACAACATCCAAGGACCTACACGCCGCTGGACATCGGTGGGACCGCTGTGGACAGGGTGAGCAGTTTTAAATACCTGGGAGTCCACATCACAGAAGACCTGACCTGGACTACCCACATCAGTGCACTGGTGGGAAAGGCAAGGCAACGCCTGTTCCATCTCAGGCAGCTGAGGAAATGTAGTCTCCCGGAGGATCCTTCAGTCCTTCTACTCTGGAGTTGTGGAGAGCATCCTTGCTGGTAACATCACCGTCTGGTACGGTAACAGCACGGCCCAGGACAGGCGAGCTCTGCAAAGGGTGGTACACCTGGCAGAAAAGACCATGGGAGCTCCAACCCCCCCTCTCCATGTCCTGTACACCAGGAGGTGTAGGACCAGAGCCTACAGGATTATGAAGGACCCTCATCACACGAAAAACGGACTGTTCCAGCTGTTGCGGTCAGGCAAACGCCTTCGCTGTCATGCAGCAAGAACAGAGAAGCTAAGACTGAGTTCCTTCCCCCATGCCATCAGGATCATCAACGATGACCCCACCAGTGCCCCCCTCAAGTCACTCACACACTCACTGACATCATAACACATATGCACACACATAATTATCCATTGCAGACTCATCTTCCACTGTAATTATTTGTACTGTCAACCTGTCATTGCCATTGTATATAGCCATTCCATAGTGTACATTGCTTCACCACTGTTTATACTGTTTATATTTTTTATTATTTCTATTTTTTTTTATTTTATTCTATTTTAAAACTTATTGTTGCACTACTTTGTGGCACTGTCACTTTTGCATTTCACTGTATACTTGTATGCACGTGACAAATAAAGAATCTTGACTCTTGAATCAAAGTGTGCCAAGAAAATATCCCCCACGCCATTACACCACCACAACCAGCCTGAACCGTTGATACAAGGCAGGATGGATCCATGCTTTCATGTTGTTTACGCCAAATTCTGACCCTACCATCTGAATGTCGCAGCAGAAATCGAGACTCATCAGACCAGGCAACGTTTTTCCAATCTTCTATTGTCCAATTTTGGTGAGCCCGTGCGAATTGTAGCCTCAGTTTCCTGTTCTTAGCTGACAGGAGTGGCACCCGGTGTGGTCTTCTGCTGCTGTAGCCCATCTGCTTCAAGGTTCGACGTGTTGTGTATTCAGAGATGGTCTTCTGCATACCTTGGTTGTAACGAGTGGTTATTTGAGTTACTGTTGCCTTTCTATCATCTCAAACCAGTCTGGCCATTCTCCTCTGACCTCTGGCATCAACAAGGCATTTTCGCCCAGAGACCTGCCGCTCACTGGATATTTTCTCTTTTTCGGACCATTCTCTGTAAACCCTAGAGATGGTTGTGCGTGAAAATCCCAGTAGATAAGCAGTTTCTGAAATACTCAGACCAGCCCGTCTGGCACCAACAACCATGCCACGTTCAAAGTCACTTAAATCACATTTCTTCCCCATTCTGATGCTCAGTTTGAACTTCAGCAGGTCGTCTTGACCATGTCTACATACCTAAATGCATTGAGTTGCTGCCATGTGATTGGCTGATTAGATATTTACGTTAACGAGCAGTTGAACAGGTGTACCTAATAAAGTGGCCGGTGAGTGTAATGCCCAGTACAAAAAAGATAGTGAAAGAGATAGTGTTATTACTGTGAAACGCCTTGAAGCTTTGGTCGCTAAAGAACCAAGGAGTGGTTCCGCTGGTGAGAAAGAAAACAGTCATCGAGTGAGTCTGCTGAGAGTGGATAAAGTTTGTATTGTTGCAGCCATAGCTGTGAAGGTTTGGTATTTCAATCTCAAGTCGTGGGTTAGCCTTTTGGCTAACATTAGCTGGTGGTAATCAATGCTTTCCAAGCTGTCCTTTGTTTACATCCGCTGGCTTGATCTTGAGGTGGGACTTTTAGCTTTCCAGGTGACGTGGCCTTGTCAGTCGTGAGTTTGCTTGTTTCTGGGGAATGTCTTGTGACAGCCCTGTTTATAACCTTTGATTAGGGGAGGTGTTCGGGTCAAGTTTATGACCCTAAATGAACCTCAATTGTTCAAAGATCAGGGGCCGTCACATTCAACATTCAATTCTAAATGCCTTTGTTCCTTTTATGGGTTATTTTATGGAACATGGTATCTCAAACCTTTGTTTAATACATAGAATCAACTGTACAATGATTTCTGAAACTTTTCCATATCAGACATCTATTGAAGGTACAGCTTCACATCACATGGTGAGTGTTTAATCATGTAAAACTTTATGATTACACTAGTAAAATATGTTAAAACATAGCACACATTACACAAAATGTTAGTCCATCAACTCTCTTCATTCGGCACAAAGGAATGGTAGTTCTATGGAACATCTAAGGGTCAAGGTATCTGAAAGTTCCTTTGTTTCAGATGGGGCTCTCTCTGCCATGTGGTTTTGTACCCCCCGTTGTGATCAGGGGACGGTGCACTAAACCAGCCACATTCCTTAGTTCCTTATCTCCCACATAGGAAAGGAAAAGTAGTTTTCCTTCCCTAAGTTCACCAGGGCATACACTCTACAGTTTGGAGGCCCTCCCTACTTTCGTCAGTCTTGAGTCTCTAGTCTCTCGTTCCTTGCCTTGTATTCTCTCTGAAATGTGTGCTGTGTGTGCTCATGAATAATGAAACTGTTTTTGGGCATCATGTTGGGACCTTCTCCGTTGTCTTAAAAACTCATTTTCCTGAGCAGTCAGCCTCACATGGCGATGTGATGGAGGGATGGAGAAAAAGAGAGAGGGGGGGGCGGGGGATAGACGGGGAGGGAGTGCCACATGGTGATAGGCAGATTGCTGTTGTTGCAGCCCCCAGTGGAGAGGAGGAGGGGGACTGAGAGAAAGATGAAGGACGTGACAAACAGAGAGAGAAAGAGAGAGAGTTGGACTTTTGGACTATCTGGACTTTTCTAGAGCCCTTGAGAGCGATGTCTCCTACAAAGTTGTAAGAGGGGAAGGGTAGAGGGTAGGGTTTAGTTCCACTGTGGCATGCAGACACAGATATGTACACACACATACAGACGCACACACACCCTCTCACACACACTCTAATGGTGTGTGCTTGTGTGTGTGTTTGTTTTAGCTGAGGAGGTGGAGCTGAGGCAGTACTGTGCATCACTGTTTGTTGTAGCAGCCTGCAGGGGTAGTACTGAGCCTGAAAGTGTCACACCTGGATCATGTCTGAGCATAGAGGAACTGGATGAGGTGAGAATTAACAGCCTCTTAAAATCATCCATCTTTCAATATCCATGAATACCATGGACACACACACAAGGTAACACACTTTTTTGTCTCCCCCCTTTGTTTCTTCACAGACAGTTGGAGACTTTGTGCCTAACAGAGCCTTTGTTGCTGAACAGAAGGCAGACGACAACACAAAGTAAGACATTAAAAACCCTCTCTCTGAAGCCACATCAACAATCACTCCACACACACACACACTCTCTCTCTCTTTCCCTCTCTCTCTCTCTCTCTCTCTCACACACACACACACACACACACACTCCGGCCTTGAAGTGGAAACATCATAGGTTTAATTGTATCAACTCAACTTTGAAGAAGTGCAACTGGTATGACAGCTTGACGTGATATGAGTACAAAGAAGATTTGATAAAATTGTATTTTAGAAGTGTACATGTGTGAACTTTAGAGTGTATAGAGCAAGGTTTTCTATTAAGTGAAGAGAGGTAGTAGCTGCGTAATTTATTGATGTACAGTATGGTTGATGGAGTTTCTCTTCTATGTTTCCCTCTCCCCCACCCCACACTTCTCTCCCTCTCTCTATCTTCATTCCCCTGAGCAGTCTTCTCCCTCAGTTGGTCTCTAAGAGCGGGACCACACCAAGACTCAACCACTCCACCCCACCATCACAGCCAACATCAAAACAGTCCACAGCACCAACAGAACCCAAAGGACTCCAATCACTTGAGCAGTCCACCACTCAAACACCACTGTCTGAATGGTCCCATCATTGTATGAATATGACATTTGTCATTCTATTTTATATAGCATAATTGTGAGTCCAAGATAATTTTCCAATAGCATGATTAATGTTGTCTTTCTCTAGGTCAACATTCAACACTCCCCAGCAGGTCACCAAGGACATCAGAGACATCAACCAAGACTCCATCCAAGTCACCACCAACTGTTCCTTCTTACAACTTCCATGATTTAACTACAGACCTCATACCTGCAAGATTTTACTCCTCTCCCTCTCCAACCCATTCCCATCCAGATCTCCCATCCCCTAAATCCTCCTCCTCCTTTACTACTCTACCCTATCCAAACCCTCTATCCCCAAAGCACTCCTCCTCTCCCTCTCCACCTCCTCCTCTCTCACTGAGGTCTACATTCACTATCTCAACCTCAAGCCCCACAGAGTCCCCAAAGTCACCTCTGTTACCAACCTCAAGCCCCACAGAGTCCCCAAAGTCACCTCTGTTACCAACCTCAAGCCCCACAGAGTCCCCAAAGTCACCTCTGTTACCAACCTCAAGCCCCACAGAGTCCCCAAAGTCACCTCTGTTACCAAAAGGCCTCCGGGTTTCCAGGTTTATATACCCTCCACCCTCACCTCTGAACCCTCTGTCCACTCTGTCACCAGCAAATCTCACGTCCTTTAGGTCAACTCCCAAACCCTTATGCACTGCATCTTCATCCACACCATCACCTCCAGACACTATGTCCTCTAGGTATGAGTCATGTGGATATGTGTCCGTACTGTCACCTCAGGACATACAATATCTCCAGTCAGTTCCATATTCTCCCACACCAAGTCTGTCATCACCAAACCCCAGGATGGAGGGGTCACCAACAGGTAATCCTGTCTGTGTTTGTGTCTCTGTCTGTCTGTCTGTCTGTCTGTCTGTCTGTCTGTCTGTCTGTCTGTCTGTCTGTTTGTGTCTGTCTGTGTGTGTGTGTGTGTGTGTGTGTCTGTATGCAGGTAGATGTTGTCATTGGTGGGTAAATCTGTAAATCTTACCAGCCACTTTGGCAGGTAGCCAACCAAGGTTCTCCTATACCATGCTACAATTTAAAAACAAAACTGGTGTGATCAGCAATTATGGTCACCGTTGATTCAATGTTTGTGACAACAATCCTGCTGCTCTTCCCTCCTCCAGCTGACTGTAAGTAACTGCTGCGCATCTCACTAACGCTTCTCCTGACTTTCAAACAAACCTCTGAGAATATGAGCTTTACAATCTAAAATAAAGCATTAAAGTAAAATTAAACTACACGCAACAACACAAGATAGCAACTAACGTAAATGCTACCCCGGGAGCGTGTGCAATTCGTGAAGTGCCCGTAGTGCAATAATTGAATCTGCTGCACCAGAAACGTCACCAGTTGCGCATGTGGATGCAGAATAAATAGCCCTCCGAGTCTGTTTCTGCACGGAACTTCAAATGTATACAGGTACTGCTATTGTATGTATGTTCAACTATTATCAATGTTTCTATTATATTACCATATGAAGAAGCTGAGTGAATATGTTTTTAAGCAACCAAAAAACATTGAAACCTAACATTTCAGGCACTTTGTATGGTGTTTATGCGCTTAGATCGAAGAAAAATAGACTCCAATCCTAATTTTAGGTTGCTGTTTTAAAAGAAATGTGGTTGGTCAAAAATCTGAGTGGCTGGTGAAGTTTCTTATCCACCAGGCACTTTGGCCAAAAAGTTAATTTCATGACCTGTGCGTGTGTATAAGCACTGTGAATGTTACAATGCTATTATTTCATCCCAATACAATCATTAGTTGAAAAGCGTTTTATTTGTTTAAAAAGCTGTGTTTCTGACTGCTGCAGTAATGTCTTGCCTGTTCTTCTGCTCTGCTGTCAAAGCCAATTCAGGTCTGGCTATAAAAGGTGTTCTTTATTTTTTTATATCGATTAGGATTTTAAGTAAATACCTGACACTACAGCAGACAAGGAGGTAATTACATTGTGAGGAATTGCCCCTATTCCCCAATATTAAGCTCAGATCCCCAAGGCAACACACACACACACACACACACACACACACACACACACACACACACACACACATGCAGACACAACCAGGGAGCTTGTTTTGAGTGTTTTGTGCTGACTTGCAGAAGAGTGTGGAGCGCTTTCTTTGTAGCCATAACTAATGCATTAAGCTTTGATGGGGCAAAAACAGAGAGGGTTAGTGAGGAGCAGCACTGGCTTCTCTCTTAGCTCCTCTACATACAGTACCGTACAGTAGACAACAGCTGCTTTTCTACAGCACACACTTCTAACAACCTCCCTCACTCTCTCCCTACATCTCCACTCCTGTTCCTCAAGGAAGCTCATTTCTCAAACACTTTATTCTCTCAGTATGGATACTGTATAGGCAACTGCTGATAGGTTCACACACAAGTGTACTTGTTTTTACGCTTAAAGATTGTGAGGGTGAGACATCCAGCAAAAGCCTGGCCCCCCGTGAGGAAGACTCCTCAGATGAGGAGATGAAGACTGATGACTGTTTAGAGGAGTGGAGGGTTAGAGGGGAGGAGAGAAGCTCCCCTGGCCCTCTACTGGAGGAGACAGCCCTGGACCCACAACCTGACACACATGCAGGTCTGCTCTCACAACCATCCAAGGTGAGCACAACCAACCACCCACACACTACATTAGTCTCCCACCTAAACCTTTGGAACAAAATCATTGTTTCAAACTAGGACCCAGTCATATTGTGTGTGGCCCAAAAGGATTTAGCTGTGACCCACCTTTATGAAACAAGATAGACATAAACAGAGGAGAGGAGAAATAAAGGAAGGGATAGACAGGAGAAAAGGGTAGAGGAAGGAGGGAGCGGGAGTGACAGATACTACATGAGACACACTCATCATAAGAACACACTGCCTCCACAATGAACCTATTCCTTAAGGCGCCCGCAAACTGCAAGCGGTAATGTCTCCAGGCACCGTTCTGTTACCGCCACTCCCATTGTTTCGAATGGAAGGCTTGCACACTGCAAGCAGGCGGACAGCAGGTGACATTGCGCCCCAAGATCAATTCAGATCCAAGTCTATTCCATCCATTCCACGTTCTCTCTCTAGCTCTCTGGTGGGTTGTGGTGCTAATAGCCTAATCTAATCTTAACCAAAGCTTTCTTACTTTAGTCTCAGGGGAAGCCTTTCGTATTGAGGATCAGCTATCCCACAGTGCACCTCTCAGGCAATTCATCCAGTATAAAAAAGAACAAATAGTAGATAATGCCTTATTCATATCAATTTAACCAAGTAGTAAAAGATAATTATTTTTCAATGACCAGGCTTAATAAAGATTAGATAGATATTCAATTTCAATTTCAATTCTTGAATTAAATGAGTTTAAATAGAATTGACCCCAACCTTGGAACTAACCCATTAATTGTCAGTCCCCCCTTTCTCTCTCGTTCTCTCTCTCTCTCTCTCTCTCTCTCTCTCTCTCGTTCTCTCTCTCTCTCTCTCTGTCTTCCGCTATAGGCTCTGTGTATCCTGGCTCAGAGAGAGCAGACTGGATCAGAGAGGTTCTGTGGGCTGGGGGGCTTCCTGACTCTGGGTCTTGACCCTGATTCTGTCCAGGTCCGCCCAGTGGCCTCTCACTACCACCCAGACACACACTGTGCCTCACAGGACAGCTCACTCACACTCAATACAGGTGTGTGTGTGTGTGTGTGTACATATGTGTGCGTCTGTCTGTGTGTGTGTGTGTGTGTGCGTGCGTGCGTGCGTGCGTGCGTGCGTGCGTGCGTGCGTGCATGCATGTTTGTATGTGATGGGGGAATGCTGTGTGTTAGAGAGTCTGTGTGTGTGTGAGGTGTGACTCTTTTTCTCAGAGTCATGTTTTCCCATAACTACAGCAGAAAGTGCTGTAGCTCTTTTGTTATAAGAGATTAGATTGTGAAGATTACCTCTGTGTCCAACTTTGCCTGGAGATACATTCCAATTTCCAACCATTATTCAAAGGCTTCATAATGGGATTTAAAACAAATATGTAAAAACCCACAGCTTACAAGTGAGATGAAAATGAGTTTTAAACCCAGAGGAGCTATGTTTGCACCTAGGAAATGAGAGAGGGGGACAACACAGATAATTTAGAACTGGAGGGTCCGAAGGGAGCTTTTTAGATTGTGTGTTGCATGCGTGATTGTAAGTGAAGTACCATTTTCACATTTGAATGGGCCCAGGGGTGCAAGTTTCATTAAACATTAATCATTAAACATGAGTGGGACATGTCTCAAAGTCAACAGTCACCAAAGGCTCAAACAAAGCACTCGTAAGTACCCCGAGAAGCGACAAGTCCCAAAATGGGACGGGTATCCTGGAGACCGGACGGATGTGCCGTGACGGACAAGAGGGTGTGCTCCTATAGTCGTTTCACCAGGACCAACATGGCATGCCAGATGGCTGCACGGGTAGCCTTTAATGGCCGGTCCTGTAAGAAGGAGAGGGCTGTGGGAGTGGAGCACTGAAAATGCACCACACCCCGCCTCTCAAACCAACCCTCAAACACCCTCTACTTGAGGTCCTGTAGACTCGCTGTGGAGGGGGCTCTAGCTCCTTGAGTGTAAGTTGGACCTCTCAAGCACTAACCCATAGATCAATTGACTCAGGGTGCAGGTATTTGGGTATTTGGCCAATTGCAATTGGGATAGCAAGTCCCTGCACAATGGGAGGCACAAAGGTCATGTGTAAAGAAGCTGTGCTAAGCTGGACTCCCTGGCCAACGTGGGGCAATCAGGAGACAAGATCGCTCGCGCGACCTCACTCTGTTCAGAGTGGGAGAAATTAGGTTGACAGGCATAAAGGAACACGCCTGGTTACTGGTGAGCCAGCTCGTCCATGCCCAGAGGAACGTTGCAATCGTTTATCGCTAAAGACAGACAGCAATGCGTGTTGTCCTGTGATGCATAAAGGTCTCCACATCTCCAGCAGGAGGGACATTTTTGCATTTACATTTTCGACATTTAGCAGACGCCTTTATCCAAAGCGACAAGAGTACATTTGTCTAAAGTAAGTGAATCATCTATACATCAGTCATCAGAAGAGAAACAAATCTATGCGAGGACCAGGGGCCATTGGCAGTCACAATGCTAGAAGAAGGAAGATTTAAAAAAATAAATTAAAAAAATAACATTTATTTACAGTAGAGAAACTGTACAGGGGGATGAAACTGTAGTAGTGGGGATGAAGAGGGAGGGGTCTCTAAAACGTTGAAGTGCCGTCAGGCACTCTGCGGAGACAGACAGACGTCTGTGCCGATGCAGAGGGATCCAGGCGGAGTGCATGAAATTTTGCATGAAAAGGAGGCCAAGTGGGACTACCACAATCAAGGAGGCCATGAGCCCAAGTAGTCTCAGACATACACAGTACGAGATTGTCATGGCTTGGCGAAACACCTTGAGACATAGGCGAAAAAAGTCTCTCATCTCTCACCTCTCAAAGTTTATCCTTTCGGTCGGTGTGAGCTTTTTGAACAATTTATCCAGAAGCCTAAGATGAGCAGGTGCAACACCAGGAGCGCTGTGTGCTCTGCTGCCTGATGCGAGGTGTCCAAAAATATAAACCAGTTGTCTATATAATTGAGAACCCTCAAGCCTTCTTTACAGAAGGGAAGCTAGGGCCGCTTTGGCACATTTTGTAAATGTCCATTGGGCCAAAGATATTCGTAAGTTGGGGTTGAGGTACTCAGCCAATGATGCCTCCACGGGTAGGAGGCAGTTCCAGCCCACTGCCACCGCATCAGCCATATCCAGGCGGCCGTACCCAGGTCTGATGATGCTGGAGGTGAGGGCTAATCCCATGTAGACTGAATCAGGCATACGTCTGGGAAGACAGGCATGCGTACACGCACAGATGGAGCTTCACCCGAGGTGTGACCATCCAGCCTAGTCCTCTTTGTGGGTGGAGGGGGCCCAGGAAGCTCAACATCGAGTTTCACTGCAGCACGCCTGATTGCTTCCAAGAAAGCAAAGTCAGGGACAGACTCCTCACCACACTCACTTGCCTGTGTAACAGTTTGAGCAGAGTGGAAGGGCTCTTCTCCAATAGCGTCCATCTCTCCCTCAGACAAGTCATTGTTGGACACACACCTCAAGAGGTCGTTCTCATCACTCTCATTGTGAGAAAGGACCTCCGGTCCAGAGAACTGCTGTGAGGCCTCGTGATCAGCGACTTCCTCATCCAGCAGTCTGTTTGCCAGCTCTACACTCTCAGTGAAATGCAAGCATTCTCGCAAGACAAAAGATCAGAGAGCGCATCCCTCGCATGTTGAATGCCAAGCAAGTGGGGCAGGCGGGGCGGGAATCCCAAGGGGCACGCATTATCCTTCTTAGCTTTCCGCTTTCACAATGCCTTTGTCTGCATCTTTGATCGACCCGGAGGACGAGAGGGAGAGAAAAGAGTTAAGTTCCCTAAATGGCTATGTTGATAGTGTACCGTTTATGCTAGCTAGCTCCAAATGCATGCAAATGAGCCAGTAGTAACACTTGTAATGTGTTGATGCACTATTTGACACGTAAACCCGCTCCCGGCCTGTTCCAGGTGTGATTGAATAGGTTTTCATTGAATAGGGTACACAAGGGTGCATATCCCATAGTGAGATGTCGAACCAAGTGGACTGAAAATACAACCTACTTCACAAACTATCAAAACTAAATTAAAACTGTTGGCTTTTATAGTAATTGCCTACTTTTAGAGGTACTTTTATGCACTGTTTATATATGTACAGAAGTGTAATGAGCACCTGTTTCGTTTGAAATGTGACTGGTCATATGAAATGTGACTGGTTAAACCAGCTGGCTAGCTGACCAATCTATGCTAGTTTGTGTCCCTTATTGCCAAACTTAATAAATACTGCACACTCAAGGTCTGAATTCCTTTGCTAGTCATACAATCATGTAACCAAGAAATTCGCCGGAAAGAAACTTTTATGGATTTATTGTTTTGTTGAATATTCATGACTGTCAAAAAAACATTGTTCCCAACAACTCTAAACTATTTTATTTGGTGTCAAGTATTAATTTGGTAATCAGAAAGCTACAAATGTTCATCCAATTACAACCTATGGGAGGTGAAAAAATAAAGTATTTTTTGGCATGTACAACTTGTCATGACAGCCTGTATCATAAACATTAAAGATTTGGGGCATATTATATCTTGGATCCCATTTTGGACCACATTTGCTCCCATTGGTTTTAAAGTTTGTAAATTGTGAAACGTTTTTGGCAAAACAAATCGTACTCTGTTATAAATGATTAGAAAGATTGTGGCTTTTTGAATGTTTTCAGTATTGGGGTTTGGCCAGACTCCTGTTGGTCAACAATGTATGCAAAAATATGTGGGTAGTTTGAGGGTTAAAGCTGAAATATTTGTCTGTCTCTTTGTAACCATGGTAATGTTTTTCATAGCGCATATTTTGGCCGGGCTACTTTTTATCCTTTCCATAATTGCTTGCGAGTTATCAGACAGATCAGTGTGGACAGACAGATATCAGACAGACATTGCCCCCAGGCTTTTAGGGGCCCAGCTTGTCTTGTGGTTGCTGCCTTGGTGTTATGCATTAGAAAAGTGACAATTTGAACCCAAGGCCATTGGATTCCATTACAACAACAGTTGGCTTTTGAGTTACCTAACCCTATTTTTTCTCCAGTTCCTTTCTACAAAGATACTTCACTAACAAGATTGCCATGTCTATCTGGAACTTTAGATTACTGACTTGTTTGAGGACTGTGTGCTAGACAGACAAAAACATTCAGTTCCAGAGTTCCCTGGTTGGCAGATTCCATAGAACTATAGTTGGATTGTATGGAACTCACAGAAAACAGTCTCTGACTCAGACAGGAAGGAATTTTGAGGACTCACACAATAACTGTTCAGAAACACAATCAGAAATACCAAGTAATTCAGCTGGCCTTGGTTTTGCCAGTGTGGTGCCAATTACAACCCTGGTTATTGTAATTGTAATTACTGTAATGCACTGGTGGCTGGAGGCCTTATGTTTATTACAGCATATTGGATGACTACCAGACTCATTCATATTCTGTTCATCCAGCTCAATGAAAATTGGTAGGTTTAGGCTATTTACTACATACCCAGCCTGGGCATGACAGCAACATTTGTCTATACCCATCATGAGGTCCTTCCTAGCCTACACAGAAATCTTTATAACGCAGGTGCCCAGGAGGAGAGAGAGATTGGAGTTATCAAAGTGACAGTGACACATTCAATACCACTTTACCACACTCTTGACTGCATCTGATCACACACAGTTCACTTTCATAGCTTTCCTCTTAATGCAATCACCTTCTGTGACCAAAGAGAAAAATAATTTGGGCGCCATTAGGCTCCTATCGTAACTCTGTATTGATGTAAGACGCCTTTACTTCAGAGACAAATTTCAATGCTAAGACAAAATATTTGCACAGCCAAATTATTTGGTTACAAAATATAAGCTATAAACTCTTGTTTCCGTATTGATATAGGCCAAGTGTCAGTATTAAATTATGCTGCATAAAATTCACAGAATATTATTCCCAAACTCATTATAGGCCTAATTCTGCATTCGTAGTCAGAATAAAAAGCTACCGGAACATAGTAGTAGTGCCTATTTGATTAATTATCGGTCTTGCTTCTTGCAGCTTTGCGTTGATGTATCAAAATATTATTCCCAAATTTGTTAGGCTATAGGACTACTGCATTAGGCTACTAGCTTTCCACTTTGCACCTTATTATGACGTTTTTAATGGTGAATTGACATCACCTTTAAACTCTATAAAACATAATATCTATAGCAAGACGCATCTTTCACCATAGTTTTTAAAAAAATTGGGCCAATCAGTGTAATTTTGTAAATGCTGCATATGTATGGTGTGACACCCCTCCCACTCTGTCTGCTGGGCTGTACTGTTTCTGTGCTCATTCACAGGAGGCCCATGGGTAGAGGTGGGAGGGTCATCAGCTGATGTGGTGCACCTGGGCCCTGCAGGTTATTTAGTTTGGCCACATCAACCCACCTCTCTTCCCCACTCCATGCTGGCTCCACCACCGATTGTTGTTTTTTGTTTTGCACCTTACAACACCCTCACAGCATACTGCATACACTACTGACTCTACAGACTTCCACACTCCATTGTTTAATTCTGTATGTAATTTTATATAGTTTAAATAAACGTTGCTTTTGATTCAACTCATGTGTGGTCTCCCATTGTTGTCACTGAGCTTGAACCAGTTTGTGACAAATGGGGGCTCATCCTCTTAAGATTGTAACATGGGGCTTGTTAAAATAGTGGCAGTTTGACTTTATAGTTTGGTTAGTATGTTTTTTTAGTATGTTGGCTAATTTGATTTTGAACTAAGTTTAGCCAGGTTTGGTTTGTTTGATTGGCATCCCTGGTTTGCAGCTAGAGCCAGTTTGTGATAAATTGTCTCGGGAGCACTTCCTTGGTTTGGATGTGTCAGTAACCGAACACTATTCGGTGTCTGTTACAGACAGTTTAACTCGCCTTTGCCTGAGCAGCTCCTGTCTGTTTCTTGTGATGACGTGGTGAAGGAGCAGCAGGATAACCCCCTTCTTTGAAGGAGCTGTTTGAGTTTTGCCAGCTGATACTTCCTTCAAAAGGGTATGCTAGTTCATAAGTGGGTGCCTCATAGGGAAAGTTTTGTTGGTGATCCTATCATTCAGATTGTAGTGCCCTCCTAAATTTCAGACAGTTCTTCAAACCTCCCATGATAATGTTGCTGGGCATCTAGGAGTTAGGAAAACATATGACCGCTATTTTGCGCTACTTTTTCTGGTCATGGTTGAAACATGACATCTCTGCTACATTAAAATATGTCACACGTGCCAGTTGACTGGTAAGTTGGTCCTTTGCCCCATTCTAGTCTGGCAGTAACTATTTGCTGACAGTGATGAAGGCTCTAATTTTACCTCTCATATGTTTGCACAAGTGCTACAGCAGCTTCGTATCAAGCACAACCAGTCATCTGCATATCATGCAGTCTCAGGGTGCATTAGAGCGTTTTCATCAAACCCTGAAGTCTTTACTGTGAGCATACTGTACAGAGTTAAAGTTTAGAGCCGAGCCGCTGGTGTGACAGTGTTTTTTATCAGGTCATTCAACTTGTCAAAACAACCACCAGGAGGCACGATGCATATGTTTAGAGCGTGTTAGTGTGTTTACAAACATTGCTGCCTAATTAATTATGTGAATAGCAGCTTATGAGTTGTTCCAATTTGGATATAATGTTTCTCAGTTCATTCTGTGCATTTCAGCAGTAGGCTACTGTATATGGACACAGTGCACTCAGAAAGCAAAGAGAACAGTTTGTGTCATTAATGTTCTGCTCTGGCACTGAACGTATTTCACATGATTGATGAGAACTTTCATGAATCAATCATAAGAAATGTTTACATGCCATGTGCAATGACGAGAATAAAACAAATAAACAGCTCTGATCACGAGAGCGTTGCATATACTTGTCAGTATGTCGTATGTGTATATCTGACCTGATCATCCTCGCATTTTGGCATTTTGGCTATTTTGGCTATTTTGGTTATTTGTCCAGGGACGTAGAAGTATATTTTGCAAGCTGGTGCTGCCTAAAATGTTGTGACCCAGAGAAAATGTTGCATATCACCTGTTAAACAAGCAATTCTGGTGACTTTTGATAGGAGAATAACGTAGTGGTTAGTGTGAGTGAAAAGCATGAAATGATCGGTTTTGTATGGAAGTCAATGTAGCCAGAGGAGGACAGAAAATAGCTGTCCTCCGACTATGCCATGGTGCAATCCTAGAGGGTACTGTTGAGACAACTGAAGACCTATTCATTGCAAAACAGTTGGTTTTAATCTGGTATTTGGTGACATATAGTATTGTGTTTAATCCAAAAAGGATAACTTGAACTAAAATTAAACTAAATGTTTAAATGTTTCACTAGTTTTTATTTTTCTGTAATTCATGGTGGTCTTCTCCATCCTCCTCTGAGGAGCCTCCATTGCTGTACTGCTAGACAGCTGTTGGGCAGCGTGGGGTTCAAACTGAGGCCTTTAGTATTAGTTTCAGTAAGCCTATAGCCTAGCTCTTTAGTGTTCCCATAGTCGCCCCCCCCCCCCACCACACATGAAATGTTAAATGATCTCATCCCATTACATTTATTGTGTTCAAAACAGTGAGCGTGACATAAACGGCAAGTGTAAACGCTATGCCATTAATGGATGAGGCAGAAAATATCCTTGAAGGGCTGAAGTGTCCTTCTCACGATGTGCTGAGCCGTACGTCTGCCATGATGGTTAAGCTCCAAAGTTAATGAGAGAGAAAGGTTAGAGATGAGGAATATCACCTTGACAACGCTCTTCACTCGTTTATTTTTCCCCATCCCTCCATCTGTCCCCTTTTTTCTGAGGGCTAGGATCCAACAGGTTCTATGGGTGTCTCTCTCTCTCTCTCTTTGTTTCTTTCTCTGCAGAGAATGTTATAGAGCTTAGAAAATGAGATTGTTAGTTTTCTTCAGTGTGTCAGTCAAGTATCTGGCCCCACAGACAGACATGCAGACAGACAGACGGCTGTTTGTACTTAATTATTTTTGTTTCTATTTGTGTGTGTCAGGTATATCAGTTTGTTTTGTGAAAAGGCAAGGTGTTACCCGATGTACCATTCACTAAGTGTACAATAAAGGTAAGAAAAGAAAAAGGTGTAATATGCTCGCTCTGTCTCTCTAGATTGTTGGAGGCCGAGTAGCAGCCTCAGAGGCTGTGCTGAGGAATACCTGGTTACCACAGTGATGACTAATAGCTCCAGCCCGCCGATCAGCATCCTGAATTGCGTAATCACACCCACTAGGAGAGGAGCATCTTCTGCCCATGGGCTGCGAATGTCTGGTAAGACACGGCTCTCTTTCTTATTTACTCTCTCTTCATCTCTCTTCATACACACACACACAGATGCACATTCAGTCGCAGTTTTAATATATATCAGTCACACACGCATGCAAGCACACTAAGATGATCTGTTTACCTGTGACAATTCTAATACTGCTGCTAATCAAATAACTGGAGTGTCCCTGCCATCTCCCTTCCCTCTAACTTTCTCTCCCTCCTCCTCTCCCACCCCCATCTCCCCCTTCCTCACACAGTTTTCTATCTCCTCTCTTTCTACCTCATCCGCTTCCTCCCTTCTTCTCATCTCTTTTTGCTTCTCCCACTCTTTTCCATTATCTCTCGACGCCTCCCTGTGTGTGTGTGTGTGTGTGTGTGTGTGTGTGTGTGTGTGTGTGTGTGTGTGTGTGTGTGTGCGCGCGTGTGCGTGTGTGTGCGCGCATTTGGCATCTCGCTATCCTACTATGCTGCTGTTCTGTCTGTCAGAACCTCTGGTTTAAACACTAAGTGGGTTCTCAGTGACAGATGACAGTGGGAGGAAGAGAATGTTGAGGAAAAGACTGCAGCAGAGACTGGGGAAGCAGCACACAGCAACAGGCAGCAATATGACACACACACACACACACACACACACACACTCACTCAATGGGGTCTCAAATTTACAATGAGCAAGTGGGGATGGATGTTCAATCTGATTCAATTTGATGTGGCTCACAGTGGAGAGGAATAAAACACTATTCTTTTACTGAGTTCTGTTCTTGCTCTCTCTTTGTCTCTTTCTTTCTCCCTCTCTCTCTCCCTCCCTCCCATCAAACAACCTCCCTCTCTACTCACTCTCTTTTTACAACTTATATTTTCTTCTAACATGTTTTGTTCATTTATTTGTTATTTTTCAATTTATTCTAGGATCCAGGGGCCAGCCTGATACAGCCACTTCAAGCCTCACTCGCCCTGTCAGTGCAGACCCCTGTTCTCTGTCTGGCCTGGCATCTGGCCCCGTCTGGCGGCCCCTGTCACGTGCCACACAGGAGATCAGTGAGATCTGTAATGTGGACCAGACAGGCTGCGAGGACCAGCATCTGGAGGATGAGGCAGACACACAGGCCCTGACCAGCCTAGAGGAAGAGTTAAGACTGATAGATAAAGGTACACACACACACACAAACACACACACACACACACACACACACACACACACACACACACACACACACACACACAGGCACTGATGGTTTTGTTAAGATAACATCTTCTCTTCCAGTCTCTGGGGTGTTCCAAAGGGACCCAGGCATCCAGGTGTTGGAGTGGCATCACAGGAGGCAGAACTCTGTCCAGTGGGTAACACGCATGCATGCAGGCACGCACACAACAAAATACACTCTCAGACAAACACATCCTTTCTCTATTTAGGGCGAGATTGGAGACATGGTCTGGTTGGTATATATACAGTATCTGTGTCCATCGAGATACACTTATTTGCAGAAGCTTGTGAGAGCTCTGTCCACTCACCCCCTACACACACACAGACTCATTTTTTGGGGGAAATGAAACAAATAAGTTGTGTGTGTTTAGGAGAGCTCATGCCTGTGTGTGTTTGGGTATGATTTGTATTTCCATGGTTGTCTGTGTGTTAGTGAGAGTGTTTATCACACGTGGATGGCTCATGTTCATCCTTTTCATTTTGCTCTCCTTCTCTCCCGCTGTCTTATTGCCTTTGATAAGTGTGTAATCCCTATTTGTTGTCCTCCCTCTCTCCCTCGTTCCGTTGCCATGTTAAGTGTGTAATGGAGCAGCAATCAGCATGCAGGCTTTAACATCACCATGTTCAGCATCAGGCTGAAACACGACAGTCACTACATCTGAGGCTACTGATCAGAAAATTAGTTTTGGAGTGGGCGTGTGTGGGCGTGTGGGCGTGTGTGCGTGTGTGTGTGTGTGTGTGTGTGTGTGTGTGTGTGTGTGTGTGTGTGTGTGTGGTAATCTGTGCCCTAGGCTCTCTGCTGAGTAGAGATCACACTGAGACATGTAATAACAGGATTAGCACACACGACACGGTGTGCTCCTAAAACAGCCCTGTACAGCCGTCAGCCACGCACCACGCACACACCATCTCTCTCCAGTTCCTTCAATTTCAATCTCTTAGTCTGTTTAGTCTTGCATTATTCAACCCCTTTATTTTGTTTGTATTTTTTTATACATAATATACATATAGACAATCATAGTTCAACTTATCAAACAAACAAAATATTCTATCTCTCCATACATCATCCACTTTTTCATCTTTTACTACACAACATGTATCTCTTTCGCCCCCCACCCCCCTATACAACATGTATCTCTATTGCCCCCACCCCCCTATACAACATGTATCTCTATTGCCCCCACCCCCCTATACAACATGTATCTCTCTCGCCCCCCACCCCCCTATACAACATGTATCTCTATTGCCCCCACCCCCCTATACAACATGTATCTCTATTGCCCCCATCCCCCTATACAACATGTATCTCTATTGCCCCCATCCCCCTATACAACATGTATCTCTATTGCCCCCACCCCCCTATACAACATGTATCTCTCTCGCCCCCCACCCCCCTATACAACATGTATCTCTTTCGCCCCCCACCCCCCTATACAACATGTATCTCTATTGCCCCCACCCCCCTATACAACATGTATCTCTCTCGCCCCCCACCCCCCTATACAACATGTATCTCTATTGCCCCCACCCCCCTATACAACATGTATCTCTATTGCCCCCACCCCCCTATCCAACATGTATCTCTATTGCCCCCATCCCCCTATACAACATGTATCTCTCTCGCCCCCCACCCACCTATACAACATGTATCTCTATTGCCCCCATCCCCCTATACAACATGTATCTCTCTCGCCCCCCACCCCCCTATACAACATGTATCTATTGCCCCACCCCCCTATACAACATGTATCTCTCTCGCCCCCCACCCCCCTATACAACATGTATCTCTATTGCCCCCACCCCCCTATACAACATGTATCTCTATTGCCCCCACCCCCCTATACAACATGTATCTCTTTTGCCCCCACCCCCCTATACAACATGTATCTCTCTCGCCCCCCACCCCCCTATACAACATGTATCTCTATTGCCCCCACCCCCCTATACAACATGTATCTCTATTGCCCCCACCCCCTTATACAACATGTATCTCTCTCGCCCCCCACCCCCCTATACAACATGTATCTCTATTGCCCCCACCCCCCTATACAACATGTATCTCTATTGCCCCACCCCCCTATACAACATGTATCTCTATTGCCCCCATCCCCCTATACAACATGTATCTCTATTGCCCCCACCCCCCTATACAACATGTATCTCTATTGCCCCCACCCCCCCATACAACATGTATCTCTATTGCCCCCACCCCCCTATACAACATGTATCTCTATTGCCCCCACCCCCCTATACAACATGTATCTCTATTGCCCCCACCCCCCTATACATTCTCTCGCCCTCACAACACACATGACAACTGGAAAATACTAAGTGTATTTGTATCTATTACGTTTTTAATTTGCTTTATACTCACACTTTCCCATACTTGCTAATATGTGGGCCTATCTTGAAGTGTTATTTAGTCTAAGTAGGTTCAGGCAAGGCTCTTTAAGGAGTAGGGCAGCTGGCCGTCAGGTGACGGACAGCTGAACCCCCCTATAAAAGAAAGCATACACATCACATGTTCATGGGACCAGGCTTTAGGAGCCGAGTTTCTACACTCCACAATAGTTAAGCAGTGTTTCGCCGCTGGCTATGTGAGTTACATTTTGGTCGTCCCACCCACCGCCCCAGCTTCCACCTGTATGTTCGCTCTGTGTGTACCTACCTTAATTTCAGGCGGGAGTAATATCAGAGAAGAGCCATCCAATTACACCAAACCTAATGTATTACCATTTTCATTAAACGTATTCAAACAACATAAGTGTCATGACTGAACCAGGTATTATTCCATAATGTGGTACCATGTAGTTCTGTAGCGCTGACATAAGTGACTATACTGTACAATCATTGTACCTGTTATGTCCTGCTCTGCTATAAAGATATACTGTATCTGTTAATATGTGTATACAATTTGTATATATCAATATTGTCTATTCTATATGATTCTGACCCAACTTAGGTTTCAAACATGGCCACACAGCTGGGAAGCTAATAAGTATACACATATTTAACTGCTTCAGGATCACTTTGATCTAACATTCCCTCTGATTGTCACTTTAGTCTTCCATAGGCTTGGTTCATTTGATATTCACATTTCTTTGATGCTCTGCTTGCTCTGATTGGTTAAATTTGATATTCCAGGGGTGGAGCCAGGGAGGGTCAGTCAGACGAAGAGGCGGAGATTCTGAAAGACCAGCAGAGTGTCCTGTCACTGCCCTGACACAGATACACACATCAAGATGACACTCACCTAAGACTCACACATACACATGCATATGACATGCACATCCTCAGGATACACACACTCACAAACCTCAGGACACACAGCCTTGCTCAGTAACAACAAAATGCAGATGGAACGCTTTGATAGACTGTGTCCTTTGTCATAACTGATCATAAATATATGTAGCAGCTTTGACAACATAAAGACATCACCTTTATTAATTGATCAGAGGAGAACTGGTTAAATTGAGGTGGATACAATAATATGACATTGTTTGAAATGTAACTTTACTACTTTATACCAATGTTCTACTGTATGATTATAATGCTAGAATGACTGGTAACATACTTATTCTACAGTGCTGATTTAATATGGAATTAATGTGATTGAAAGCTTTAGTTATGTAATGTTGTTGGTGTTGACTTGTAATGCTGTGTAGTGAAGAACCCATGATGATGAATATGCCTGTTGTCTGATTCATGCTTGATAACTTCATACTTAGAGGTAGAGGTATAGAGGTACTTAGCCTATACTGTACCAGATATGGTGATTTAGAAGGTATTGAAAGTAGTGACCTGGGAATGAGTTAGTGGTAGAGGAGTGGGCTTGAATCAAATGGAAGGTGGGATGATTAGGCTAGGTGGTACTAGGCCAGGTTGGGTCTCACACACCAATCCTCTACATACCTCACAGCAGCACACAGTATAGACCAAAGCAGAGTTGCACCTAGCTCCTGGAGACAATCAATCTCTGTAGCTATACAGTATGGCTCTCAGGGATACATCAGATGATATAATTTTGGGATGTTGTACCATGGCAACAACGTAGGCAGAAGAGTGTTAGGATAAGACAAAATGAGTGTTGCTGTATGAGAAGAGAGGTATAATGGGAACAGGAGGGAGAGGGGGAGTGTAGGGTGAAGCCTGCACCATGCCAGTATTACAACATGCTGGACATATTTATGAGTGTGTGTGAAAAGGTTACCTACAGGAGCTGAATACTGGACATATTTCTCTGTTGTCATCACAATTTGTCTCTTAATTAGATTTGGGTGGCATGGGGCTCTGGACAGAAACACGTGTGTGTGTGCGTGTGTGTGTGTGTGTGTGTGTGTGTGTGTGTGTGTGTGTGTGTGCGTGTGCACACACACAAGAGAAGAAGGTGATAAATTATGTTTATAGGAGAGGGAGAGAGAGACTGCCAATAGCCACAGCTCCTGACTGTGTGTGTGTGTGTGTGTGTGTGTGTGTGTGTGTGTGTGTGTGTGTGTGTGTGTGTGTGTGTGTGTGTGTGTGTGTGTGTGTGTGTGTGTGTGTGTGTGTGTGTGTGTGTGTGTTCGTGTTCGTGTTTGGGAGCAAGAGACCGTGCCATGGCCACTGCTGTTGCTTCTCCTGTTGCCACAGTTGGTGTGGGAATGATAAACACCCAGCTCAGAGGTGGTTTGTTGCCCCTGTGTGTGTGTGTGTGTTGTGCATACGTGCATGCGCGTATTTGTCTTTCCTCTGCTGTTTTGCATTACTCTCCTCAGCCAGTACTAATCTATCATAGCTGCCAAAGCCCTCAGCTGACTCTACACACCCCAGACCTAGCAGACCAGCTTTCACACTGTAAGGACGAAAAGATTGCATGTGTGCGTGCGTGCATGTGTCTGTTTGTGCATATATACCTGTGTCTATGCTTGTGTTGTTATTGCTTTCTTTTCGATCTGTGTTGCCCTGTCTGTCTGCAGCCATTACTTAGGGAGTGTTTTATTTGTGTGAAAGTTAATCGCTTTGAACTGACTACAGAAGCCATGTAATCCTACTACAATCACCACAGGGCTGATTGAAAGAACCATGGAGGGAGTAATAGAGGGAAGAGAGAGAGACAGGGATGGAGGAATGAGAGAGCTTTGTCAGTGTCCTTCACAGGGCACATCAATCTTTCAAAGTTCAGAGAAGAGAAAAAGCAACTGCACACACACTAGTAGAGAAATGCAGTGACCGCACACACACACACACATACCTGGTTTACAGAAGTCTGAGAAAACATTGCATTTCCTCCCTACCATCCTCAAGTTTGGTAGGAGACATTCATCAAACTATTCAACATCAGCCTAAAACAAGAGCAGTACCCGCTTGATTCAGCTGCAGGAGTTCGTGTTTGCAACAGGGGGTCGGCCATATCAGCACAAATGTCATTCATTAGGGAGATATGCAAATGTGTGCAGTCACGCAAACAAGCAAACAATCAAACAATCCATTAATCACCCTACACAAGCAGTCACACACGTAGATTTGTGTGTGTGTGTGTGTGGGGGGGGGGGTTGAAAAAGAGAAGGTGAAAGAGGGGAGATGGTTGGAGAGATTATATATTGGGGAAGAGAGAATGAGAGAGACAATGGGATTTTAATCTGATATCACATAATTTCTTTAGCGCTGCGTTGGTTCATGTGTTCTTTATCCAAACTTTCATCATCATTCTGAGGACAGTTAATGAACCACATTGTCTAAGAAGCAGAATTTCCATCTAGATAAATGCAGAGAGGAGAGAGAGACACACACACACACACATGCAGGCAGAAGAAACACAAACACTTGCATACACATGCAGGAGAGTGACATGAGTCTAATGGGACCTGAATGAAGGATGCTTAATGAGGAGCAGTAGCTAACAGGTGCTTCTCATTAAGGGCAGTAGAAAAGAGAAGAGCAAACAATGCACTGATATTCCTGTGTTCTTAATTAGTGTCTGCTAGACTGGTGATATTGAAGACTCCTGTACACCCCTCACCCCCTCTCACCGTCTTCCCTTCTCTCTCCCTCCATCTCTACACTTTGGTCCCCCTTTCTATTGGTTGTGTAGAGAATACAATTCATTTTCTTTGGAGGAATAGACCCTCCTGCCCCACCTCTCCCCCTATCCTCCCCCTCTGCTCCTGTTCACCTCCATCTTCACCTCCCTGTTCCTCCAAACCTTCCATCCCCCCACCTCATGTACCCTCTACTTATCTTAATCCTATCTCTCTCTCTTTCTCATTCTCTCTCTTATTACCATTCAAGCTCTCTGTCTCCATCTTTTTGCATTCACTCCAGCAATTGATCAAATAAAAAAAAAAACACATAGACAAGCAGCAGGGAACAAGCCTCTATACACATACACACACACACACACACACACACCTTCAAGACGGATGGTCCTCCTCTCCAAAGGCCAGACATTTACATTCTGCCTATACCTCTAATTAGCCAGCTGGACCTATCCGTCACTGTGGGACTAGCTCTTATTAACCCTCTCCCCCTCTCCCCCTGTACATAGAGACTTCCGCTCCATTAACCATTAAGTTGGACCAAGCCAAGGCTCACAGGGGGCCCAGGAGACAGGGGGAGGGGCTCTCATTAAACACTTTGGGCCCCGACAGAATCAATTACAGTGATGTATTGATTTGTCAGAGGGTCTCTGTGGCTTAGGCAGGCCACCAGGGTCGGTGTGTATGTGTAGAGAAGGGGAGGAGAGTATAGAGATATGGAAAAAGCTAACAAGAGAGAGAGAGAGAGAGAGCAAGAAATATCTTGGATTTTATACCCATCACCCCTCATCCTCTTTCTATATAACCCATCCTTTCACCCCCCCTTTCCTTCATGTTCACCTTATCTCCCCCTTCCCCTTCTCCTGTCTCTCTTCTTCTCCCTCTTCTTCTCTCCTTTTCTGTTCCTTCATACCCTTCTCCTCACTCTCTTCCTCTCCTTCCTTCTCCCTCTGTTTTCCACCTGCCTGATGGTCCCCTGATCCCAATTACCCTCCATCTGCCTTGGCTTTGATATAGTGAGCATTACTCTGCTGGGTTTACGGCTGGGGGAACAGGTGTGTGTGTGTGTGTGTGTGTGTGTGTGTGTGTGTGTGTGTGTGTGTGTGTGTGTGTGTGTGTGTGTGTGTGTGTGTGTGTGTGTGTGTGTGTGTGTGTGTGTGTGTGTGTGTGTGTGTGTGTGTGTGTGTGTGTGTGTGTGTGTGTGTGTGTGTGTGTGTGTGTGTGTGTGTGTGTGTGTGTGTGCGTGTGTGTGCGCGTGTGTGTGCGCGTGTGTCAGGGTGTGTTAGACTAGGGAACCTGTGCTTGTGCTTTTTATTTTGTAGTAAACAGCTCACACACTCCATTATTGTAGCCTATGGTGCAGTTTAGAGTGCAAATATGTAATCTGCCATGGATTATGTAGGTGAATCTCCTTCTTTGGCATTAATTAGCCAGCAGGAGGTGAATCCACTGAGGCTGATTAGTGAACAGATCTAACAGAGTCTAAAGTACTGTTGCTACTAACAATGAGTTACCTACAAACAGTGCATCAAGATTTTGTATAGCCTATCTAAAGCCAGCTGCTCTAATGGCATATGTTTCTTGTATTTGTTTTTCTGCCTTACACCTAAACATTCAGTAACTGTTTGCCCTATTAGGTCTCATAGTGGGATGCTACTCTGGTAAGCAGGACTTGATAGGAATACTGTTGGTAAAGAATGCATTACAGGGGAGAGAGAGGAATCAGACACATAAACACACATATGTGTGCAGTCACACACACACACACACACACACACACACACACACACACACACACACACACAGACAAACAGAAAATCCCTTGTGAGCTTTAGTAAATCACTAGCAGAGACAGAGGGGTCATTTAATATAACAGAGAGAAATGCCATCTCCTCTATAGTTTCATATCAATGCCACCTCATCTAGTTTCATATCTGTGTAAGGCCACTATCACTGAGAACTTTAAATCCACCTTGGGGTCATCTGTGTGTGTGTGTGTGTGTGTGTGTGTGTGTGTGTGTGTGTGTGTCTGTGTGTGTGTGTGTGTGTGTGTGTGTGTGTGTGTGTGTGTGTGTGTGTGTGTGTGTGTGTGTGTTTATGTGTCTGATCCCTCTTTCTGCCCTTTAACGGATTATTTACCAACAGTATTCCAAAGCCTCGTAACACCCCTGGTTTGCTAAAAAATAGTATACTTGTCAGAGCATCTATTACCAAAGTATTTGGCCAGTCAGAGGGAGGGTTCTGGCTTCGACACAGCACTGGATACCCCCTCAGAAAGGTCTGAGAGAATAGACTCATATTACAGTGAGGGATGCAGATGCATGACAAAGAAAACACATAGAACCCTTAAGACAAAATCTAAATGTCACAGAAGTGTGCACATATATTACTTCTCATGAAACAAATATACCTGAAGAAGGCCCAGGGGCAATTAAGGAATCAACAATGTTCATGTAATAGAGATGGTTCAGTGAAATTTGCTCCTGTGATGAGTTACCCTGCTTAAAGACCTGAAGATATATGCTAATTCCCAGGCTTTAGCTTAGTGGGTAAACGCAGTCTGGGTTCAATACCAGGTTAGGTATGTTCCTTCAAAGTACAACCTTATGTGTGTGAGTTTAATTTCTGTGCCCCAAAGACAAAAACACAACTACTGCCTGACCTTGTCTACTGCATATTTTCAAGGTGATGGAATGATAATTATTCAGCTGGGTAGGAACTGAGTAAAAAAGATGTATGTGCTTGACTACTTGCCTAAACCCCAGTAATGAATAGAAAAACATTTTAAAGAGAAAGAGTATGTGTGTGTGTGTGTGTGTGCGCGCGTGCGCGTGCGTGCATGTGCTATAGAGCATTGAGGCTAAACACACTTAAGGCTAAGCAATCAGTGAGTAAAGTTTATACTTCCCTGTCATTAAGCCCCACATAAAAGCCTAAGCTGCTTTTATCCTTATAAAGAAGAAAGGGAAAATGTCAGCACATAATTAAATTAGATGAAAGGGAGGAATTAGACCATTCCTCCTCTTTAAACAGAGACAACTTGATCAGAACCAATGAAATTAGTTCACTGAAAAGTCCTCCCTCCTTTTTTCTTCCTATCATTCCCTTCCCTCTCCCTCCCTGTGCTCTCTTTATATTTCTCTCCCTCCACTCTATTCCTGCCCCCCCCCCCTCTCTGGCCTTGTATAACCTGTGAGCAGCATCAATCTGTTGTCCTTGGCTGTTTCTAGAGTGTGTAACGTAGTATATAGGCCTAGACTTCTCTCCATCTCTCCATTTATCTCTGCCTCTCTTCCTCCATTCCCTCTCTGCAGTGCTGTGAAATCCAAGGACCTTGAGTTAGGTTCCTCGCTGCTGCTCTCTCTAAAGATCTAAACATCAATGCCCCTGAAGTGAAACAGGTCATCAATACGGAATACACATCATATCATATACAACATCGATCTGTTTCATCATAAACAGGAGAATATTACAGCTTTCCTGTGTTCCCTAAACACAGTTAGGGGGAGAAATATCCAGCTTGGAGGAGGACAACGCTTCATAGGAGAAGTGGTAGAGTCATTGACAATGAAGTACAGTTGAGAGAATAAGTACAATCCTCCTTGTATAATGCTAGCTATGTTTACTGTAGGTATGAGGCAATAACTAGTTGATGGTCTGTGTCATCTTAAAACATTAATTCTCAATGAGAGCCACTTAGTGTGCAATTGTTTTGTTTGGGGGGTAGAAATGAATGTGTGTGTGTGTGTGTGTGTGTGTGTGTGTGTGTGTGTGTGTGTGTGTGTGTGTGTGTGTGTGTGTGTGTGTGTGTGTGTGTGTGTGTGTGTGTGTGTGTGTGTGTGTGTGTGTGTGTGTGTGTGTGTGTGTGTGTGTGTGTGTGTGTGTGTGTGTGTGTGTGTGTGTGTGTGTGTGTGTGTGTGTGTGTGTGTGTGTGTGAGCGAGAGAAAGACCAAACACTGTGGTCAACTCTGTAGAGAGAATCTGCCGTAGCCAGGGTGGATATGAAAAGAGAACCAGCAGTGTGCATTTGTGTTAAAAACCCCTTCATTTTAAGCAATAAGGCATGAGAGGGCGTGCTTTATCATGAATAAAGTCACAGCTGATGAGTTGCTGGCCCTCCGCTTCACGTCGGGGAAGTGGAGGACCAGCAATCCATCAGCTATGACTCTATTCACAATAAAGCACGGACTTGAGTGCCTTATAAAATAAATAATCAGTGTCGGGGAGTATTTCCACTACATGTAGCGCAACTAGTAGTTTAACTACATTTTGCTGTAGCGTGGTGGTAGTTAAACTAAATTCAAATCTTAGTAGTATTTTCAGTAGTTAGTGTTCAGTAGAACACAGAAAATAAATAGGAAATTCATTATTATTCCAGCCCTTGGACTTCAAAATGCCCTACCACCCCCCTCTTTCCACTTGGTTGCAGCACATCTTCCAACGACCCCTTCATAATCGTTACACCGATTAAGCATATTCTTACCACCACATTTGTACTTTTAGATGCCATTGGAACTATCTGTATTCTAAAAATGTCAACCTAAAACCTTAGACCTGTTTCATAGTGATAAACAGAAACACATTTCAATTTGAATCATGTTAATACCACTTATACAGTAGCAAGACTGGCATAGTCCACACACACATTTAAACATTTAAATTACCTTTAAATTACCAGTCTAAAGCTGACTTTCAGTAAGTGCTTCAACTTTAAAATAATTAACTTATTGCTCTTTATTCAAGTCATTGGCAGAAAGCTCTGAACAAATCATGACAGAAGTTATAACAGTGTTACAGAACACATCATAGTAATTAGGCCTATTACTTCAGAAAATGTTGATTGGAATATTTGCATTAAGCTACATCACATTCTTAGCTCACACAATTCACAATAACTCACTTGATGAGCTCATGTAAATTAATGAGAGGTGAGCCTGTCACTCACTACACAGTTTCTCCATTCTTGGAGTGATGGATGACAGCCAGACTCTAAGATCGTTCTCCACATGCAAACGAGCCCTGTACTTAGTCTTCATTGCAGTCAAAGTGGGGAATGATGACTCACAGAGGTAAGTGGTAGGAAAGGGGAGCAATATTTGCATTTACATTTACATTTATGGCATTTAGCAGACGCCTTTATCCAAAGCGAATTACAACAAATACATTTGTTTAATTAAGTGAATCATCTATCCAACAGTCATCATAAGACAAAGTAATCACTGCTCACACCAGGGGCCATTGGCAGTCATAATGCCAGAAGGCATTTTTTTTAAAATTATTATTATTTTTTAAATTATTTATTAACAGGAGAAAATGTGTACAGGGTAGTGGGGGTGAAGAGGTCTTAGGAAGTACTGTTAAGATGTAGCCTGAAGAGATGGGTTTTCAATCTACGGCGGAAGATCGGTAGTGACTCTGCAGTCCTGACAGTGGGAGGAAGCTCATTCTACCAGCAGGGCGCCAGGACAGTGAAAAGCCATGACCGAATGTATTAATAGAATGCTGTGCAGAGGAAGTCAGAGAGACCCTGTTAAAGGAAATAACGGAGGCTAAGTACTTCACTGTTAGCTGATGAGTCCATGGACATAAGTGGGACTGAACAGATATCTATATGTGTCCGCTACATCAATGAGGAGGAAGGAAAAACTGAGATAAGAGAGGATTTTCTTGAGTTCTGTCCCTTACTAAAGCAAGATGCAGAAACAATAACTGAAGCCATTCTCAGACAGCTCACAAAGTGGAGTCTAGAGGCAACCTTCCTTATGGGTCAGGGCTATGATGAGGCCTCTACAGTGAGTGGAAAAGTGAGTGGGGTGCAAAAGATAATCCAGGAACTGTAGCCCAGGGCAGTGTACACCCACTGGAGGAGCCATGCTCTCAATTTGGTAGTGGTGCATGGCTGTTCTGACATTCCTTTAGTGAGGAACACCATGTCCATCACTGAAAGGATTGCTGTGTTCTTCTCAGCCACAGGTGCCAGGAAAGAAGCCTTGCAGGAAGAGTGCAGAAGAGAAGATGCCCAATCATGGACAGCAGGGAACCTGTTGATGTCGGACACCAGATGGGGCACCAGAGCAACCACATTATGCGCTTTTGTAGAAAAGTTCACTGCTGCACATTCTGCTTTAAAGAGCATGGAGACAGAACCAACCTCCATCTCTGAAAAAGCTAGTAATCTCCTGCATAGTATGGAATCATTCAAGACTATCATTACTGCTGTGATGACCATGTTACATGCAGCCCCTCACCAAACAATTGCAGACTACTAACTTGGACATCATCACAGCATATGAAGAGGCAAGAAATGTATGTAAAGTCATAGCCAAAGAGAGATGTGAGCGAGGATTCAGTGCATGTTTTTGAAAAGCCACAGCCCTGGCCAACTCTGTCGATGTGGTCCCAGCCAAGCGGAGAATATCTGTGAAACAGAACTACAGGCCTAATGTACCCACCGAGTCAGTGGAAGACCACTACATGATAAATGTATTTTATCATTTTATGAACCACATCACTAGTGAGCTGGATGCCAGGTTCTCTCAAAGGAATGAGCCTGCGATGCTAGCAGCTTACCTTGTACCAAAAGCTCTAAAAAAGCTGACAGAAGAAAGGGAGGAAGAGCTGGTAGAGTGGTACCGAGAAGACCTACCAGACCCAGACACAGTGGAGCAGGAAATAGAATGCTGGAGGCACAAGTTTCACTTGGAAGATGAGTCCCTACCTACATCAGCTTTGGAAACTCTGCAAGAAACACAAATGGCCTTCTTTCCCAACATAAAATGTATGTTGAAAATGTTTCTAACACTTCCAGTAACATCAAGGTCATTCTCTGCCATGCAAAGGCTCAAAGCATGGCTCAGAGCCAACATGTCCAATGAACGGCTCACAGGACTGGCACTTATGCATGTTCACTGTAAAGTGAAAATTGACAAGAAGAGAGTTCTCAGGCGGTGGGATGCCTCTGGCCACAGGAGATCCAGCTAGCCTTCCAAAAGGTAGGCCTAATGCATGTTGTGAAGATTAGTATACCAATATTTCTGATAATAACTGATAATAACTTATGTGTGTCTGTATCTCTTTCTTATTTCATGTAATTTCAGTGAGCCAAGTAGTGAAAAGACCGTGAAGTGAAGTGAAGAAGTGGAAAGACCATGATGTACGCATGAAATCAACACAAGGGAGGCTAGTGAATGGCCTGTAGTTAGTGTGTTCTTCAACCAAACATCACACACACACACACACACACACACACACACACACACACACACACACACACACGGAAGCTCATTCCCCTTAGTGCAGGGGTACAAAACCAAGAGAGACAAAGTTCTGCCGACACACAGGTGACACATGCAGAAACACACTCCTAACCAAGCTTGGGGTTCAGACATCTTCTAGCATTAGCACTGAGCATGATAACAGGATCTCATCCCATGTAATCAACAGATACATAATCACATATCACAAATGATGCCCTCTCAAAAATAAGCTGTATTTTTTTGGATCATACTTTTTGGTCAAAGCTGAAACGAAGCTTCCCATGCAGATTATGAATTTGTAATCTTAAAGGTATCCAGCTTTTAGTTTTGTTTACCATTATCATGCTCAAGCATGAAATACACAACATGTTGTTCTTTAGCGCACTTTTACACTTCTTCCAGTATTTTAATGTCTTTGATAAGGTGCACCTTGGGACAAGAGACATCTTATTAACTTTGACAGAGGGCAAGAAACACTTTAGTGTACGCACGCACACACACACACACACACACACACACACACACACACACACACACACACACGCACACACACACACACACACACACACACACAGAAGAAGAGTGAGAGTAAATTGTGACAAATTGTGCAGCTTTAATAAAAATATTTTTGCCAACAGGTCCCTCTATATGTATTTAATTATAGATAATGACTTTGTGTGTAGTGTATCGCTTGGGTTGTGTTTGTAGATGTCATTTTGGTATGAATTTTAGGGTTTAGGGTTAATAAATAGGCTAGCTATCATAGACAGAGTTCACCGTGTGTAAGCTAGACAAACATTTCCCCTGCTAATTACTGCGCAAAATGTACTGTATGTACTTAGTCCTCAAGAGCCCTTCGGCAGACACCTAGAAACCTCCTGACAGGGCACGCTTTGCGAGCGCACAAAAAAAAAATTGCATTCCTACTCTGGACCTCACTAATTTCTAAACCCTGGCTATGGCTCTGTGTGGCATACTACAGAATTACTTACTTGATCATTTGTCAGCTGTTTGGTGGCTTCAAACAACACCTTTTCTTATACTCAAAGAAATTGAACATGATTCACCTTATAAAAAGTTGGCCTTGCTGCAGGGCTGTTCTGTTGAAATGCATGAGATTGTTATACATATATTTTTGTTTTTGTTCATTGTAATAATGAGCATATGACATTTTAAATTATATGCTTATACTCTCTGCAGGGAGCATGCTGCTTAAAGCAAAACTTGGGTGATGTCCAAAAATTTGACAGAATAACAGAGCCAAATCTGACAGTTTTGATCTGAGTTTTTGATTGCAGGTAAGAAATTGACATTGCGGAATCGAGGTTTGCACAAGGAGCTTTAAGTGCTAATAGTAACTGAAATTGATATGCTGGAATACTTGGGAAATGATGGGAAAATTCAAGTCCTCAGCTTTTTGGAATTGATGATTTGTCTTATACGTCTACATGTCTTCTATGTTCCCTCCTCTAACCACACCCTTTAACTTTGAATGCACACATTGCTTAAAATGTAGTTATGCTACTACAAAAAAGTAATTTTAAGTAATTTTATTTCACTTAATAGTGTTTGTTTGAGCCTTTTTAAAAAAAGGTAATATTCCAGATTCGGTGAATATTAGTAGTAGTAGAGGAGTAGTAGATTGTGAAATCATTAGATACCCATTGACCTTTCTGTTTACACAAGCTTTTGTGCCTGTTTCCTAGCATTTGCAAAGTTTGGTGTCTCAGCTGTAACAGAAGGTGTGAAAGTTGTTGACAGTTCGGGGACTGAGTTGGATGATGATGTTTTTGAGGATGTAGTAAAGGATCCCTCAACTGGGGTGCTAACCATCAAATATGACACAGGTTTGTTTCAGTTAAGTTTGTAATCAATATTATTTAATAGATAAGTTTGTTCTTTGTCATGTGAATCTTACGTTGTTCATTGGATAAGGGACGGGTTTATGAAGGAACTGTGTATAATGTTTTTTCTTCATCCTGCTCCTCCAATCATGGTTAGAATCTGTCTCCACGGTAGCCTCTCCTGAGCAGTCCCAACCATCACCCCTCAATTCGTCGGACTCGCAGGATAGAGTCATCATTTCAGCCCTTCCGGAAAACACCAGAGGTTGGATACAGAAGCTAAGCAAGTGAGTGTTGACACACAAACACACGTTTTCTTGTGACACTTTGAAATCTGTTCTTGAATATTATTTCCAGCATTTAAGTTAACTTTGAATTGCAGTGGATATATTCCTAACATGCTGAATTCTTTTGCATTGTGTTATAGTCCAGTTGGTGGAATCCATTCTTACCAAGCAACCTGGTGGAGAACGTATAATAAATGAATACAATCAAACCAAGTCCTTGGTGGATGAAACCAGAAGGAAAATGGTGAACATACTGGCAGCTGACATGACAGAGAAGAAAGGGTAATTTGCTAATTGTTTTTAGTTAGCCCTTGTGTTCTCAATCTAGCTTTCACATTAATTTGAAATCCAAATTAAATCCAGTGAATATGACTGAGAAGGAATTCTTCTTCAATCTTGCAGTACATCACCACCCAGACAGCTGAAAGAAATGTATGCCAGAGGAATTGTGACCTTATTCCCCTACCTCAGTGACCCATACTCTAAGAATGGCTATGTGAGTTGCACGCAGTAATGGTTGTGTTAATGTTAAATGCTATATTGATAATCCTACCAGAGCATGTTGTTTTTCTCTTTTAAATGTTATTAATGAAGTGTCTGTTTTTGTTATCCTTTCACCTTCCAAGGAGAATTATTATGATGGTGATAGTGGCACTGGGTACTTGGCCTGGAGGATTAAAACTATTCAGAGATACACTGCTCAAGACAGACGATCATCATTTGGTGGTAACACTGTAATACCTGTTGTAACTGTAAGAACACTGTAATACTACACTGGGAAAATGAATGGAACAAAACAGTCACAAGATCAGGTATTTGTTGCAATATTTTTTTCTTAAAAGTTAGTTCAAATCCAAGTTACTGAAAGTGTTTTGAAATGTACATGGTTGTACTGATAATAAGATATTTTTCCATATTGTGTAGCATAGGCCGAAGGACCATCTGGTGAAGACATATCTGGAGGACCAACTGTCAGACGAGAGTCCCAATTTGTTCCAGAGACTGCCCTGAGCGAAGATGAGTGCAAGGAAGCGATGTCACTGAACATTCAGCTGATGAGGACACAATCAAGAACAAGATGAAGCTGACATTTGACTATCGCCGCAACATGGTCCTCGAACCCAGCTTTCAAAGATGTCAAAGGCTTGGTAATTATCTGTCTAATTATTTTGACAGTGTTATGACAATTGAATATTTTTTAGATATTGTAGTGATACTCAAACAACTAGTACCTACTAACTTTGGTTGGCTGTGAAATCCTGAAATTGTCACCCAACACCCCCACTCCAAGATTAACAGGATTTCATTCTGATGTTTGGAGAGGGTGTATCAGGCAAGCTTCTAGAGAGGTGGCTGACCACATTCAAGAAAAAGATCATCCAATAATCCAGAAAGCTTCCATCCATCAGTGAGCTTGAAGAACTCCAGCTGGCAGCTGATCTTCCTGAGGATGTCACTGAAGTGGATGTTGACTTTGGTAAGCTGCTTTTAAGTATACTGTTCTTGTTGTATTGCACTCATAGACTTATAATATATTGACATGTATCACGTATAAACATTTACATATCAACACAATACTTAAAGCTGGATTGAGTATAAAAATAATGTATCTGTGAAAAATGTAAGAGGACATTTTCTATACAGTCAACTAGTCAAAAGTTACCTTCCCATTAACTTGAATGAGAAAGTGCATCCAAACTTTTGACTGGTACTGTATATTGAACAAAACCTCAACAGCATTGAAGTGTTTGGCTCAGCCGTAAGGATTTTTAGAGTGGGAGAGCTTCTTATGATGATATAGAACTGCTATATTGTCTCTATTTTGTAGAAATGCTGCTGACATTGCAGATGAACTGAATTTTGTTGATGGTCCACATAATTCAAATGTGTTAACATCACACTTGTGTTGTTACAGGTTGGGACAGTGACTTCTCCTCGGTTTTACTGCTGTTATACCTGATTCCACCCTCTGCTCAGGGTAGGAAGAGAGCAGGAAAGGTGTCGGCATCCCAAGCAGAGAAGCATCTTGTGGACTCCAAGAAGGTTTGTATTTTTTCCTAATTTATGATAAGAATTTTTGATTATAATATTACAACCATGTAATTCTAATAATTTCTCCATGTGTGCTTGTCTTCTCAGACTGGAACAAGCATCCAAGAGCATCTCGATGCCATCACTACCAGCACTCAACCCTATCTCCTGGCTGTTGGAGTTAGGAAGAATTCAACCCAGTTCTTCATCATTCTTGACAAGAATGCCATACCTTGCAGGTCAACCTGCTCTCTTGGTGCTTTTGATGAACTGTTTAAGGCACATTTTGTGTTTGGCACATCATACAACACCATGCTCTGCAACATGTACACGTTAATCCAGACCACTGTGTACAACATTGATGTTGGGAAAGTCAAGGAGAGTACTCGTGTTACTGAAGTTAGGGCGAGGTTGCTTCGTTAGTGCTTTTAGTTTCTCCTCCATCATGAAGTGTTTTGTTTGTCAGGCAAACAGTGAGTTAACTAGTTCAAATATGCTTGTTAGGCATAGTTACATGCCTGGAAAAAATCTTTGCCTTAAATGTGTTCAGACTGGATGTGGCTGTGTGTTTGGTACCTTTTCTGGCACACTGAGTATATTGACCAACAGGTTGACACTGATGTTAATTTAAGCAGTGCAGGAGAGGCAGTGACAGCTAATGTAGATGAGATAGCCACAAGTCCAATAGGAGCACTCTAGATATGTGTGCCACTGCTGTCACACAACTCAAGGCAGCTGGATTAAGTCAGTCTACTGTAAATAGTTTTGTCTCATCCATGGAAGAAGTGGTTTCCGAGATGCAGAGTCAGGCTAAGATGCAGCTTTACAGTGCTTCTCCACAGGGCCCAGAAAATAAGAACAAATTAGAACAATCATTCCAAAATTTGGAAAACCCATTCACACCTTAAATTCAGAAGCTAAACAAAACAAACACTTCACAGAGAAATGGGGAAATGTTGAACCTGTTGAAAAGGTGCTTGGCACAAGATTTGACAGCAGAAGAAACAGACTTAATGGGACATATGACCAGGTCATTGTAACTGATAAGTTTGCATATGTTCCCATTTTGGGAACACTGAAGACAATTTTTCAAAACCCAGAATGTTACACAGAAGGTCTGAGGAACCAAACGACGGCACACAGAGAGGGTAGATAAAGCCCAAAGGCGTATTTAATAATGGGAATAGTGAACGGGGACAAGTGGATAATCCAAAGAGAGTAGTCGAAGTTCGGTCCAGGGGCCGGCAGGAGAGCAGGCAGTCAGACAGGCAGGAGGTCGGGCAGGCAGACGGGTAGTCGGACAGGCAGATGGTTGGGCAGGCAGACGGGTAGTCGGACAGGCAGATGGTCGGGCAGGCAGACGGGTAGTTGGACAAGCAGATGGTCGGGAGGCAGGGAGGTCCAGTAGTCGGTAAGGGGGCTAGGTCCGTGGAAGGGTCGATGAGGGAAAAACCAGGGAGGACGAGGTATCTGGATGGGCACAAGGGAATGCGGTGAAACACAAACAAACACAAGAGGAAATCAAAGGCTCGAAACGTAATGCGGGTTACTGGGAAGGTTACCATGGACACAGTACGATCTGGCACTGGAGTGGAGTTCAGGCAGGGTTCTTACAGGGCGGTGATTGCAGATGGTTTGCAGGTGTGCTGAGGAGAGACAGGGAACAGGTGCGCTGTCGACTGGGAGCTGGACGCTCCAGCAATGATCGCCTGGGCCTCAAGGTGGCGCCAAAGGGATGGTTAGGAGGGGGAACCGTAACAGTACCCCCCTCCCTACGGGAGACACCGGGAGACCGTCCTGGTGCGTCCGGGTGGGCCAGATAGAATTCGACCAACAAGGAGGGGTCTGCGAAGTAGGAAGCCGGGACCCAGTCTCGATCCTCAGGCCCATAACCCTCCCAGTCGACGAGGTACTGGAAACCGCGACCCCTACGGCGGACCGCCAAGACCCCCTTCATGGTCCACACGGGGTCACCGTTGTCCAGCACTCGGGGCGGAGGAGGGGCTTTGACAGAGGGAGACAGAGGGCTGGAGACTGTGGGCTTGATCTGTGAGACGTGAAACACCGGGTAAATGGACATAGAGGCAGGGAGAAGGAGACGTACTGCGGTAGGGTTGACAACCCTGTCGACTGGGAAGGGACCCACGTAGTGGGGGGCGAGTTTCTGGGAGATGGAGGGAAGGTGAAGGTCCTTGGCTCTCAACCAAACCTGTTGTCCGGGACGGTAGGTGGGGGTAGGTCTGCGTCTGCGTTTAGCAGTGCGTCTGGACCGCTCGGTGGCTCTCTCTAAAGCGGCCCGAGCGGAACTCCAGACCCGCCGACACCGACGGAGGTGAACCCTGGCGGAAGGGACTGCCACCTCTTCCTCCTGGCTGGGGAACATAGGGGGTTGATATCCCAGAGAGCACTTGAATGGGGACATGCCTGTGGCGTTGCTGGTCATGGAGTTGTGGGCGTACTCAATCCAAGGAAGGTGTCGGGACCAGGAGGAGGGATGATGGGAGGAGACACAGCGGAGGGCAGCCTCTAAGCTCTGGTTGGCCCGTTCTGCCTGGCTGTTGGATTGGGGGTGGTACCCTGATGTGAAGCTGACCGTGGCCACAATCCCCTTACAGAAGGCCTGCCACACCCGGGAAGTAAACTGGGGACCATGGTCAGACATGATGTCCAGGGGGATCCCATGGAGTCGCACCACGTGTACCACCAGGAGGTCGGCGGTCTCGGCAGAGGAGGGGAGTTTGGGAAGGGCGACGAAGTGGACGGACTTCGAAAACTGGTCCACAATGGTAAGGACCACAGTGTTACCCTGGGAGATGGGGAGACCGGTAACGAAGTCCAGGGCAATGTGGGACCAAGGGCGGCTGGGGATAGGAAGGGGTTGTAGTAGCCTGGCTGGGGGTTGATGAGAGGCCTTGCTCCGTGCACAGATGGTACACGCGGCGACATACTCCTGGGTATCCGACTCCATGGCGGGCCACCAGAACCATCGGCGGACGAAAGACAACGTCCGGCCCACCCCCGGGTGACAGGAGAATTTACTAGCATGCCCCCACTCTAGGACCCGGGATCGGGCTGCCGGGGGAACGAAGACACATCCGGGGTGTCTGCCTCCTGGGCTGGGGTAGGTGCGTTGGGCATTCCTGACCACGGACTCGATGGCCCAGGTGAGACGCCAACCACTCGAGATGGGGGAAGGATGGTGTCGGGGGTTGGTGGTGCCACCTCCTCTGGGGCCAGACGGGAGAGTGCGTTGGAGCCTGGCTTGTACGTGATCATAAACTCGAACCGGGTAAAGAAGAGGGCCCAACGTGCCTGGCGGGAGTTAAGCCTCTTGGCCGACCGGATGTATGTCAAATTCTTGTGGTCGTTGCCCACGTCATAATTCCTCTCGGCCGGTGTCAGGCGTTGTGAGAAGAATGCACAGGGATGGACCCTCTGGTCCTCTGCGGACACTTGGGAGAGGACGGCCCCGAGGCCGGTGTCAGAAGCGTCCACCTCCACGAGGAACTGAGGGGATGGGTCGGGGTGGATGAGCACCGGAGCTGTCGTGAACAGACTCTTCAGGGTCGAGAAGGCAGCCTACCCCGACGGGTAGTCGGACAGGCAGATGGTTGGGCAGGCAGACGGGTAGTCGGACAGGCAGATGGTCGGGAGGCAGGGAAGTCCAGTAGTCAGTAAGGGGGCTAGGTCCGTGGAAGGGTCGACGAGGGGAAAACCAGGGAGGATGAGGTATCTGGATGGGCACAAGGGAATGCGGTGAAACACAAACAAACACAAGGAACACAAGAGGAAATCAAAGGCTCGAAACGTAATGCGAGTTACTGGGAAGGTTACAATGGACACAGTACGATCTGGCACTGGAGTGGAGTTCAGGCAGGGTTCTTATAGGGCGGTGATTGCAGATGATTTGCAGGTGTCAAACAACTCAACAGTACTTTGATTAGAACAAGATTAAACTAAGTTACCACTCACTCAATCCCAAATGTATTGGTTGTAGCTAGCTCTCTCCCGGACGAGCTGAATAGCTTCTACGCCCACTTCGAGAACCCCAACGCCACCCCACCAGAGAGGACACACACCACGGACAGCACTGCCAGCACCCTGGTCATCACCGAAGCAGACGTGCTCAGACAGTTCGGGCGTGTCAACATCCGCAAAGCGGCCGGACCAAACGGCATCCCAGGCTGGGTGATCAAAGTGTGGGCAGCGCAACACAGCTGGTGTGTTCACGGACATATTCAACCTCTCCTCTCCACAGGAATAGTCCCCTCATGCTTCAAGTCATCCACCATTGTCCCAGTGCCGAAGAAGAACAAGGTAGCATGCCTAAACGACTGGCGCCCTGTTGCTCTCACTCTCATCGTGAGCAAATGCTTTGAGAGGCATGTCAAGGCCCAGATCTGCAGCATGCTCCCTTGCACCCTGGATCCTCACCAAAACAGATCCACTGATGACGCCATCGTCACCGCACTCCACTCTGCCCTCACCTACCTGGAGAAGAGGAACACCTACGTGAGGATGCTGTTCGTTGACTACAGTTCAGTATTCAACACTATTGTCCCCTCCAGGCTCGACATCAAGCTGAGAAACCTTGGCCTCAACCCCGGCCTATGCGACTGGATACTGGACTTCCTGTCAGACCGACGACAGGTGGTGAGAATGGGCTCGAAGACCTCCACGTGTCGACGACACAGTCAACATGGGACTCAAGGCCATCACCAACCCCCTCCTTGAGCCACTGCAGTTCGCTTACAGAGCCAACAGGTTTGTAGACGACACAGTCAACATGGGATTCCACTTCATCTTGTTTGTGGACTTCAGCTCCGCATTCAACACCATCGCCCCAGCTCTCGTCCAGGACAAGCTATCCCAGCTGAGTGTGCCTGAGCCCACCTGTAGGTGGATCACTCACTTCCTGACAGACAGGAAGCAGCATGTGCGGCTGGGCAAGGTTGTCTCGGAGCCCCGGACCATCAGCACAGGAGCCCCACAAGGCTGTGTGCTCACTCCTCTACTCTTCTCCCTCTACTCCAACAGCTGCATCTCTAGCCATCCTTCTGTCAAACTCCTGAAGTTTGTGAATGACACAACCCTCATTGGATTAATCTCCAATGGGGATGAGGCCACCTACAGAGAGGAAGTTGACAGCCTGGCTTCCTGGTGCAGCCAGAACAACTTGGAGCTGAACGCCCTAAAAACTGTAGAGATGGTAGTAGACTTCAGGAGAAGGCCAACCACCCCCCTCATCACAGTTAACACTGTGGAGTCATTCAGATTCCTGGGGACAATCATTTCACAGGATCTCAGGTGGGTGGAGAACATCACCTCCACCATCAAGAAGGCTCAGCAGAGGATGTTCTTCCTGCGGCAGCTGAAGAAATTCAACACGCAGCAGAAAGTGATGGTTGAGCTCTACACGGCCATCATTAAGTCCATCCTCAGCTCATTGATCACCATCTGGTTCGCTGCCTCCACTGCCAAGGACAAAGGCAGACTGCAGCGGACCATTTGGTCAGCCAAGAAGATCATCGGCTGCAACCTGCCATCTCTCCTAGACCTGTTCCACTCCAGGACCAGTAAGAGAGCAGGAAAGATCATAGCTGATCCTTCCCATCCTGGTCACCACCTCTTCCATAGACTTCCATCCGGCAAAAGGTTCCAGTCAATCAAAACCAAAACCTTGCGCCACCTGAACAGTTTCTTCCCCATGGCAGTGGGGCTCACAAACAAGCTCCCTGCCTCTCACTGACTCTGGGACTCTTGGATGCCAGCTGAAACTCCACCTACTATGCTCTGGAGAGGGTGAAGAGTAGCACTGCAGGGAGAGACCTTGATGATGTCTGTGGAAGACTTGAACTACCTCGGTTCAAACAAGCGGAGGTGACATTCATCAGTGAATATGTCACAGCAAATTTTTATTTTGTATTGCAGTAATAAAACGTGTTATAATGTAAACAAACATCTGTTGTGTTATTACAATAACACGTTACAATGCAAATATATTGACTGATTGACACTACATTTTAAACAGAGGTTTGGCTATGTGTTTGAGAGCAGAAGATGTCTCATGGCGACTGCATCCCACCCTATGATCCAGGATTGAATACATCTCCACGGAGTGCATGGAAGGCATCATGTCCAACCTGAAAGAGGAGGTGAGATGTTTTCAGATCCCTGCAGCAGCTCACACAACCCCAGAAGCAGAAGATCCACAGTGATTGAGGGAGATGAAATCACTGCATTCTTTCCCCCAAAAAAGGAGAACAGGGAACTGGAAGAGGTCAAAATCTTCTTGAAATCACCGGAGACCACCTCCGTGAAAGCCTTTTCAGCACTGCCAAAAATGTGAAGGGTGTTCATGAAGTTCAACATTGGTGTCCCTGCCAGTGCTGCATGTGAGCGGCTTTTCAGTGTTGGGAAGGACATTTTCAGTCCGAAGCGAAACCACCTCACCAACTAAAACTTTGAGAGACTGCTGATGTGTTGCATGAACAAGACATTCTGCTCTGAGTCAGACAACTGAATAGGACCATTTTGTAAGGAGAGAAAAGAGCATGGGGATTAGTGAGGTTATTAGCCTATAGCAGCAAGATGGTCTAGTTCTCCAAAGATTTGTTTACAGTGTCCCTGTCTGCTTAATGTGAGCAACACTTCAGTGTTGGGAAGGATCAGTCAAAACAGTTATAAAGTAATTATCCAAGTAACAGGGTCTAGTTCTACAAATACTTAAATTCAACACAGGTATGTCCCTGTTTGCTGCAAGTGAGCAGCATTTCAGTGTCAGATAAGGACAACATTTGTTATTGGCCTAGAAACATGTTCTACAAAGTGTTTCAACAATTTGACTTAATGTAATAAATTACACATCCTTTTACATCCTTTCCAGCGTGATCTGTTCTTGCAGTCATGTTTCTTAATTTTGCATTATTTTATAAAGTAGTTTCGATCTATTGAACTACTTTTTCAAAGTAGCTTTAGTTTGACAAACTATACAGTATTTCTCTCAAGGGTAGCTTTGGAGTAGTTTAACGTCTTCAGTTGTAAAATAATTGGTAATTTGGTTAACTACTTTTTCTAGAGTAGCTTCCCCAACACTGTAAATAATTGTGTCAAGATAACAAGTATTTATTTTGTGATAGATTGAGGTAGTTTTGCCCTATGCTCAGAAATATAGTTCTTAAAACGACCATGTGAAACTGTTTGCGCAGGGATGGCACTGCATTGTAAACAGGTAAAACGCGTCATAACTTTATCAGGAAATAAAGCACGGCTTTGAATTCCTCTCAGCCAATCATAATGCTTGTTCTGATCAAACTGTTGAATATTATTAGTTTAAACCCCACAGTGTAAACATACACAAATAAAACTAGCATGAGAGGAAATGTGAATGCGCACACACAGACACACACAGCACAGTTACACACACATCCACACCAACACCAGCAGGTGTGATGGGTGAGCAGTGAAGGTAAGTGGGAGAGGTAGTAGGGTAGAGGGCAGAGTAAGGGGGAGGCAGAGTCAAGCATTAGAGTGGTGAGTTTATCTAGAAGTTGAACTAGTCTGACTAGAGCATGTTGTCTCTGTACTGTACCACTGACCTGAGGGAAGGATAATACAACTAATTAATGACACATAGAGAAACAGCCCCAGTGGCCAATCAAATCTCCTTTTATGACATTGCCCCCCTGAGACGCCATGGAAACGCGATTGCGGGGTAACCATGGCAATGGGAGCTGTGATGTCATGCTGTTGGGGCAGCTCTGTAAACTTCGCTCAACATGCATCTAAAGTTCTTAAATTAACATTTCGTCTTTGGCTTTGTGTCTTTTGTTTTGATCTTTTCTCTCTCCTCCGGCTTTTTTAGTGGCAATTTGGGGGGAAATGTTAAGAAGGGAGAAAAAGCATAAGTTCATTTGGAGTGCAATAGCACTGTTCTGGTTTGCTATTCAATTTGGTCTGACTCATTTACAAAAGGTAGCAAGAGACAGAGAAAGAATATGGTCTCGTAACTACCATTTTAAAAAATGGTTGCTTTTCAAGAATACACTCATTGCAAATAAATGATTAATCTCAGAAGTTGTTGAATGGGTGGTTCATGCTTTCAAATTGTATAAATCGCAATTCATACAAAGGAATTTTGTTTTTATTAGAGCAGTTAGGTTATGTTGTTACAGTACAGGTTAGGTTATTGCTAACTTTTCTTGAGAACAAGTGTATACAAAATAGAATGACCACAACATGACAGTTTCAAAAAATAGTAGGACCAGAAAACAAACAGACAGTCAATCAACAGTAACACCTGAGACAGTAAACAAAACAGTAACATAAAATAAATAAATTGTAAATAACGGGGATGACATACAGTAAACCCAGAATATCTCCCTCCCTTCAACCTTAGATATGGGGCCTCTTTGTTTTTCCAAAACCTAAGAAGCAACTACTTTGCATTAATAAGACCGTAAGAGAGAAAACGTTGAGCTATAGTCAGCCTTGCCATTACATCAGACACTGACAGAATAATTATAAGAGGTTCAGGTTCTAACTGGGTGCCGAGTATTTCAGATAAGGTCAAACCCGTTTTGACAAAAACTGACACACAGATCCTCATCCTCACTGCCTCAACCAACCTGTTGCTGGCCTTTATTCAACTGTAAACTCTTAAAGGTACCTGTTTTTAAAAAAAAAAACATACACACCAGCTGCATTATAAAATGTTGCATTAGCCCTATTTCCTTTAAAAGGTTCAATGAAAAGCTTACTTTGCCAGCCTCCTCTCAACAGTGCAATATCAGGACGTAATAATAAAAATACAATAATAGCACATAAGACGTGAGCAATACAATACATTCATACATAAAATAAATAGCAGCAGTGATGGTAGTAAGTGTAAGTGTGTGTGTGTATGGTTGATGTGCAGAGCAAATTGAATTAGGTGCAGGTGAGCAGCAGGTAGTGCAGGTGGGCAGCAGGTAGTGCAGGTGGGCAGCAGGTAGTGCAGGTGGGCAGCAGGTAGTGCAGGTGGGCAGCTAGGGTTAGGAAGGTAGAAACTGTATCGTAACTGTCTGGTAGAAATGTTAGTTGTTATTGTACTTGTATTGCACCTTACTTCATTGTGTATTATTGTTAATGTTACTTGTTATTACTGCACTGTTGAGAGTAAGCATTTCATTTTACAGTTTACAACCTGTGTACTGTGTGAATATGACCAACAGACTTGGCTTGACTCAAGTGCAAACCTATCCATTTCAAACATACTGTTATTGGCCAACGGTTTTATATCCAACTTTAGTTTTATCTACAAATAAATCCCTTAGTTCTATCTCTAGTCTATCACACTCTCTAAAGACCATAGCCTACTACCACCATCCTTTGTCGTTTTGCTGCAGCTCATGTTGTCCTCTTGTTATCCACCTTTCCCAGCAAAAATAGTAATATTCTATGTAAACAATTCCTGTAGTGTGTTCTCCTTTTACACACAGGCACACGCCTACGCCTAAACGCAAACATACAGCTACTCTCAATCTCATGTGCCTTTAGTCATGCCTTGTTCATGGCTCATAAAATAACCTTTGTCATAGTTTATCCACGAAATGTCTGACACTCCAAGCTTGCTATTGAACAGAAGTAGCAAGCTAGATAGTGTTTTTTTGTCAGAATGATTGCAGTTTTCCATCAGACAGTTGTACAAAAATACTCCGCTCCACTCGACACGGTTGCAGCCTGGCTAGCGCTCCCTCTCGTTCATGCTTGCCGATTCGACTGGCTTTATGGTTTACTTTATGGTTTACTAGGGCGCAAGTCTTATGCCCCCCCCCCAAAAAAACCCCTCCAACAACAACAAAAAAAAAAAAAACGGGAAATGTTTACGGTTTTCAGTTTGTTGTAGATGTGGTAGAGTGGAAGCTGACAAATGAGGAGAGTTATTCAAAGAGTTATACAGTTTTATTAATGCAGATAATAATATTTGCACAAACAAACTGGGGTCTCTGCAGAGGTTTTTTCCAAAGAATAATGATCACGTCTGCCCTTTATATACCTGAAAGAAATGCCGTATCATTTCTTTTGGCATAAACATGTTTACAATATCCACCCTTTGGCCCAAAACCCATTGGCTTATAAGAATTGGATCATCATCGTTTCGACATCCTTGTGACTTTAGCAAAAACATCATCATTATGAATCACAGTACTGGTAACCTTGTATTCTAAAGCATGCAGATCTTCCTTAAGCACTTTGTTAAATACGTGGCGAATGTTTAAAGCCCTGTGGCATACGTGTATATGTGTATTACTGACCACGATATGTAAATGCAAACTGATGTTGAGACCTTGCGCTCAGTGGCACACTGAAGAACGCAGAACATAGATCGATGACAGTGACAGGGAAAGCTAGTGGCCCAAAACCCATTGGCTTATAAGAATTGGATCAAAACATCATCGTTTCGACATCCTGGTGACTTTAGCAAAAACATCATCATTATGACTTGTTTTTCTCACTCCTGTCCCAATAACAACATCTGGATCCTATTAGCCATTATTAGAAAGTGATTTCTTAGAAAGGCTATCACTGAACTTTCTGTCACATCATTCTGGGATTTTCCACCACATATTCCCCCCTCTGGGACTGGAAAGTCCCATCAGCCATGGAAAACATAATTAAAAGTAAGAGTGTTGAGCATATAGAAGTCGCTTCAGCAATCAGCCGGATATTTGCAGATATGATATATGAGCAATGAATAATGAATAATGAGTATATGAGAGTAATAGACTCAACAATCAGCTATCCCTTATCTGTTGCCAAAGTCCATCCCACCTGGGCAGCAAAACGCTAACCCCTTATATCAGTGATCATCAAAAAGATGACTTTTTGGATGGAGGTTTAACAACAGATACGAGCACTGCCTGGGAAACATTCCTCTCCCTGTTTGGCGGGAAGTAGGTAAAACCCTAGCATTGCTCCTCTCCCTAAATATTGAGTCCAGTTTAATACTGACAACAAAAGTAAACAACAAATTATGAAAATGTTATGTGAGATATGTCAGTGTAGGTGCAAATACACTTGGAAACAGTCTCCGGATGATGGTCAACGTCCTCTTTCAGATTTATTGGTTTCATCACCTACTGGCCCTAAAAACACTAGGCAACTGCAGTGCCGAACCAGAGCAATAGAAACTTTGTAGTGGCATATCCTCTTCGCACGCCGGGGCAAATCCTCTTCACTTCTCCTTGGAGACATGATTATCACCCAGTGTCCTAACAGGCACGAAGTCCCTCCAGTCCATGCGACACCTCAGCCCACAGACCCTTCGACTCTCAATATTTTCACCAGCCCATCTGCAATGAGAGATTAGCCTGTCCCCTGCACAGGTGCATACTACCTAAACACACCAATCTCCCTACCACCTAGCACATGAGCATAAACATACAGAACCACATAACTTGAACTAACCTCCACTACTCTTCTCCAGAAACATGAATTCATGAGTATTACCATACATTACTAGGTTATGCATCCTTTTATTATGATTATTGTTTTCTATGATTTTGTGTTAATGATGAGCACAGAGATTATAAGATTACACGATTAAGTAGGATCACAACATGGAGGACTACACCGAAGTGTCCTCATCATCCTCGGTGTCATCATCGTCCTCACCCCCCTCTGACCGTGGCTTTGTTGGAGCCTAGTCAGGACGAGGTACAAGTCAGGCTGTTTGAGAGTTTGACCATTGGACTGCAACACCATCTGGGTGCTCAATTTCTACACCATGACCTTGCGGAGGATTATGGCTGTACAAACCACCACAACCATCCCCATGTTTGCCACTGCAACACCCCATTTACCCAAATTAAACTCCAACCAGGTGAACCAGTCCTCCCTGCTCCAAGAGTGATGATTCACCTCCTGCCTAAGGTTTTTCAACTTAGTCATGGCGGCAGAGAAAGCTCCACCTGGGGCAGTGTTGTTGGGGATGTAAGTACAGCAATACTCATGCAAACCCCCCTCCCCTCTCTGCCAGCAGCCAGTCTAGGGCCTGCCTATTCTGCCAAGTCACAAGGCTGCTGGCAGACAGTTGTTCCCCTAGCACAGTCAGAGCACTATCTGTGTAGTTGATGATCCTCTGCTGGTTGTAGTAAATGTAGTTTAGCCACTCAGTGTTTTTGTTCACCATGATCCAAGGAAGGATTGACTCAAACCCTGAGGCTATCTCATTCCTGGCCTTGTACTCATTTGGGATGCCTCAAGGCTGTCCTATGCTATCTAACACAACCTGGGGGTCCCTCTCATATGCTCACTTGGCTCTGCTGGGGGCCTCAGATACTGGGGGTCCGTCTAACGCCTCCTCAGGTATGGTGATTATCTCCATGACTGCCTGAACTCTCGCACACCTGCCTGTCCAGTTCAGAGGAAGAGTGGAATGGAGTTTCTGCTCATCACACAACCAGAACTGGTCAGCTACAGCCTGAGTTTGGCTATGATAAGTGCACGTGGGAGGATCAGGTTTCGTCTGCTTTCCTTTCGCCACATGCGACCCTTGAGTACAATTTGAGTCATTGATGTCCCAAATCGTATCACAGTACTTCTTCCCCAAGCACCCCACAAACACATCACCTTCGTCCTTCTGGAAGCACTCGAATGAGCCATGCATCTGGATTGTCAACCCCTGTGGGTTAGTACTGTAGGCCACCCTGGGGGTCAGACGCACGTCTATTGCCCTACACTCTCTGCCAGTGATCTCCTCATCTTCAGGCCACTTTAAGACAGCCATCCGGGCCGGCGACCCTAAATGGGTTAGACATTCTACCGCAAATGCAGGCCTAGTGTCTGGTGTGGGCGTAACATAATCTATTTCACTTTCCTTCGGGATAGGAGCCCAGAGCCTAGTAAAGAGATCACCTATACTACCAGCTGTTTTCTGTAATATTTCCCTAAACCCATCCTGTGCAGGTGCAGGGGTAATGCTATCTGTGCTGGTGTTTCATTTCAGTCTTTCTCCTGAGCGCTGTTTAGGTTTTTTGGTCAGAGCCGTTGATCTGACTGTAGTATGCACCTCTGCAGTGGTTGTTGTTCTAAAGGCAGTGGTACGTGCTGCTGCAGTAGTTATTGTTCTAAAGGAAGTGGGGTTCAGGCTGGGTGCAGCGGCAGCTGCACTAGGTGTGGCCGTGGTCGAGAGATCACCATACTCTCCCCTCTTACAGCGCTTCTCAGAACTGTTTGCAGGCTCCAATTTCACAATTTCCTGTGAATTACCTTGAGGGAAGTGTTCAGTGATCATTTTTATCGAGTAGTCATATGATGGTGACCACATATGTGCAAGAGCAACTTCTGCGCACCATCCTTGTATGGTTCGTATCACTTCTATCCTGCATTGGCCTTTACCACCTGAGCCAATGCCGTACCTGATGCATTGTCACCACACACAATTGCCTAGACCCAAACACCACCACTTTTATAGTTTGCTGAACAAAAGTAGAGGACAAACTGAGGACACTAAGGTCTTGGGGGGGGTATGAAAGCGGTGTAAACATTCCCATCTACCTGTGTATTACTGCTTACCCCCCTCTTCCAGATCCTGGCCAACAATGAAGCTCTACATGAGGCAATGAAGCTCTACATGAGCAGCTGTCGCCATCACTCCCCCCGCCACCAAGAACCTCTTCTCCTTCTCTCGGCTCCTGCCCCCTGACTTCGGCTGCTCTAGGTCCCGTTCCTGGACCGGCTTCCAGATCAGCTCCTGGACCAGCTTCATCCTTCCCCTTGGCTCTGGTACAGTTGAAGTCGGACGTTTACATACACTTAGGTTGAAGTCATTAAAACTCATTTTTTAACCACTCCACAGATTTCATGTTAACAAACTATAGTTTTGGCAAGTCGGTTAGGACATCTACTTTGTGCATGACACAAGACATTTTTCCAACAATTGTTTACAGAGAGATTATTTCACTTATAATTCACTATATCACAATTCCAGTGGGTCAGGGGTTTACATACACTAGGTTGACTGTGCTTTTAAACAGCTTGAACATTTTCAAAAAATGATGTCATGGCTTTAGAAGCTTCTGACAGGCTAATTGACATCAATTGAGTCAATTGGAGGTGTACCTGTGGATGCATTTTAAGGCCTACCTTCAAACTCAGTGCCTCTTTGCTTGACATTATGGGGAAATCAAAAGAAATCAGCCAAGACCTCCACAAGTCTGGTTCATCCTTGGGAGCAATTTCCAAACGCCTGAAGGTACCACGTTCATCTCTACAAACAATAGTATGCAAGTATAAACACCATGGGACCACACAGCCATCATACCACTCAGGAAGGAGACGCGTTCTGTCTCCTAGAGATGAACGTACTTTGGCGCGAAAAGTGCAAATCAATCCCAGAACAAGAACAAAGGACCTTGTGAAGATGCTGGAGGAAACAGGTACAAAAGTATCTATATCCACAGTAAAACGAGTCCTATATCGACATAACCTAAAAGGCCACTCAGCAAGGAAGAAGCCACTGCCCAAAAACCGCCATGAAAAAGCCAGACTACAGTTTGCTACTGCTCATGGGGACAAAGATCTTACTTTTTGGAGAAATGTCCTCTGGTCTGATGAAACAAAAATTGAACTGTTTGGCCATAATGACCATCATTATGTTTGGAGGAAAAAGGGGTAGGATTGCAAGCTGAAGAACACCATCCCAACCGTGAAGCACGGGGGTGGCAGCATCATGTTGTGGGGGTGCTTTGCTGCAGGAGGGACTGGTTCACTTCACAAAATAGATGACATCATGAGGAAGGAAAATGATGTGGATATATTGAAGCAACATCTCAAGACATCAGCCAAGAACTTAAAGCTTGGTCGCAAATGGGTCTTCCAAATGGACAATGACCCCAAACATACTTCCAAAGTTGTGGCAAAATGGCTTAAGGACAACAAAGTCAAGTTATTGGATTTGCCATCACAAAGCCTTGACCTCAATCCTATAGAAAATTTGTGGGCAGAACTGAAAAAGCGTGTGCGAGCAAGGAGGCCTACAAACCTGACTCAGTTACACAAGTTCTGTCAGGAGGAATGGGCCAAAATTCCACCAACTTGTTGTGGGAAGTTTGTGGAAGGCTACCCAAAACGCTTGACCCAAGTTAAACAATTTAAAGGCAATGCTACCAAATACTAACTAAGTGTATGTAAACTTCTGACCCATTAGGAATGTGATGAAGCTGAAATAAATATTTCTCTCTACTATTATTCTGACATTTCACATTCTTAAAATAAAGAAGTGGTCCTAACTGACCTAAGACAGGGAATGTTTACTTGGATTAAATGTCAGGAATTGTGAAAAACTGAGTTTAAATGCATTTGGCTAAGGTGTATGTAAACTTCCGACTTCAACTGTACCTGCAACTCTTACATCCTCCTCTGGCGGAGCCTTAACACAGTGATTAAGATGATACCACGTGGGTGAACCCTTTACCTGGACTGCTGTCCCTGTTGACCGGATCACCTTGAACGGTCCTTCTCGCCGGGGGCCGTTCCACTTGTGCCAGAAGACCTTCACGAACACCCAGTCCCCCTACTGGATTGGAAGTGCCTCTGGCTTCTCTGGCTCCTTCTCCTTTTCCTGTAGATATATAACTCGGTGGATGTGAGCTATTTGTTGCACAAAGGTTTTTATATCCTTTTCTAACACATCCACCCCCGGTCCCTTATGCAAATGCCTATATGCCAGCGCAGGCATGGGTTGACCCGTAAGCATTTCATGCGGTGTTAGTTGCGTTTTGCGGTTCACTCTACTTCTATAGACCATGAGTGCTAAAGGTAATGCATCCACCCAGTTGAGTTTAGTGTGATCACAAATTTTTGTTAGTTTTGCCTTCAGTGTACCGTTCACTCTTTCTACCATTCCTTTTGATTGTGGATGATACACACATCCTAGCCTCTGTTTTATTCCCAATTTCTGGTAAACTCCTTTTACCGTTTTGTCAATAAACTCCTGTCCATTATCTGAACTTATCATACTCGGTATGCCAAACCTGGGGATAACCTCTCTAGATAAAAATGTTACATCTGCCCAATATTGCATCTACCTGCGCTTGCAATTTAGGAGACCATATTTGCTATTTTCCTTACTACCTTCCCCCTTGCACAATGGTCATCGGGAATCACCAAAGACAATAGATCAGTTGTAGCCACAAATAACCCATTATGATTCCTCCAAACACCATCAGAGCCTTGAGATGCTCCCCTGTGCTTCCACAGGTCTTTCTCGGTCTGGGGAGCCGCATCCTGAATATCAACCAAATCTTGCTCTGTAATTTCAGTTGTTATCTCGGCAGTTAACATCATGATGTATACATTGTATACACTAACCCTAACCCTAACCCAACTTTGCAGCTTCATCCACTAAGTTATCTCCCCTTGTCTGCAGGGAGGAATCTTTCTTATGAGCTTGACACTTTACAATAGCTATCTTCCTAGGAAGCATCATAGCCTCCATAAGCGCTATTACTTGGTCATGGTGCTGGATTGGTGAACCATCTGTTTTCCGAAAGCCTCTAGCTTTCCACGTTGCCCCAAACAAATGACAAACCCCGTGAGCATAAGCTGAATCAGTATAAATGTTTACAACACTGTCCTTTGCTAATTTACAAGCTTCCGTTAGCGCCACCAGCTCCGCTACCTGCGTGGAACACGGCTGCACACACTGTCCTGACTGTCTAGTCACCAAAGTATCATCTGAACTTAGCTGTACTACCGCATAGCCCGCTTTCAACGCCTCTCAATCCTGATTGCATGATCCGTCAACAAAAAAGGTAAGTTCCGCTAACGGTAATGGAACAGCACACAAATCAGACCTCAACTTAATAAATGACTGCACCTCTGATTCACAGTCATGCGGCTCACCCTCATGAAGGAGGGGTATCAAGTCTGCAAGGTTAACTGTATTACATACTTTTATAGTCACATCTGGGTACTGCAACATCCCAGACGCTGATTAGTCAACACAAATGTACCCCTCTCAATCAAATTTGCCAACTTGTGATGTGTGTGAATGTGAATGTCATACCCCATGGTTATACTGGAAGCTTTTTCATACATCAAATGTATTGCTGCCAGCCCCTGATAGCAAGGCAGCAGCCCTTATTCTACTGGTGACAAGGCAGTTGAATAGTAAGCTATTAGCTGTTTCTTTCCCCCTATACCTGTATCTTGGAAGTGACTCTGCAGTTCTGACTGTAGTAGGAAGCTCATTCCACCAGCGGGGCGCCAGGACAGTGAAAAGCTGTGACCGAGTAGTGCAGCCACTGCATCCATGTAGAGGCGGCGGTGCCAGGCGGGCAGCCGAGGTGGACGAGCAGAGTGATCTTGCAGGGGTTTGGGGGCTAACCATTGCTTGCAAGTAGGGAGGGGCTGAATCCCTGTGACACTGTTCCAGTGAGTCAGAGCAAATGATTAGGTCATCAACATACTGAATCACAGTACTGGTAACCTTGTATTCTAAAGCATGCAGATCTTCCTTAAGCACTTTGTTAAATACATGTGGCGAATGTTTAAAGCCCTGTGGCATATGTGTATATGTGTATTACTGACCACGATATGTAAATGCAAACTGATGTTGAGACTTTGCGCTCAGTGGCACACTGAAGAACGCAGAACATAGATCGATGACAGTGACAGGGAAAGCTAGTGGCCCAAAACCCATTGGCTCATAAGAATTGGATCAAAACATCATCGTTTCGACATCCTGGTGACTTTAGCAAAAACATCATCATTATGACTTGTTTTTCTCACTCCTGTCCCAATAACAACATCTGGATCCTATTAGCCATTATTAGAAAGTGATTTCTTAGAAAGGCTATCACTGAACCTTCTGTCACATCATTCTGGGATTTTCCACCACATAGACAAGACATTGGCGAACACATTGGTGAAGACACCCATATAAAATTCGGCTTGTTGGATTTTGATTCTGGAGCTGGCCATTGAGGTCAAAGTAAAACTAAATTCTTACACCCCTTAATTCTAACCCAATAAAAATCCAACAACCGCGGTGACGTAAGACAAGGGTTGGCTCTTATTTGATTGATAATATGAAAAACCAATATAAAGAGTGGTCTGGGACTTTTGATTTAAATAAGGCGAGTGACAAATATTTATCTGGATACTTTGCTTCTAATATGGGTCTAGAATTCCAACAGTTGTTGTCTTGACTGGTGCCGTTGCTACGGTGCTTTTTAAACGGCACTTTTCGACCAAAATAACCACTCGTAGATATCGATTGATTTGTAGTTCGTTTCACTGTTATTTTTTCATGTAATAAATCACCAAATTGCTGTTTATAAATATGTGTTTATTATAAGTTTTGTCTTTTGATGTGCTTGCTGCGCAAAAATAACTGCTGATACGCTATTGTTTCTAAGAAGAAAACACAGACAGTTTTCTGCAGTAAGTGTAATGATAACATGAATTGTTTAGCATTATTTAGGATATTTTTAATGGTTTAGATAGTCCCGAAACCACTATTTTGCCTGGCAGCTCTCTCAACTCGTCCCCATTGGGATAGTATTGCGCCAGAATGTTTGACCTGCCTTCTAATAAAAACAAACATCATGGCTGATGTAGCCTAACAACCAGCCAACAAAATAAGAAACCTGTCACACGAATATTGTTCCTCTGCAGTTGGCTAATGAGGCCATCATCTCATAGTGGATCAGAAGCGTTGTTCGGCATAATCCTGAGCCTCTTTCAGGTCTGTGAAGGAGAGCTGTCTGCCGTTGTGTGTCACCAGTAGCCTCGCTGGAAAGAGTAGGCCATACTTGAAGCAGTTTGCTTCGGAGATTCTCTCTGGCAGGGGTCGGCAACCTTTACTATCAAAAGAGCCATTTTTGGCCCAAAAAATCTGCTGCAAAACATATTTGGGCCTTATAATGAAAGTAACACAGCCTAAATTAGTCTATCAACATCACTAATAGGTGTAAATCATTCATTAAAATGTTTACCACATGTGACTACTCTGCAGTGGGCTATTTATGATTATTTGGTACTTTAACTTTGCATTTCCATTACAATAATACCATGTTTTGTTGCATTTATGAAATTAAAGAACTACAATAAAGAAAACTGTTTAAATTTTTTGTTATTTTTATTGGGGGATGCTATCACCAACAAAACGGAACAATTGTGAAGTGGAGAAAAAATCCACTGGCATGTGTAGGCCTACTTTGAAATCGAGTAGCTGTAAAAACTCAAAGGGGACTCTACTTTGAGTCCTCCCTGTGTTTGTGCAAATAAATAAAATAAAAAGTAGCCTACTTTGATAAAACATAGAGCAGCCTAATAGCTTTAAAAATAGTAAAAGTAAAAAAGAAATAGGCCAGTTTCAATTTAATTTTGACTGAAGTTCAGCAATCCACCCTCGGGCTTGAGCATAAAACACAACGATATCAGCTAAGGGTCATTCATTGTCAGAATCACAACTTGCTAAAACAATAATATTGCAAAATAATAGCCTATTAAAGGATAGCGTTCTCACCCATTTAATGTGATTTCTGTTTCTGAACGTCACTGTAGATCTTCTTGATCAGGGCTGTAAGATGTAACTTTGACTGCAGACTGCAGGCTCTCATCTGTGAGGCGGGAGCAATATTTGGATTTTATGTAGTTCATGCTTGAGAAAACCTGCTCGCACAAGTACGTTGATCCAAAGATGGACAGTACTCCAAATACATACTACTTCAAGTTCATATAATCGGGAATAGCATTCCATGTTTCAAACACAAGTTTGTAGAGTTTTGGGAGGTTGTCAATATCACTCCATTTGTGGTTTTGAGTGAGAATGGCCTTCTGACGGGCTAAATTTTTTAGCTCTGCTGTCAGGCTTTTGAACTTGGACACCCATAAGTCTTCGTCATTTATGTCGGCCAGTTCAATTTCAAGGTTGGGTTGACTTACTCCTGTGAATGTGGACATGTTCAACAGGGATGTGTCAATGTCCAGTAGTGTGACAGGGAAGGATAGTGTAGTTTTTTCCTTTCTGAACTTGCACGTTGTAAATAATCACAATTGATGTGATTGTGTCCTTCTTTGAACTCTCTCAGGGAGGGGAAGTGAGAGAGCATGCCTCTCTGTACATCTCTGGCGAACACTGTCAACTTGCGCTCAAATGCTAAAACATCTTCCAGCATCTGCAGGGCCGTGCTTCCCTTTCCTTGGAGACTTTTGTTCAGCATGTTTCTGTGACTTGTCATGTCCACCATGAAGTGCAACTTTTCCAGCCAATCGGAATCTTCCAGTTCTGGATAGGTCAGGCCTTTACTTTGCAGGAAAGTTTTCACATGTTCAACACAAACCGTTTCAGGACCTCCCCCCTGGACAGCCACTGGACTTTGTTATGCAGCAGGAGATACGAATAGGCGCTGTCAATCTCATCTAGTAATGCACAGAACTGTCAGTGGTTTAAGCCTTTTGCCATTATTTTGTTCACTATCTGGATGATGAGGTTCATCATTTCTTGGTCTGCAGACGCAGTGAAACGTAAGCAGCTTTCGATCCAACAGCTTCTGTAGTAAAGTCACAAACCCCTTCTGTGTTCCTGTCATACTGGGTGCCCCATCTGTAGCCACTGACACCATGTGGCTAGTGTTTATTTATTTGGCTTTTAAACAGTTCACAACAGCCACAAAAATGTCCTCCCCCCGTGTTTGGCCTTTCAGCGGTATCAACTCAATGATTTCTTCCTGTGGCCCATCAGAGTTCACATACCTGCATAGCAGCACTGTCTGAATTCACTAACTGAATTTATGTCCTCGATTTGCTCACTGGTGATGTTTGTTGACAATTTTACGGCCCTGTCTTTGACGGTCTTTGCGGAGAGAGGCATATGTTTAATTTTCTGAACTAGATGCTCTGATATGAACGCCTCTTTCATGTGTTCACCGTCCGTGATTTCCGTCCATTTATGTGTATACATCCATGCTAGCCACCGCTATTGAGGTTCGGCAAAATGAAAAGAGGAAAAGGCGCTGGGCGGTAGACGTAGGTTAACGAAATATTTAAAAAAAAATCGATGTATAGGCTACACATTCTTACAACTGGAGAATGTAAGAATCACTTACAACAATGATAAATTAAAATTAAATGTTAAAAAATAACCGTTGTTCATTTCCATATCCATATGTTCCATATGTTCGATTCCCTCCATGACGTGGTAGTAGTGTATCCTCAGGACGAATGGGCGGGTGGATCCCCACTTGCGGGTTGACTCTCGATGAGGGGCTTCTCCTCCAAGGATAGTATGTTGGTCAGTAGTCGGTGATAAAGTCCCTGGGTCTCGGCCCTGGGTCTCGGCCCCTCTTTCCCCTCGGGTATCCCTATGATGCGGATATTGTTCCTCCTCGAGCATCCCCCCAAGTCCTCACATTTACAAGAGAGTGAGTGCACCTTTTTTGCCAAGCAAGACACGTCAGTTTGTAGTGAAGAGATGGCATCGGAATGTTATGTCGTCGTTTCCACAAAAGCAGGGACCATAGTGCCATGTGTGGCCATCTTGGTTGCGATGGCTGCGTTGTTTGAGTGTATTTTTTATGGTTGAAATCTCTCTCTTGAAGTCTATAGACACTTTCTGGATATGGCGTTCAATCGTGCCACAGATTTATTTTGGCCCATATCCTCGTGAAGCAACGTGATTGTTGTTAGCTAGGGGTGTAACAATTCACCGCTACGTCGATGCAAATCGGTCCAAGCATCTATGATACGGCTGCACCAATTCAAAGACTGCAAACCGCCATAAACCGATATGGCAATCACAGATCGCATTATTAATGTGCTTGGTTTCATTTTGGGAAGCGTCATCCCAACTCTCTTACACCGTTTTTGCACTCAACCTTAAAACGTCCAATAACAGCCCAGGTGTTTTTGCTTTAACAACTGCACAACATGCATATTAGAGTATAGCTATTATTGAAGACTGGGCGTTTATTGTGAGTTTTACGGTATGTGTTCTGTTCATTGAAACCTCCGACCACTCAAAAAACAATTAAAGTGTCAGTGGACACAGTGTTTAACGTGCCAACCAGTCTGAAGTGAAAAGTTTGGAAACACTTTGGGTTCTATAAAAAAGAAGGCAATCTGGACAGAAGCCTTGTGATTTGCAATCTTTGTATAGCTGGCATCAAGTACTCTGGCCGTACCACCAACCTTTCAACACATTTGAAAAGACGGCATGGTGTTACTGAAACGTTTTAAAATAAGTGTTATCAGACGGTAATATAGCGCAGTCAGTCATTTCTAAATTAGCTACAGTAGGCCAGTGTTTAAAAGGTTCATACCTCAATGCCACTGCTGTGACAACCTACAGTCGTTATCATTAAAAACGTCATAATATTCCATAAGAACATCTGAATTTTCAGCAAGGGCCGCCTTCTCTCGTACACTCAATGTAGTAATAATAATAATAATAATCATACATTTTTTGTATAGCACTTTTTTCAGTACTCAAAAAGACTACATTTCATGGAGAGAACAGAATAGATACATACATACAATACAAATTAAAACAAAAGCACCGTCAGTAAAAACAACAATAAAAAATAGTTACGTTTAAGCAAATAAAAAATATGGGTTTTGAGGGATCACAAAAGTGTGCTGGATTCTTTGATGTGGTTTGGGAGTGTTCCAAAGAGTGGGGTCTGCAGTGGAGAAAGCCCGGTCCCCCCACTAAAACACTGCTCAATCAAACATTTTCCTATCATATCTGGCGACATGATTTAATATTTGAGCGATATTAAATAAAAGTATACCTGCCAGTGATAACTGACAAATCCACTATTGACAGTTGAAGTTAATTTTTTATACTTTTTGACTCGTCTGTCAAACAGCAGATGCACCACCATTAGCTGCTTAAATCAGCTAACAGTAAGGGTTTGCAGTAGGCCTATCTGTAACTATCTATCTATCGCAGCCTACCTACCAACATGACATGAAAGAAACATGCAAGCTGGCCGAGCAGATGGCTCTCTCAACTAGCAGAGATTGGCTTGTTGTGACTGTATGAATTTTCTGACAGATCGATTGCATAAACTTCCAGCTGATTTTGCCTCATTTGTCACTGATTAGATATGGTCATTGTATATTGTCGGTAGTCAACTTTCCAGTAAATGTGCATGTATTTGGCAGAGCCTAGTGTGATGCTTAATGATAACCAACATATATAGAACAGCAGAAGATTACTGTATTTGCCCACATTTTCGGACAAATTCGCTCACCGTCCCCACTCCACACCTTCCCCCACTATATTGTAATTCACCGCGAATCACCAAAATTTGAAAAGAGAGTTTGCTCTGTCTGTATAAATTACAGAACCCTCATCATATTGCCCCACTTATCGCAGCAGAAATGTTTGTCATGGTTCTGTGATCTGTCTAATGTTAGCCTATGTATGTTACCATGTTAGGATGCGGTTGTCATAGAGAACATACGTTCCATTTTATTATTTCCGTAAAATGTAGTTTTAGCAGTCCTCTAAAATAAAAACATTTTGACTACAGTAAAATTAATGTATGCATGTCAATCTTCTATGAACTAAACAGAATTACTGTTCTAAGGGAGGAGTGGGACTGGATTGTACTCAGCATTCGAATTGTACCTAAAAATTGTTCACTGTCTAGTGGCTAGATAATTTGTCACGCTATTGTTCATTTTGTTAATGGGAAATGAAAAGCGGAGCTCAAGCAAGCTCACACAGGAGCTGCAGCAAAATGTGTAGCCTACAGATCATGAATGTCACACATATCAAGGACTGTCCTAGGCCACAACAATGATATGACACCTATATTAAAGTTATTCATTTGTAGCCAACTATGATACATGATATGACCAACAGGGGTGAAAAATAACAGTAAAATCCCAACAGTTAGGCAACTACAAATGACTTGTCGGATACAGTAAAACAGTGAAGATATAATTTCTTTACAGATTAACAGTTTTGAGTTTTATATATTAGGCTATAGCCAATAGAATAATATGAATAAAATCATATCAACATGACATTATGAGTCAAGGCGATGTGAAGTATTCAGAGCCTGTAGTTACCGACAATCAGGGATTTAGCATGACTAGCAGCATTGGATCTATTCATACTTTTAAAGTGAGTACGAGGTGGGCGAGATTGCACAATTCAGGTATATGGATGCACCTTTACCTCACATCACTGGTATAGAAATGGACACCATAGAATAGGCTACTGCATAAACCCTGTCCGCAATCATTAATGTATAATCAGCTAAATACATATAGGCTACTAATTTGTATTTATAAGGTATCTTCCAGTCAAAATTGTTATGTGTAAAGCTTTGATGCAGTTCCACAAATCAATTACCCCACAAACTGGGCCTACTGCACGGCCCACACAGTTTGATCCCAATATTAAGGGATTATTCATATTAAGATTATGTACAAATAGCGGGAAATTCAAGTAGGGTGCAATTCCAAAAAACTGTTGCTATTTGTCAGTGAAAGAGCAGTGCAGAGCAGAATGACAGAAATGGTAGCAGTAGGAAAGTGCGTTTTAAGTTGTTAGATGTCCAATTGTAGGCTTACTTTGACTTGCTTGGATATTTTGCCTGGACATTGTCTAATTGTTGTCCGCCCTATTGTCAGCCGCTCGGCGCCCCTACTTTGCACATCATGGCACATCATTTGACAAACAACCATTAGAAATCATAGCCTAATACCTCATTGCCAATTTGCTTTTCAGAAAGTGTGAGGCACATTTCCCTGAAACTGTCTGGAGAACACTGAAGGTGAGGCAGAGAGACCGACGGGTTAGGTTGCGGGTAGAATTTTATGTACAGGGACAGGGTGCGCATCAGGGAGTTTCAAATGACGCTTTATGGGTGCATGGGTCTGTGGACAGGGCTCAGTTTATATATCATACTAAAATATTGATGGAGCTTAACTCCTGACATAGGCAAAACTCAAAACTGTTCTCCATCAGTCATTATGCAGAAATGTTACTGGACCATGGCTGCCTGCATGCCTCTATAATGGAATTTTGAAGGACATTTATGCTTTCCTGTAAAATCAAGTATTTATGTTGTCTAAACTCATATAGGCACTGAAGCTTTTGGTGTTTGCATAGGCTACATGTTATGCCTGAATGAAAATTCAGTGCCCCCTGGAAGACTAGCCCTTGCTTACTTTCACAACAGTGCAATGGCAGTATTATTTGAAAGTAATGAATCATGTTTATTTTGTTAAACTATAACATATACAAAACTATGCAACAGAGGAAATTCTTAAGTCGCCATGTCCATGCTCACAGGCAGCCCGGTTCGTTTGAGCCCAAAACAGCGCCAACCAGAACTGCGGGAGATTACCCCTTGCACTCCCCTTGCTCCTAGAGCATTATATAGATTACAAGTAAATTTGACATGAAATATTGGCAACGCACATACAATTCTTTTGCTGGTGCCTGGTGATATTGCGCGTATAGAATGGTATTTGAACTTGAGGAGTGAGTTTATCATCTCAACAATGTGCAAGTCTATCGATGTGGCCCTCAACTTGGTACAATTAAAATTGTCGCACAAGGCCATTAACCTTTGAGGTATCTTCAAGTTTTTAACTTTGAGATATGTTGTGGTCTGCCAATGTGAAATTGTTTACTTCTATGAGAAAAATCTACAAAATGTAAGGTTCTATACCATGATTCATAAATGGCATACATGGTTCTATTTAGAACCATTTAGAGAACCACTTATATAGCTCGCCCATAAGAACAATGTAAAATGGTCTTTATAGCACCTTTATGGGGGCCTTATATGTATCAAATCATGGAACCTTTTTTGGTTCCATATAGAACTATTAGTTCTAAGACTGTAGTTTTCATTAAGCATTACCTACTTTAAAATTGCATTTTTGCTCCCCCATCCCCCCCACACAAACACTTTTTATTCAAGAGATCGCATTTAAAAGCTGTAACTGGGTGCTTTAGGACCATGCAGAGGCGAGGTGGTAGGCAGGCAGGTAATCGGCTAGCTTTAGGACCATGCTTAGGCACTCAGGGGCAGCTAGTGGAACACTGTTAGGTGCAGTAATCTACCTAAAGTGATTTGTTTTTTGCCCCACTCACAGCTAGCACCAAGATGAAACTAGCTTCCAAGACTACTGCAATAAATGTTATTTCAGTGTCATATATTAATGAGAGGAAACCATTTACAGAATATGTTCAATTATAAGTTGATCTATATATTTTTATCAACAGTGGAACAAAATATGCACCACTTTATTGATATTTACCTCTGCTCTAGTGCTATCTTTTATCAATCTTATTGTAATGTGTATATAGAACTCTTACCTTTCAAGTCTGAAAAAAAAAAGAAGTGACCCATTTTTTTATTGTATTTGCTGTCCTCTACATGACCTGCTAGAGGTGCCATGAGTTTTACTGAAATGTATAGAAATGCAGGAAATCAGCTTTAAAAAATTGCAAAGAAATTCTGGATCTTGAAAGAAATTCCTACATCCCCCACAAGAAGAATGGTCCCCCCACATTTAAAATCCAACCTACTCCCCTGAGAGAGAGAAAGAGAGAGAGTGATTGAAAGAGAATTACAGAAAGTATGTAACAGTTACAGATGGACAGATAGAAAAAAGAGAAGAGAGAAAGAAGGGAATGGGGAAATGAAAGGGATCGATCTAGGGTATCACTTTGAGGAAAATAATGTGATTTTCATCTAATCTGTGTAAGTTTGTGTGTGTGTGTCTGCTTGCATGTGTGGTTGAGGGGGGTTATAGGATTGATCAAGTCTGAACATAGGATTGATAGGCGGTGTCACGCCTCTTCGATCTCCTTGCTATCAATTATTCATCTTTTCATCCCCCTTTCTTCCCTCACTCCAATTACTGTACAACACACACATACACACACACACACACACACACACACACACACACACACACACACACACACACACACACACACACACACACACACACACACTGTCTCTACATGTTGAGTCGTTCAATATAACGCAATTAGAGACCAATTTGGGAAGGTTTTGTAAGACAGTAACAAGTGTGCTAAAGCAGACACAGACTTGCTAACATGACTCCAAGCTCACTGAGTGAGTTAAAACACTATGATCGCAATGCATGCTAACACAGAACAGAATTAATTCAAGAAACTAATGAGGGATATTACAGTGGTGATCTAATGAACATACTTCTCCCTAGAAACAGAGAGAGAGAGAAAGAGAAGAGAGAGAGAGAGATGCTTAGCATAATGACATGGCTAAGGCGTAATATAATTCCCCTCATCATTCCTGCTTTCAGCTGTAAAACTCCTGGACTGTAGTGTCTCTCAGTGTTCAGTCTATGTTCATTCTCACCCTCATTTTTATTGGGTTTTATTGTCTGCGCTAACATTCTGTTCTGGAATGCTATTTAATGTTACGCTTGCATTCTTTCATTCATTCTTCCTACTCTCTCCCAATCTGTTTTATTTTCCATGGTGGGGCGTTCCGAAACGCTCTAAAGACTTTACTAATGCTTGAGAATGGCGCTCCTCCTGCTCCCCTGACACTTCCCTTGTGTGTGATGGAAACGGACAGGCTGCATATGTCTCACTCGAGTGACTCATGTACACACACACACACACACACACACACACACACACACACACACACACACACATATATATATATATATATATATATATATATATATATATATATATATATATATATATATATATATGTGTGTGTGTGTTGTGTTCTGTGTGTGCGTGCGTGTGTATGTGCTGAGTCACATTATATCTAACAGGTACATCAGATTTGTGTCCTGAGTGGGCATCCATAGCTGTTTTAAAATGAAGGGACTTTGTTTTAATGAAGACTCAATGAGGCAACCAATGATTGGATGAGAGTTAACACTGGACTGATACATTGTCTGAGCTGCTCCAATATTTTTGGAGGCCTGAGATAGGGTTTAGTATGTTTAAAACAATGTGTACTTTCTAAATGGTTAATCCAATCTACTGAGAATGCCTACACCTTTCCAATACTTATGGAGGGCACAGTATTTTCAATGAGGTACTCTTGATGTAGTTTGCCTAGTAGGCTACAATGACACAGTACCAATGAAATAAATATGTCCAAGTACTGTATTTGACACATGCACAGCAGTTGACACAGGTCTGTGATCAGCATAGACATATTAAATCAAAATAGCTAACGACATTTTGGTATTAGCTCAGTACTTTATCTTCCGGTTGAAGATAGTTTGGGCAGAAGCTTACAGCGATGCTCCACTATATTTCTATCTTATAGTTGTATTGCATTAGAATTTGATGTAGTCAATCACCTCAAGTAGTTCTATTTCAGTCAAATCGGTTTGACCCCGACTCTTGTGTACCTTTCGCTGAAGACCCCTATTGAATCGCACCTGGTGCATACTGACTGTCCAAAGCATACTTTAGTCTGATTCTTGCAGCTAGCCACAACTTAACTAAACTGTTCATCAGAAAATCCTATGATTCTCCTGGGGCACGAAGTTGACTCTACTGGAATCCTGCAGTTCAGCTCGACATTCTAAAGAAGATTATCAAATAATTTGGGAAGCCAAATTTAACGGTTTACACTTTGTGAGCACCTGTTAACTCTCTGAACTAGGCAGCTAAAACTAGAAGGTCTGTAGCTAGCTTTTGTGCTCACAATTCTTAGGAATTGTTGAACCCATGCTAGCTCAACGATAATTCCTCAGGTAATTATTACTCATTTGCTAGGTCTGTCTCTGGATGGCTGAGCCCTTGGCTAGATTTAACAAGCAATTTTCTCACCTTGTGTGAGAAATATTAACACCCTGTTCGCAGGAAGGTTGGCTAGATCATGTTAGTAGTCCCAGGACTACTAAGCACTCACTAGTTTGACATAATTCCTAGCTAGTTACCTTGTGTAACAAACCTAGGTCCCTAGAGTGAACTTCAGCTAACCACTGGGACGTTGGCTAGCTAGCAGGTTTGTCGTCATTGCGACTTGAGCATGTGGCTAATCTGACAATTGCTAGCTCCTACACTTAGCATGGACAGACCCCAGCAGAATCAAAGGGAAGAGGGAAAGGCAGGAGCAGACCAAACCAAAAAAAAGCACCTTGGCATATTGTTTTTACTAGATTTATATTATCATTGATAATATAAATGTGTAACTTGGCTGTCAATACTATCCTAGGCGGTCATTGTCTTTTCCTCCACTTTTATTCAGCTTTTAGGCTCTACCACAATCATTGATTGTGTGTTTTGTTATTACTGAAGACAAGTGAGTGAGAATGTCAGTGTGGAAGCAAAATCCTCAGTTCAAGGACTAGATAGCAGAAGTGACTGGAGATGTCCACAGCGCATATTGCAAGTTTTGCAGGAAGTCATTTGACGTCTCAAATGACAACTGACAGTCATGGAAGACCTGAGGAGGAACAAACAGCAGATGAGGACATTGCAAGCGTCAGTCACGGAAGCACAGCTCAAGCACATGAAGATGGTGAGGGCCACTCCACAGTGGGAACTTACTTTTTAGCCAAGCTGTGTTAGAAGCTGAGATTAGGTGGACTATCAAAATGGTGATGTCTCATTTTTCTTTTAACTCGTGTGCAGATTTGTCTACGTTATTTCTACATATCATCCCAAACAGTGAAATTGCAAAGAAATGTGCATGTAGTGCAACAAAGGCAGCCTACCTGGTGTGTTTTGGGTTGGCACCATATTTCAGAGAGCCACTAATCAAAGAGATCAGAGAATCCAAGTATTATGTTATATATTTTGACGAATGCCTTAACAAGATAACACAGAGGGAGCAGATGGATGTAGTTGTCTGCTACTGGAGTGAAATGAGCAGAAAATAGTGGTTCATTACCTGGACCTGGAGTTTTTGGGACACACACAAGCAGAGAAGCTCCTTGAGAAGATTAAGAACAGCCTGTCACCACTGGATCCAAAGAAGCTACTACAGATATCGATGGACAGTCCAAATGTAAATTTGGAAGTTTCTTAGACTATTCAAAGAGAACAGGTGCCTTGTGGACCCAGATGCAACCAAACTTATCAACCTGGGAAGCTGTGGCTTACATATTGCACATGGAAGCTTTCAACAAGGAGAGAAAGAGACTGGTTGGAAGCTGAGACACTGAAACACTGAGCGCCATGTGGCAGCTATTACACAATACACCAGCCCGGCGAGTTGACTTCATTCAAGTCACACAAACCTCAACATTTCCCCTCAAATTCTGTGTGCATAGATGGCTTAAAGATTTGCCAGTGACAGAACGGTCAATTAGCATATGGCCATCTGTCCAAACCTTCATTGAGAGCTACAAGAAGCTCCCAAGAAGCAAGGTGCCTACATCTGCTTCATTTATCCTGGTTAAGGAGGCTACTGCCGATCCCCTTTTTGTGGCCAAGCTACAGTTTTTTGCATATGTTGCAAGGCAGCTCAAACCGTTTCTGGAGGCTTTCCAGACTAATGCCCCAATGGTGCCCTTTAGGCAAAGGAGCTCCGGTCCACCTTGAGGAGCTTGCTCTCATGTTTCATCAAGAGGGAAGTGCTGGAGAACACACAGACACCCTACAAAATGCTCAAGCTGGACCCCATACATAAAGCACTGCACATGCCCATCAAACGAGTCGATGTGAGCTTTGCCACCAAGCATGCTGTAGAGAAGGCGTCTGAGAAGCTAGATGAAAATCCACTGCTTGGACAGCAGTTCAAGAAAAATTGCATCACTTTACTCTCCACAACCACCAAGAAACTGCTTGAGAAAAGCCCCCTCAACCACAGTGCCTTCGGAAACTATTCAGATTTTGTTGTGTTATAGACTCAATTTAAAATTGATTAAATTAAAATAATTTGTCATCAATCCACACACAATACCCCAGAATGACCAAGCGAAAACACATTTTTAGAAATGTCAGTAAATTTATTAAAATTGAAATACAGAATTTATTAAAATTGAAATACAGAAATACAAATGAGAAATGTCATCAACAAATCACTCAATGAATTGAGTTCATCCTAATGCAAGGATAATAGTTCATGTAATTTTGGAATTAATATTTTGGTTTTTATAGGGTCTCTGATTTGCATATTAATCAATTACACACTGTGTGGATCAGGTTGTCATTACAAACTGAGCAAAGGGAGAGGAACAACACTGCTCAGGAATGTGACCCTGAGGCCTGGGGAGACTTCTACAAAGTTGAATGGTGGTGAAGAAAAAGCACAGTCGATGGGACATCATCTCAGTCACACTACAAAATTGGTCTATAACCAAGTGACCAAAAAGAATCCCTTAATGGATTAGGGTTAAAATAATCTCATATCCACAGTTGTTTTTGCTCAATGAATTGAAGTGATACAGCAAAGAAAGTGGCTGAAAATGTGTTTTACTACAAAGCATTAAGTTTGGTGCAAATCCAGCACATGCAATGCAGTTTTTACACCATCTCTTGTGTGAAGAATAGTGGTAGCTGCATCAAGTTATGGGTATGTTTGTACCGGCAGGGACTGGGGAGTTTGTCAGGATCAAGAGAAAATTATGAAATTTGCTGAGTTGATAGTGACATCCTAATCTACACTCCGCTCTTCCACCTCGGCTGGCCGCCTGGCACCGCCTGGCATCTGTTCTTGCTGCCTGACAGCGAAGGCGTTTGCCTGACCGCAGCAGCTGGAACAGTCCGTTTTCCGGGTGGTGAGGGTCCTTCATTATCCTGTAGGCTCTGGTCCTACACCTCCTGGTGTACAGGACATGGAGAGGGGGGGTTGGAGCTCCCATGGTCTTTTCTGCCAGGCGTACCACCCTTTGCAGAGCTCGCCTGTCCTGGGCCGTGCTGTTACCGTACCAGACGGTGATGTTGCCAGCCAGGATGCTCTCCACAGCTGCCTGAGATGGAACAGGCGTTGCCTTGCCTTTCCCACCAGTGAACTGATGTGGGTAGTCCAGGTCAGGTCTTCTGTGATGTGGACTCCCAGGTATTTAAAACTGCTCACCCTGTCCACAGCAGTCCCACCGATGTCAAGCGGCGTGTAGGTTCTTGGATGTTGTACTCTCCTGAAGTCTACAATCAGCTCCTTAGTCTTGGAGACATTCAGGATGAGGCTATTCTCCTGACACCAGAGTGACAGGTCCGCCACCTCGTCCAGATAGGCTTCCTCATTGTTTTCTGAGATCAGCCCCACCACAACTGTGTCGTCCACAAACTTGATGATGGAGTTGTCGCTGGACTTAGCCATCCAGTCGTGGGTGTACAGGGAGTAGAGGAGGGGGATAAGGACGCAGCCCTGGGGGGACCCTGTGCTCAGGATGAGTGTGCTGGAGGTGTGTCTACCCACCCTGTCCACCTGTGGCCTGGCTGTCAGGAAGTCCAGGATCCAGGCACACAGGGGAATGTTCAGTCCTAAACCAATCATCTTTTCAGCCAGTCTGGTGGGGACTATGGTATTGAACGCTGAGCTGTAGTCTATAAACAGCATTCTCACATAGCCCCCCTTCTGATTGTCAAGGTGAGAGAGAGTGGTGTGGAGGACCTGGGAGACTGCATCGTCCGTAGATCTGTTTGGTCTAAAGTAAGTGAATCATCAGTCACTACCTATCTTCCGCCGTAGATTGAAGACGCATCTCTTCAGGCTACATCTTAACTGTCCCTCCTAAAGACATCTTCATCCCCACTACTCCCCTGTGCAAGTTTCTCTCCTGTAAATAATTTAAAAAAATATATATCTTCCTTTCTTCTAGCATTGTGACTGCCAATAGCCCCTGGTCCTAGCATAGATGATTTTTTCTTATGATGACTGATGGATAGATGATTCACTTACTTTACTTACGTCAAATGTATTTGTTGTAAGTCCCTTTGGATAAAAGCGTCTGCTAAATGTCAGAAATGTGATGTAAATGGGTAAATGTTTTTTTTTTAATTTAACCCATTTTAAATTGAGTCTATAACACAACAAAATGTGGAAAAAGTGAAGGGGTCTGAATACTTTCTGAAGGCACTGTATGCTGCTGTCAGAGCTCTCTTGATCCCATATTCATAATGACTGACGAGGCGAGCGCCATCACTAAGTTTGAAAAACTTCTCCAGCTGTTGTGACGGAATTTATGTATTGATTTGTAAATATGCAGACAAACCAACAGAGTATGCCAACCTATTGGACTTAATGAAATGTCTCTTCACATTGTCCCATGGACAAGCTGCTGTTGAACAAGGCTACTCTGTGAACAAAGACATGCTGGTCGAGAACCTAAAAGAGAGAACCCTAAAATCGCAGCGGACAGTCCAAAACAGTCTGAATGGCTGCCCATTTGAAGGGCCTCTACCCAAGCCACTCTTTCAGCACTGCAAGGCAGCCAGGATGAGGTACGTTCAGTACCTAGAAGATGAAAAAAGGAGAAACTGCAAATGAGAATAAAATAAAATAAATAACATCAGAAATCACCAAGGTGACAGCAAAGAGGACAAAAGTCATTCATAGTATTGAATCGATGCAAAATTAAGCTGATAAAATGGCAGAGAAAGCTGAGAGGAAACAGGACTTCACACTATTAAGTAAGTCAAATGCCAGAGGTGGCAGCTCTAGATATAACATTAGCTGAATTGAAGGACAGACTACAGACTGTATTAGGCTTGACCAACACCATTTTTGCACTTGCGTTCAAAAAGGGAGAATCTGAAAATAAGAGAAAAAGAAAAGAGAACTCAGTTAGTTTTTGTCTTTTTCTTTGAAGATTGAAAGGACACACTTCCATAACTAGTGAGTAGGCCTTTTCTGTGTGTGTGTGTGTGTGTGTGTGTGTGTGTGTGTCTCTGTGTCTCTGTGTCTGTGTGTGTGTGGAGTCAGTTATTGTTGTATTGAATTAATGATAGTTCATGGTGTATGCTAACTCAGAAAACACAAGTCTTGTCTCTAAACCTTTAACCCTCTGCACACTTGTCCTCTCCTCTTCTCCCTCACCTTAGTTTTCCCCTGCTTTCTTTACTATCTCCCTCCCTCTTGTACAGTGTGTTTGTGTGTGACAGACAATGCGATTGTACTAAACTTAATGACGGTACTCATTCGATAGAGACTAGGGTGGCTGCTACTGACAGTCAATATTATGTAATATGAACCTCTGTGAGCTTGGAAAGGTTATGGAAAATGTCCTGGAAAAGACCTGGAAAATGATGAGCAAAAAAGAGTGGGAACCCTAAAACGCAGCGTGTTTGAAACAACTCATACCGCAAGCTGCTTGCTGTATGAGAGAGGACTCGCTCACATAGTCACAATCAAGCAAGAGAGCGGGAGAGAGAGAACGGGAGGGGGATACAGCAGAGCGTGTCCAAAACCAAGGGTGCCCATTTTGCTCTCTTCCCAAATAGGCAATGGCATTATGATAAATAATGTGTGAACAAAATAATATTACATTATTTTATTTGTTCGATGTTTTAACGAAAATCAAGATTTAGCCGACTGGTAGTGAGATTTGTTGCGTCAACAAATCTAACTTTTGGCGCATTTCTATTCACAGACTAAAACCTAAAATCCAGGGTGACTGGAGCAAGATGTTCCCGAGCCAGCCAGGAGTTGAACGTTTATAGTGATATACTGTATGGTTGATGGGGGAGGGTAATCTTTTTCTCGATCGTTTTCGATTAAAAACAAATGCGTGACAATTTATCCAGCACGCTCTCCCCCTTCAAACGATCCACCAAAAAGTGCTATAGAAAATACATGCATTATTATCCCACTGAAACCCCAAATCCTTACTCCTGTCTCGCATAAAAATTTGTTGCATTATTAAAGCTTATTAATGTCAGACTGACAGAATGTTTTTTAAACATTTCCCCCGCTTCACTGCGTATATGAACATATTCATGTCCATGTAGCTTAAATGCGCGGAATCAACTGAGAAACATTACATCCTGTCAGTTAATTAATATGCAATTTCGCGGACACACTGCCACATATATTCCATGTCTGACATCATTTTAAGTGTCCATGAAGACAATAATTATTTCTAAACTAGAAAGGGTTAATCCAAAGACATCATCACCCACCTCACAGCATTTTAGGCAGCACCTCCTCACGAAATATAATTGCGCTAAAACATTTCCCCAGCTTCTCTGCACTGTGAGAGAATGCTTGATGACGGTATGGGTGTAGGTAGGACTTGATCCCATTGCTTGGTCCTCATTAAAATAACCTGATATTTAAACCATTTCCACTCTTCATCTCTGCAATACATGAGCTGCTATAATAAACTTGATTTTGCCAATCTGATAAGGTAAACCATTATCTTTGTCATAGCCTCGGTAGGCTAAAAAAGGTTGGTCTAGCTTGTAGTTTGACTTTTATCTTAATATTTTGCCTATATTGGATATCCAACAAATGTATGTGAGGAGGCTACAGCCTAGAATGTTGCAAGGGGGTGAAGGGGGGCTGTGTTGTATATCACATGTTAAACAAGCAATTCTGGTGACTTTTAAAGGGAGAATGGGTGAATGGAATATTTATATTATGGAGGACGTTGACTGAGGGCTGGTGCTGTTCAAGATTAGGGAGGACGATTAATAGTTTTTTTGTGTGAGCATGGTGTTATTTCTATTACAGCTAACTCATACTGCATGAATCGTTGTATTATTCATTCTTGTGAAAGACTTCCTACAGTACGTCCCTTCTAGTATTTGAGCAGAGTCAGAGTGAGTAAGTATTAATGCTGTGGGGTGGTGGAATTGGGACAAATAGCCAAAATGCAAGGTGGTGCACGGTGACATACAGTAGGTGCCTACTACTGTAGATTGCAACAAATGATTGGATGAGTTGGGATTGACATACTGACAAATATATGCAACGCTTATCAGAGCTTTTTTATAGGCCTTGTGTCATAAACCTGAAATCCGATCATTTCATGCTTTTGACTCACACTAACCACAATGTTTTTCTTCTGTCAAAAGTAACCAGAATTGCTCTTTTAACAATATTTTCCTGTCCTTGATACTGTATATTAGCTTCAAAACATGGTGTTACAGTAAAACTGCCCCGTTTGGCTCTGATGAAGGTATATCTTATGTGAGATCATCCTCCGTTCGCAATGTAGCGATTACAATTCACAATTTATTTGTGAGCTCATTAGTGATCAAAATAATTGACTAAAACACTTTCTAGAAAATGAAAATAATCCGATGGTGGTTATTGTTTGTGCACGCTGTGAAATGCGCACTGACAAATGTAAACAAACATGGATGTTTGCAAGTGCAAGACGCATATCCCATCCTTCACAGCTCTTGTCACCACCTTGTGGTGACTTTCGGCAGCACTTCACACCGTGAAATTTCTGCAGCAACAGGACTTCGACGTACCCCGCTGAAATGTCGGCTTGTACCTATTAAACCCTTACCTACCGTATGGACCTGTTTCACATGCTTATGCACAAGGCCCTGTTGATATCCATTCGCCCATGCGACTGGTTCACAATGGCCGGATTTCCACATTGAGGTTTGTCAGGCACACAGACGGTTTCTGAGATCCGCCCACTGAGAGTATCTTATGAGTATTTGACTCTGCCATTCGGTCTGTCCCTGGCCCCAAGGACATTCACGAAGAGTGCCAAAGCCGTCATTGCCCTCCCTTCATGCTACATGTTGCCTCAAACTCCTGTCAGTGGCACATAGTTTGTTGACATGGATCAGCGAACATTTGTTGTCCCTCAGGGTCACTCATGTGCCAAAAAAGCTGAACACAGCAGCGGCCTTACTGTCGCAGGGAGGACACCTTCCAGTGTAATGGCAACTACACCCGCAGGTTGTCAGAGATCACAGATGAGGTCACAGATCAATGCATTCCGGTAGGCACAGGCACCCTCCTGTATGCCTTCCCTCCAGTGGGACCAATCCCTCCCACACTCAACAGAGTGAGAGCAAATGATTCCTCCCTACTCCTGATAGCCCCGAATTGGCCCGAGAAACGTTGGAGTTCATTGATAGCTCAGGTACTCTATGCACCATCTTGGGTGTTGTGTAGGGACTTATTGCACAGGGACTTATTTTCCCAAGCACAGAGCCAATTATTCCACCCTCATCCCAGGTTGATAGGTCTATGGGTTTGGCCGTGAAAGGTCTAACCTAGCCTCAGAACACCTGCCTCTGAACATGGTTAACATGATTCAGAGTTCTAGGGAGCCATCCACCAGAGGTCTTTACTACCTAAAATGGAGCCTTATTTGAGGTGTGGTGGGAGAGCTGCAAGATTGTGCCCTTTTAGAGCCCTGTCTCTGTGATCCTATCCTTCTTACAGGACCTGCTAAACAAGGACAAAGCCATGAAACATGAAAAAATGTGGCTGCCATGCCAAGCGTATGAGTGACTTCTTAGTCACCTACTTGCACTCAGTTTGCCCCTGGTGACACTCAGGGTATGTTATATTAACACAGCGTTCATTCCCAAGGCATACCCCAGCAACGCTGCAGTACTGCTTGCTTTCTTTTCCCCACCATTTTCCTCCATGGAACAGGAGCATGTGAACATCCTCTGTCCAGTGCACACTGCGTGTTTACATGGACAGGATGGCGTCATTCAGAGTATGTGATCGGTTGTTCGTCTGCTTTGCTAACCTTGCCAGGGTTTCTAGGGGATTGCATCCCCCTGTGGGGATCCGGGCGCAATCCACCTGGAGGTTGGTGGCGCCCTGGGCCCTGTTCAAGGTTGTCTCTGTTTCAGAGTATATACAGTATATGTGCTGCTGCCAGCTGGGCTTCTCCTAATACCTCAAGGTTTTACAGCCTGGACATGACTGTGCCTTTTGTGGTGCATACCGTCTTTAGTGCTGGTTTGGATACTGCATAATGTAGAAGGGGTACATTCTTGTATCTGTACAGTTTTCTAGTTCAGAATTTGCCTCTCTTACTTTTTGATGAGAAATGTATAAACCCACTTTTGAACATTATTTCATTTGAAAGTTCCAATCCAAAGGGAAGGTTTTCCTGTTGCTCTATCATATCCTTCAATTGTTTTCACTACACAGCTCGCAGTGGGGAGGACATTGGTTCTCCACCATGGCCAGTGTAAAGAGAACTGGATCCTGAGGACATATGCAACTGGCATATCCACTTCCCTTTTGGAGTCAAAGGTGCCTGAATCAAAGCAGCTCATTATAATGTAGTACAGTTTGTGTGATGTGGCTGTGATGAATATTTGATGTTGAGAGCCACAGCACTGCCCTGCTTCTCAGATTATGTGATCAACAGGGAGTACGGCAGCTCACTGCATAATGTAGCGTGTCACAGATTATCAAACATTTACTGGCCGCTATCCTGATCTTTTTTCTTCTTTCTTTCTCTTTATTTTATTACTTTATTTTTGGTTGTGTATAATTAATTGGGGACACATCTGTGCTGACACATCTGGCACATCATCTCGATGAAATATAGAACAGTCAAGTATGGAGGGAGTTTATAGTAGAGAGCAAAGGAGAGAGGGAGCAAACATAGAGAGGGATTGAGGGGAGAGTGATGATGGTAGGGAGGGACAATGTTGTTTTAGAGATGCATTACTGAAGTGCTCTATTTGTTTATGGGAGGGTCTTTCATTCCATATCAAGCCCTTGATGTTACGAGCTTTGGGAGTGCTGACCTGCCCAGAGCGCCAACCGACCAAGCAGAATCAAAGGGTAGAAGGAGAAGCAGGAGCAGAGCCAGCCAAATTAATTACCTCTCATTCCCAACTCCACATGGAGCATAAGCAGGGGTTCTATACAGAGAAGTAGCCGGGTCAAATATGACCGAAGTGAATAGGAAGTTGAAGTGGAGGAGGATTAACTAGGAAAACATGAGATTGGAAAGGATGGTGGCATATTTAGCATAGGGTTGTTTATGAATTTGGGGGTAATGAGGAACAGGTTTGGTAGTGTGGGTATATTACTTTTGGTTTTATTGAGAATAGTGGGTCTATTAGCCTTAGCCTAATCATGGCGTATATACCCAACTAAGACACGCGTACAGAATTTATACTCAATGATAACTAATCTCCATTGCACTGTGCATCAGGAATCACCTGACTTTCCACTAGGTGTCAGTCAAATTCCGTTCTTAGCTAAACCTGCCAAAACCCAAGTTTACATAGAGATTATATATTCTATTTAGGAATATAAACAACATTTATAGTAGCATAATTTCAATTCTGCCCCAGACTACCGTCCCCCGGAAGAAAAATGGCTGTCAGCTCTGTGGAATGTCTTGAGGTGTCAAACTGTGATGTCATCAGTTTAGATGTAATAAGATGGATGATGGTTGGTGGTCTCTTTATCAACAGCTCCTAATTTAAATACTGTGTTTTTTAGGGTGATATAAAAATCAGAGGTCAGGGAAAAGCTCTCTCTCTTTCCTATGTCCTGTTGTGAGGTCATCATCATGTTATGAGTAGCATTGTTTTGAATGACCTGTGGTCATCTCTCTATATTCTCTCTATTAGAATGTAAAATTTCTCTATGAAGTATTCGCCTTGTAATAGTTGTATAAGTATACAGTATTATTAAAGCCTCATTTGATTCATTCTATTTTACCTTTCTTGCACTAATTCAGCACAAACTCAACAATTCTTTGCTATTAACAAAATATTTAAAAAAAAGTCTCTGCCAAACCTTTGTGTGGAAACTGATATTATTATTATTATAAATGCTCTACACTTTCAGTAGCTATTTTAAAACGTCAGTGGTGTCAACACCATCATGTATTGCCATTAATTCAAACAAACAACTTAATCACGATGAAAACAATGTCATTCTCACCGTTGAAAGTACGTCATTCACACCTTTGATTGATAATCACCTGATCAGCTTTGAAATGGGAAGAAGGAAAATACATTTTCTTTGTATTAATGGACTATATAACATTAAAGCTACTTGAAAGGTGAAAGTTGGTAAAGTGATAGCATATTTTCTGTCAAGACAACATGTCTTCTGATTTCACCCACAGTCAAGCGCATTAAGGCAATCACAACCGAAGAAGAAGAAAAGCACAGTTACTATTGGTTAAATGCTTCTTCGCGAACTCTCATTGCGAATCTGCTAAATTAATGATGATAGGGAAATCAGGTTTCACACTCACAGGTTAAGCATGAACCAGAAAATACTCAAAGCACGGCTAAACTCAAACATGCTAGGTGATAGAGCAATAATGTATATTTCTCATGCACTGTTGATACACAGGGTGAATGCTCCTGTAAGGCAACCTTCACCAAATACTGTATGCCTTCGAGACTTGTGTGACAGTGTTGATACACAGACCCCCAACGGAGAGGAGGAGTGGAGCCTATGAATTCTCCCTCTTCTCACTCAACAAAACACAGGAATCAAGCCATGCACAATCTGCCCTGAGAGGGAGAGGAAGTGGGGCTGGGGTAACAGAGGAGAGTGGAGAGAAGGCTGCATCAAACCACACTAGGTAATAACTGGCCTTAATTAAGACCATAGGGAATATGGGAGTTATTAGCTGCCATAAGCAAGTTTATCAGAACTGTGTGAAATAAAACCCCCACTGCTATTAATATGTATGTGAAGTAGCCACATGGGCATTTTATTTTGTGTCGCAGTTGTGCAACAGTCGAAAACTAACCAAACTTGTTATTTGATGGCTGTTGGTTGGAATTAACAGTTAATTAGATTTGATTTATGTGAATTAGTTTTGATTTATGTTAATTAGATGTGATTCATGGTTATTTTTAATGTTGTCTTAAGGTTGTCATTTGATAGCCATCATCTAACATTGCTACATGATGCACAGTGGTTGACAATGAATGTTTTCTTAATACTGGCAGTTCACAGTTAGACCATCCTCTGTGGCTCAGTAGACTAAAGACCCATCTCTTTAGGGTACACCTGGGATCCTTCTCCTCAAACCTCTCCACTCCCCTAACACTGAACTTGAGAAAAAAAAATACCTTCACTTGTTTTCTCCCTTTCTATAGCACTGTGACTGCTGATGGCACTTGTTCTTATGAAAGGTTTTACTTTCGATGACTGATGTATAGTTGATTCACTTACTTAGACAAATGCACTGATTGTAAATGGCTTTGTATAAAATCGTCTGCTAAATTACTTAAATGAAATATAAAATGTACCTTTCAATAAATAAACAGCCTTTTACATATGTTTATAAAATGTTTGGATTTAGACAATGCTGTACCATACCATTTTCAGCTATGACCGATATACAACATCAGGTTTTTTCTAAAATGCCCATGGGGAGAGAGATGCCCTTGTATCTCCTTGATCATGAGAAACCACTCAGAGAAGCATTATTATCAATCACCTTTAAACCAATGGCTTTTCCACACTTCTGTCAAACTGCATACCAACACAAAACAGCTATCATTCACTATAATCAGATATCAAGGCAGTTCAATTCAATTAAATAAAGACCCAGCTCTTTTACTTTAGTGACCCTATTATCTTATTTATCTCTATTTGTCCTCCTTCATCAACACAGTGCTTTGCATCCACCTTGTTCTTTCAGGTCAAGACTTGAAAGTGTGTGTGTGTGTGTGTGTGTGTGTGTGTGTGTGTGTGTGTGTCTGTGTGTGTGTGTGTGTGAATTGGGTCTCAGATGGATTAGCAGGTCAATGCTGGGGCTGAGGCCTGTGGATCAGCATCAAGGCAGTAATGTCCTCTTTTAGCCTGCAGATAGAAAAGTACAACTGGAAACCAGGCTGGAGAGAAAAACAACAGTGAAAAAACAAAAACACTTTTGTTGTAATGTGTGTGTGTGTGTGTGTGTGTGTGTGTGTGTGTGTTTGTAAGACATCTGGAGGGGAGTAAATAGAGAATATTTCATCAGCTGTGTGCATTGGCAGTGTTTGGGCTTTTGTGGTTCAGGGGTATACAGAATGTGTGTGTGTGTGTGTGTGTGTGTGTGTGTGTGTGTGTGTGTGTGTGTGTGTGTGTGTCCTTTCAGAGACTTTAGAGGGGTTATGGAGGAAAGGAGACACGAAATGTAAACAATCTAAAAACAGAGGATAGACAGTCACACAGCTCCTGTTTAGTTCCTCGTGCCTGCCCTCTAGGAGCAATGTGGGGAGATTGAGAGAGAGAGAAGTGAAAAATCCAATTAAGTCTCAGTCAAGATTTGGTTTTCAGGGCAATCATGAAAGGTTCTCTGTCACAAAGAGAGGTAACTTATTCAGTTTGGTTAATTGAATCTACGAGCGGTCCTGCCACTTTCAACCGTCAAAAAACACTGCTACTTACACACTTTCATACACTAACATTCAAGAACCCAAATCGCTCCCCTCTTTGACTTCCTCTCACCCCCCCTCTCCCATCCACTCTCTTTATCTTCTCTCTTCCATGTAATTATTATGCATATTTATTTTATAAATATCATTTTTGGTTGATGAACAAGTCTGAAGTGTGGTTCCGTATCTTAGTTCGATCAGGGAGTGTAGGATAGTTAGTAAACAAGTTTGATCTGACTCCAATTAATAAATATGATAAGATTGGCTCCCTACTTGCATAACTAGCCGAATATAATGAGTCTGAGGTTCATAGTCGGAATACCCTTTGAATGTTATGACCATTAACAAGGGCACCTTACTAGATTCTTTCAATGTCTACCTTAGTCGGGAATCAATATGCAAATAACTAGTTTTAAGTAAGAGTCATTTCCTGTCATGCTTCATGTACATCGAAAATGTCCCTCTTAATTAGGTTATAAGATTCTAATTGCAGAAATTGCAAGTATTTGAACACCAACCGGTGATCCAACCCGTATTGTACGCTAAACCCTGGGTATACAACTCAACTAAGCGATCATAAAGTCTAGGCTTAACCTGGTCAATTATAATTGCATGCATAGGTTCTAGCAGATTATCCTAGCACACAGATCTATCTGTTGCATTTTTGGACAAATGAGAAGAGCGTCGTATCAGGTTTGAGGAGATTTTATTTATTTTAGACAAGCAATAATGTAAGCAAATCAGCTTCAAGTCATACAATCAAAAATGTAAAACATACTGCGAATGTTCTAAGAAACAAATAAATTGAGAATAAGATCGTCTTTAGCAAGACTATATACTATACTCATACTATACTATACTATACTATATAATATAGTATATAATACTATACTATACTATACAAGACTATACGTGCTATACTATACTATATAATATAGTATATAATACTATACTATACTATACTATACAAGACTATACGTGCTATACTATACTCATACTATACTATATAATATAATACTATACTATACAAAACTATACGTGCTATACTATACTCATACTATACTATATAGTATATAATACTATACTATACAAGACTATACATGCTATACTATACTCATACTATACTATACTATACTATATAATATAGTATATAATACTATACTATACAAGACTATACTATACTCACATAGGAGATTGGATAAGACTATACGTGCTAACTCACATAGGAGACTATACGTGCTAACTCACATAGGAGATCGGATAAGCTGACTCCTCGAATGAGAGTTCTGAAAATCTTTTATAACATCCCAGACCAAATGGAATTTTTACAAAAAACATCAAAGGACCTTTTATCAAAAGAGGGAGACCTTCTGACAAATTGTAAAACAACAATTGTATTCAATTCATAAACAGAGTTCTCCACAGGTCTTCAGCTGGATCCGGAGATAACGGTGCGATACGATTTCCACTCCAATTGACCATTGTAATGAACTGATTGACCATTTGGCTGAATTCCTGTGGAGCCTTATCAAAGATACATAGCAAAATACTAGAAATAAACATCACACAATAATGAAAATGACATCAAAATACTACTCATAAAACACAAGATAAAATACAGTATGCACACATCTATTAAACATTCAAATGTCATACTAGGAACACCTAGGAGAAAGAGGGTGTGAAGAGGTTATGATGATTTAATCACCAGCAGGACATTAGCCAGACATGCACACTCTTCTGTGACACAATGAACCAGGACAGTTATAAAGTGATAGCAGTTGATCATGGCAATTCCTTTGCCTCATAAACACAGATAGTGATTCACATGTAAACACATGTAAATGGAATGTAGTGGTCACAAATTTAACCAACAGCTGTATTTCCCATGCTAATAATATTTTCAGACCAATTTAGTAATCAGCCTGTCTTCAAATCTATTTACAAGCCTACCAGAATAACTAATACAAATCAGCCTAACTACAAATGTATTGATACCTTCTACTATCCTTTAATTTTCCTTTTTCTCCCTGCCTTATTTCTTTTGATCTCACTCCATGCTCCCCCTCTCTCTCTCTTTCCACCTCTCTATGCGCCATGCATTCCATTACAGTGCATGCTGCATTGATCTGTTCTCCATGGTAAAGTGCTATTGATTAGACTACATGCTCTAGTGCTACTGAAGCTTGGCACCAGTACTACACTGACCCTGCAGACTCTTTCATCACTATTCCCTCTCCTTTTCCCTCCTGTAACCCTCTCTCCTATTTTAAATCCCCCCCATTCCACCAATATCTCTCTTTTTTTTTTTTTTTTTTTTTTACCAAACTCTCAATTTCTTCGTAATTCTCTCTCACTCTCTCATTCTGTTCTATTTTCTTTTCCTTCCCACACTCTCTCTCTTTCTCTACTCTCTACACTCTCTCTTTCTCCTCTCCCTCTCCACTTCTTGCTTTTCACCAGAAAGGCTTATTGATTTCCCCTCTCTCTGTGAAAGACATAATCTTCATCTTAACATGCACTTCTTCAGCCATTATTTTGGAACTGAAGGTTGAGTCCAGGGGATAAAGAGACAGAGAGACAGAGAGGGAGGGAAAGTGGAGAGCGAGGGGGAAAAGCGAGGGTGGAGAGAGAGTGCCTACATCGAGTGTGTGTGTGTTTATTTATGTTTGTGTGATGATGGGATTGATGAGTCAGGAAATGTGCGACCATTCCTATTTCAGGGATTGACTTATTCCTCTCTAGTAAAACGTTCTGAAGAGGGCTCACTCACACAAGTGTTTGGAATGCTGACAGCACCAACGCATGTAGGGAATAAATCCAAGTATGTAAATGCAAAAATGGGCATTAAATACATTACTCTGTCCTTTTCTTACTCTCCCTCTATCGTTTTAGTCCCTTTTCCATGTTCCTTAGCGTTGGTTACTATTATCACGTCACCTTCCCTGGGAGCTGATTCAATCAATAATTGTAATCATATTCATAAAATGTTTGTTCTCTTGAATACAAACTAATTTGTCAAAAATACTTCATCAATTGACTTGATTGACTAAAGACAGCTGTACACATTAGCCCTAGGGTTTCGTTTGTCAGCATCCACTCCTGTTAATTGTCATCCTTGCTATTTACTTAACGACTGATTTTGATCTGTGAAATCCGGTGTGGGGCCTCTCAAGTAAAAAAAATGTTTTGATCAATAAGTGCCAGGCAAAATAAATGCAAACCCCAGTAGCCACTGGGGCCCTTGAGAACTGGAGCTTGACATCCCTGGTCTAGTGTATATGTGTTTGTATAAACAAACATTACACACACACACACACACACACACACACACACACACACACACACACACACACACACACACACACACACTATTGGGTGTCTGATGGATGCACCATGCTGATCTTTGAGTTGACCTCTGACCTGTTATTGAATTTGCTGGGCTCACACACTTTATCATAGGCAGTACGCTACGGGTCATTGGTTGCACTCTCAGTGACTGGTACTCATAAGTCTGCTGTCACAGCATGCAACACAGCACTAAGCTTTACGACCGTGTGTGTGTGTGTGTGTGTGTGTGAGCATGCACACTCACTCATAGGAACCTCCAATCGATCCAAAACGGCTGGCTAACTCTCTCTCTCAAATGAACCGGAAGATTGCATCAGCATCCTTCCCGATGCATGAATCACTAAATGAACCCTGAACCTAACACTCAACATCACCACCACACACTTAACCCTTTGGTTATCCTTTATTTCACTGTTTCAGCTGACATTCCACTGATAATAACTAAGGATATAGGTACTCCATGGTATGTACTTGTCATCATCTAATTGATGAACAACCACCAAGAAATTAGTGAACTTTGATATGAATTGTATATATTTTAGAATTATCTTTTCATTTAATTTTCATTCTAATAGGTTTTGAGAGTGAGAAGTTAGTGTCATTATCAGCATACAACCCTCAGATTTAAATCGAGAGAATCTCTCTTCATTTGACTCATGCTGATCTAATAAAAGGTGATTCAACTTTTCTTCAGCCATATCTAAATTAATTACCTTGGTGTATAGTTGGATATGACTGATAGGTACTGTAGCAGTAGATGATCAGATGATTATCAAATCATTAGGAAAATAATTATTAGTTATGATTCTATCAATAATATGCACTGGTCTTACATGACGGAGTCTATAGCAAAAAGTGGAAATAATACATGTACGTTATGAAAAGTAAGAATACGTGCATCCTTGAATAAGAAAAAATATCAGTAACTCCTGTAAAGCAACATGTGTGTGTGTGTGTGTGTGTGCGTGTGTGTGCATGACCTGATCATACACCTAGGTCATACACCCTCTCTCTGCTGTCCTGAAGGCTACTGCATAAGTAAACAAACAAACAAGCATAAATACACACACATACAAATAGAGAGAGAGAGATTTTGGAAGACATTTGGCGAAGAGTAAATAGAGAATATTTCATCAGCTGTGTGCATTGGCAGTGTTCAGGCCTGCGGGGGTACAGGGGTATACAGAATGTGTGTATGTGTGTGTGTGTGTGTTCGGGCCTGTGGTGGTACATGGGTTTACAGAATGTGTGTTTGTGTGTGTGTTCGGGCCTGCGGTGGTACGGGGGTATACAGAATGTGTGTGTATGTGTGTGTGTGTGTGTGTGTGTTCGGGCCTGCAGTGGTACAGGGGTATACATAATGTGTGTGTTCGTGCCTGCAGTGGTATAGGAGTATACATAATGTGTGTGTGTGTGTGTGTGTGTGTGTGTGTGTGTTTGGGCCTGCAGTGGTATAGGAGTATACAGAGTGTGTGTGTGTGTTCGGGCCTGGGTGGTACAGAAGCTATATTCTCACCTTAGTTGGGCTGCATCCACACTCTCAAACCAACCCCTCTTCTCTCGCTGCAATGCACACAAATCTGAAAAGATTTGGATTGATAGCAAATTGTTCCATCTTGCCCTCTGGCTGGGTTGAAATGTTGCCATATTGCTCACACTCCAGTCCTCTCAGATCTACTGGAGTAGAGGGCAGGGGATAGGTGTTGATTTAGGATTCAGTCACTGTCTCCAAAAAAACCCTACCCAGTGGGCACAATTGCAGATCAGTGTTTTGGAGTGTTTGGATATGCTATGAAAGTCCATACGTCATAAACTGCACAGTGTAAACATACTCATAATTTCTGGGGACAGACAGCAGCATTATGATAGGAGATTTAAATATTTATTCACTTTTATTGCTGTTAATTAGCATCCACTTTGACTATCTCCTAGCAATCGTAATTTTGCTGCATGAAAACTTACGTTGGGGCAATATATTCCACATAGGATTGGACGAGACATTAGATTAGATTAGATTCAACTTTATTGTCATTGTGCAGAGTACAAGTACAGAGACAACGAAATGCAGTTAGCGTCTAACCAGAAGTGCAAAATAGCAGAAAGTGCAATGAACAGTATTTACAGGTAGTGCAATATATGATCAGTAGTAGTGCAGTATAATATAGCAGTGCAGTATAGCAGTATATGAGTAACAGTTGCATTATAGCAGAATAAATAGTTACAGTATGAACAGTGTAGCAGCATATGAGCTGTATGTTTAGGCTACTGTTAATTAACTACCATTCAATCTGTCTACAAAGGTGACAAGTGTCTACACTTATGTTTACATTCTGCAGTTTATGACGCATGGATTTCCATAGTGTATTGTCATACATTAGAACTCTGGGCCCTAGTTACAGTGACTACTCAATACTGTAAGGCAAGTCTCCCTTATAATCCCCTGAAGATGTATAGAAGTACATTACAGCCTCACTAAGTTTACACATACTGTTTCAAGATATCTATAGATAGGCATGCCTGATTCAGTGTACACTCTTAGCTATCACACTCCCACTGTGTGTACAGAGGTGATGTATAATATATATAATATATAATACCTCTCAAACCTTCTATTATGTAAAGATTAAACTCTCTCTATGTTCATGTTATGATCTGCCAAAGTATCTATCAGAGTGTGTGTGTGTGTGTGTGTGTGTGTATTCCTCATATTGTCCATTGGCCATCTTCTCTGAGCTCTGGGATCAAGGTCAGGATGCCGGAGTACAGTATTTGAAGTTGATAGCCGTGTGTGTGTGTGTGTGTGTGTGTGTGTGTGTGTGTGTGTGTGTGTGTGTGTGTGTGTGTGTGTTCGGGCCTGCGGTGGTATAGGAGCATACAGAATGTGTGTGTGTGTGTTCGGGCCTGGGTGGTACAGAAGCTATATTCTCACCTTAGTTGGGCTGCATCCACACTCTCAAACCAACCCCTCTTCTCTCGCTGCAATGCACTCCTGTAGATCTGAAAAGATTTGGATTGATAGCAAATTGTTCCATCTTGCCCTCTGGCTGGGTTGAAATGTTGCCATATTGCTCACACTCCAGTCCTCTCAGATCTACTGGAGTAGAGGGCAGGGGATAGGTGTTGATTTAGGATTCAGTTACTGTCTGTGACTGTGTGTGTGTGTGTGTGTGTGTGTGTGTGTGTGTTTGTATTCCTCATATTGTCCATTGGCCATCTTCTCTGAGCTCTGGGATCAAGGCCAGAATGCAGGAGTACAGTATTTGAACTTGATAGCCCAGTGTGTGTGTGTGTGTGTGTGTGTGTGTGTGTGTGTGAGAGAGAAAGAGGGCCAGGGGATCCTAATGGCCTACTAAACCAAATAGAGCATGGGGAACAGCCTTTATTTCAAATGAGCCCACTGGGTAAAACCCACTATACACCACTGCCCAGACCTGCCAGAGAGAGAGAGAGAGGGATTATGTGATATATGTGAGGGAGGAAGTGATAGAGAGAGATGAAGTGATGGAGAGACAGAGGCGAGTTCAATGTCACACACAGGGTACTGAGACCCATGTAGAGCAAGCCTAGGCTGATTCAAGGTGAGGTCTTTTGACAACCAGCTTCTTTCAGTTTCAGCTTCCATCCCTGGTCCATCAGTAATGAGGTCCCCTGACACACACCTCATTGTCTGAGTGTGAGGGGAACTTGAGTGTGTCCTTGTACATGACAACAAACACACACAATATTTATAATTTCAGAGGTGTGTGTACCTGGTGAGGATGAATAATGATGTTTTTAGATGTGTGTAGTGTGTGTGTGTGTGTGTGTGCGTGAGTGTGTGCGTGCATGCGTGCGTCTGTGTGTGTCAGGGGTGGAATTGCTGAGAGATTTTGAAGCCAGCTATACCATGTTGCCATGGGGTGAACTTCAGGGAACTCCAGCGGCTGGTGCCAAAAAGCATGTTTCCCTATTGAAACACATGTCCATCTTTGCAAAAAAGACTGTTTTGGACCGGTTTCTATCCTACTATTATATGTAGTCTTCTCCCTAGAATATTACATTTTTGGAAAGATTCACTGAATTGAAAGCACATCACACATCAAAAGCACGTGCGTTGAGTATGTGAACCTGACGCATGTATGAAAAACACTGAAACGTGCCTCTGGACTCGTGCCAAGGTTGGTACCAACACATGCCAAGGATGGTAGTAGTTCACTTCATCCAGTTATTTATATATTATCAATGGTGTGTGTGTGTGTGTGTGTGTGTGTGTGTCTGTGTTTAAACGATTGGTTTATATGTTGAGGTGTGATCTACCTGTTTGTTTCTTAATTTTCTATAAGTGTTAAAATATGGCTTGTCTGTGATTTGTTGTTACCATTACCAGCCCGTGGAGGGCATTGTGGCTCTGATAAACCTGATCAATCATCCTGGTTCTCAGAACTGGCCAATCAAATCTCAGGGTGCATCTCGAGAGTCTATGGGGGTCATTTGAGATTTTCCATTTGTTATTGGTCCATATGGTTTACATTGGGCAGATATTTTGTATTGTGATACACAGTAGAGTAGTGAATTATTGATTAGCTCTCGTAGATGAGGCTTTGTAGTGCTGGGTTAGCTCTGGGGCCATAGCTTTGATGAAAGGTCCCCCCATTGGCAAAAATAGAGGTCCTACTACCCAGAAAGGGCTGTGGTGCTGACGGATTACTGAACAAAATGATAAAACATACAAATGATACATTTAAAACTGTAATCCTCAAACTATTCAACGTAGTTCTGAGCATGGATTACTTCCCTGACCTCTGGAACCTAAAGGACTAATTACATTTAAAATGGAGACATATTTGATCCAAACCATTAAAGAAGCATATTTGTCAATAGCAACCTAGGGAAGGTATTCTGTTCGATCATCAACACAATGCACTTTATCAGTGAACAAAATTGTTACGGGTCCTCCGACTGACCGACCCTCTGGCACCACCTTGAGGCCTTTGCGGTCATCACCGGAGTGCACGCTTCCTGGTTCCAGCCGACAGCGCACCTGGATGAGATCCTCAATCTGCACACCTGCAGACCATCTCCCAATCATCTCCCATATGAGTCCTGCTATAACTCCACTCCGGGGCCAGAACGTACTGTGACTTCCACGTCTTGACTCAGCCCCAACCCTTCCATGGACCTAGCCCCTCGTCTCCACAGTCCCAACCCTTCCATGGACCTAGCCCCTCGTCTCCTCAGTCCCAACCCTTCCATGGACCTAGCCCCTCGTCTCCACAGCCCCGACCCTTCCATGGACCTAGCCCCTCGTCTCCACAGCCCCGACCCTTCCATGGACCTAGCCCCTCGTCTCCACGGCTCCTCTCCCTCCCCGTATCCTGGACCTCCCTCCTATCGACCCTGGACCGGCCCTCGACCGTTCTCTTTTGGATTACGGATTACCCTACCTTGGTTATTATTATTCATTACTATTCCTTTTATTAAATACGCCCACTGGGCTAAACATTCCTACGCCTCCTGTGCCATCTTTGGTTCCACCAGTCGTTCACTGCGTAACAAAAATGTCCTGAATAAAAGCTCAATTCGATTCCTACCAAATTACCAAACATCACATTTACACCCTCCACATCCTAATTGATAACACGTAAACCAAAATAAGACCAACATTTTTTCCTACTTGGTAGATTTACAGAAAGCTTTTGACTCAATTTAGCACGAGGGTATTTTTCTCAAAGTAATTGAAAGTGGAGTGGAAAACGTATGATCTCATCAAAACAATGTACACAAACAACAAATGTGGTGTCAAAATTGGAGAAACAGACTTCTTCCAGGGGCATGGAGTGAGATAGGGCTGCAACATAAGCTTTCTCTCTTGAGGTCTCTCTTGCACACAAACCCCATGTATCTCAGATGAGAGTTCTGCTTTAAAGAGAGATGGATTATATTAGTACTATTTCAAGCTAATTGCATGGAGCACACATTCTGTAAATACATTACAACATACCATTTCAGTAATTGATTTAAATTGCGACTTCACTCTCTATCCCAGAAGCAACAAAACAAAAACAAATCTACACAGACTGTCCTCAACTCTCTCCCCACCCAATTCCTTAAAAGAGACTATTATTGAAGACATGGGACTTCAATTTGAATTAGAGCGACTCAAAGGAGATAATCTACCCTGAGGCAAGAGTTGGAGCATTCTCGTTCTAACGTTAGCTTTAATTAGTGGGCTTGCTTCAGCAAGTCCAACTTATTCTTCCTCATACTTTTACTTATTAGTGGGCTTCCTTCAGCAAGTCCAACTATTCTTCTTCAACATACTTTATTTAGATTATTTATTAGTATTATTAGTGGGCTTGCTTCAGCAGAGGTCTAACTCTCATTGCTATGACTTTTGATTTTGATACTTAACTGTTACTTTGATTAAACTGTTTAAACTATGCAAACACGGAGGTCTATGGGAACAAAAATATTATGTTTTCGACCACCGCTGCTTACACCTTTTAAGCTATTCATACAAATCCAACTATTAAATGCACCAACAACTCCAAATTATCAACCCTAATAAAAAAGTTTTGATACCTATTAAACCTTTTAAAAAATAAAGCTTTTTGTAACTCCAAATACTCTCATCTGGTTAATATGGTGGAATGTTGACTTAGGCCAACATTCTGAGAAACCACCATGGATGATTATCGAGATCTGCCTGGCCATTCTACTTTTACTACGCAATCAGTACCCAGCCACCACTTGGTATCACATACTTTTCAACAGCAGTGCCGCTGTTTATTGCAACTATTGCCATCACATCTCTATATCATACATTACTCAGCACCTTTTGGGCTTCACAATTTCTTTAGAATTCAATCTAATGTAACATTTGTATGTCGCTAAGGACATCGACCCATTGGCCTGTAAAGCAGGCTGTTAATTGCTGCACTCTCAATGTTATACATTATATGTACTCCGCGCTTGTGCTTGACACTGTCTTTTGATTCCATCCACTTGGATGCTGAGGAGAGGTGTGTGTGTGTGCCTGAAAGAGTATGTGTGTGTGCTTGTGTATTGTGCCATCTTCATCAAGGTAGCCATCGACACCTCGAAGCTTGATGCCGCTGAGGTGGCAGTACCGATGCAGAAGGAGTGAAGTGTGTATGTTCCCGGATTTAATCCCGAACAATGTATTCACCACACCTTAGAAACCGAGAGAAAAACCTCACTGCTACTCAGTGACTGAATCTACATAGTGACTTGAAATGCCCTCTTTTTAGAGAACACCAGCTGTTCACTTAGAAGAAAAGTCAAAGACTTTATCATTGCTAAACTGGGTTTCCTTAATCCCTTGAGGAGACTTATAGAGGACTCCCGAACAGTTAAACTGCAGGATCCTGCCCGCAGCTGACAGATCAAACTGTAACAGCGTTTCAAGTGGACCGAAGTGCTGGAAGGAGGCAGGACTCAAAGTTGCAATAATCAAAACGTAAATGTTAAATAGAATAGCAAGGTATCACGGGTACATACTGGAATGTAAGTTCAAGACTGAACACAAAGTAATGAAAGAGCCGGGCTTACATGCTGAGGAGAAAATAAGACACAGGTGTGTGGTGGAAGTCTAAGATTTACCACTCTGTACTTCAGCTCTTCGGCGGTAAGAATCAAGAAATAGAGTAGCCACAATATTTGAGTCCGGTATTTATTGCTTGCAAACAAGAGACAAGAGCATAACAGCAGCCCAGTGTAAATCCAGGGGTCTGTTCAGCACAAGTCTGAAGAGGCGATTATCAGGGTTGTCTTTTATACAGATTAAACATAATGGTAGACGCCGCCAAGGCTATCACAGACAAGCTTGTGCTTACGTGAGAGGGGGCGGGAGAGAATGAACAATGGGGAGACTTTCTTACTGATCAATCTGTGCTTTCTTACTGATCAATCGCCATTCAACAACTTCACACTTATCCACCTTCCTGTCGGCAAGATGGGCCTGTTCCTTTGTTCTTGCTCTCCCCCACTACTCCCTCTGAAACTACCGCTATCCATATTGTAATTATCCACCGTTTCTCAAAACAATAGCTATAGAACTTTAAAGGTGTGGCAAGAGAAAATGTAATCACAGTATTTACTCAAGTTGTATCAGTCATAAGAAAGTGTATAACCTGAAAACAGTTCTATCGGTGTATTTTCCATAACAGGTGAACAAGGAAAATAACAAAAAGAGTAAATAGTGGCCTCTGGTGGCCATTAGTCGAAATAGCAGGAGTGAGATCTCTCACAGTACTCCCCCCTCAAGGAACACCACCTAACAGCACCTGTTAACCCACAGCGTCCAGGGTGACCGCAACAAAACTCCTCGATCAGGGTCGGATCCAGGACTTCCCGGGCCGGAATCCAGGACCGTTCCTCGGGTCCATACCCCTACCAATCAACCAGATACTACAGGCTCTGATGGACCCAGTGGGAGTCCAGTAGGCGGTGGACCATGTAGGCGGGCTAACCCTTGATGATGTGTGGGGGTGGCCTTGTAGGGGGTGGGGGTGGTCTTGTAGCAGGTACCAGGGGGCTGACCGCCACCATCCGGAGCCAGGAGACATGGAAGGTGGGGTTAATCTGCATGTTCCAGGGCAGCTGAAGATGGAAGGCCACTGCGTTGATCCTCTTGAGCACCTTGAAGGGGCCGATGAAGCGGGGGAAGAGCTTGTGGGATTCCACACGCAGGGACCCTCTGCCCAGGACAGAGTTATGGAGCAGGCCTGTGCCATTTGTTGGCCTGGGTCTGCTGACGCTGGGAGGCTGACCGGGCTCTCCTCCAGGTCCTGCGACAGCGGGCAACAAACCTCTGCATGGCTGGCACTTCCACCTCAGGTTCCTGCTCAGGGAACTGTGGGGGCTGGTATCTGAGTAGGCACTGCAAGGGAGACATGCCTGTGGAGGAGCAGGTATGGGTGTTGTGAGCATACTCAGCCCACAAGAAATGACTGCTCCAGGCCGTGGGGTTGGAGGAGACCAGACACCCAGAAGACATGCTGACCATGATCTCTGTGGTCTCTCGGGCTGTGCGGAGTTTGAGGAGAGGTCAGCTATGACCAGTATGACTGTGATGGTGGGAGGCCATTGATGAAGTCCATGGATATGTGAGAGCAGGGATGGTTAGGAATGGGAAGTGGATGTAGTAGGCCCTGAGGGCGCGACTGGGGATTCTTGCTCTGAACACAGATGGGGAAGGCAGCAACAAAGGACTGCACGTCCCTCTCCATGGTGGGCCACTTAAACCATCTATGGATGAATTCCGGGGTTCTAGAAGTTCCTGGATGGCCAGTCAGGCGAGATGATTGCCCCCACTGCAAGACTTGGGAGTGAACTGTAGTGGGGACAAAAAGACCGCCGCCTGGATCAACCCCCCCCCACTCCCTTCTGCGCTCTGGTCACGATGCTCTCAATACCCCAGCACACTGGTGCCACAATCCGGGAGCTTGAGAGAATGGGGTTAGGGGGCTCCTCCAGTTCTGGCAAGTCAAAATGCCTGGATAGGGTATCAGGCTTCTGATTTTTAGAACCAGCATGATAGGAGAGGATGAAGTCAAAGCGGTTGATAAAGAGGGTCCACCAGGCTTGACGAGAGTTGAGCCGTTTGGAGACCTGGATGTAGGCCAGATTCTTGTGGTCAGTCCAAACGACAAAAGGATGTTGAGAGCCCTCCAACCAGTGCCTTCACTCCTCCAGAGCTAGCATGACAGCCAACAGTTCCCAATTCCCGACGTCATAATTGTGTTCAGCGAGCATCAGACGGGCATCAGAGATGGTTATTCAGGAGGCATTTCAGGACTTGCCTAACATGTAGAACGTGATTGTGGGGCGTCTTTGAGAAGATGAAGAAAATCAATCCCAACCATCGGCAGCTAGAATAATTGTTCATCACATACACGCATACACTGTACCAAAATGTATTGCACTATTGCCATGCGTTCTAAAGAACATTACTCAACACTCTTTGTGCTTAACAATTTGTACTGAATTCACCCTAATGTAACGTTCATAAGCAGCTGAGGACCAACAACCTATTTTCATCAAAGTGGCAGTTGATATGTCAGTGGTTGAAGTTGCTGAGGTCACTGTGGAAGGAGGGAGGTGTATATACACTCACCAGCCACTTTATTAGGTACACCTGTTCAACTGCTCGTTAACGCAAATATCTAATCAGCCAATCACATGGCAGCAACTCAATGCATTTAGGCATGTAGACATGGTCAAGACGACCTGCTGAAGTTCAAACCGAGCATCAGAATGGGAAAGAAAGGTGATTTAAGTGACTTTGAACATGGCATGGTTGTTGGTGCCAGACAGGCTGGTCTGAGTATTCCAAAAACTGCTGATCTACTGGGATTTGCACGCACAACCATCTCTAGGGTTTACAGAGAATGGTCCGAAAAAGAGAAAATATCCAGTGAGCAGCAGTTCTCTGGGCGAAAATGCCTTGTTGATGCCAGAGGTCAGAGGAGAATGGCCAGACTGGTTCGAGATGATAGAAAGGCAACAGTATATACCACAGTAAATAACCACTCGTTACAACCAAGGTATGCAGAAGACCATCTCTGAACACACAACACGATGAACCTTGAAGCAGATGGGCTACAGCAGCAGAAGACCACACCGGGTGCCACTCCTGTTAGCTAAGAACAGGAAACTGAGGCTACAATTCGCACAGGCTCACCAAAATTGGACAATAGAAGATTGGAAAAACGTTGCCTGGTCTGATCAGTCTCGATTTCTGCTGCGACATTCAGATGGTAGGGTCAGAATCTCGCGTAAACAACATGAAAGCATGGATCCATCCTGCCTTATATCAACGGTCAGGCTGGTGGTGGTGGTATAATGGTGTGGGGGATATTTTCTTGGCACACTTTGGGCCCCTTAGTACCAATTGAACATTGTTTACACAACACAGCCTACCTGAGTATTGTTGCTGACCATGTCCATCCCTTTATGACCACAGTGTACCCATCTTCTGATGGCTACTTCCAGCAGGATAACGCGCCATGTCACAAAGTTCAAATCATCTCAAACTGGTTTCTTGAACATGACAATGAGTTCACTGTACTCCAATGCCTCCACAGTCACCAGATCTCAATCCAATAGAGCACCTTTGGGATGTGGTGGAACGGGAGACTTGCATCATGGATGTGCATCGACAAATCTCACCATCCAACGGTGAATGGAGGAAAGCCTTCAATTACCTCCGTGGAGAGGCAGCCATCATCTACCTCTGAATCAGACATGGCAAACCCCAACCAGGTAAAGAAAAGAAAAACCTTTAAAAGTATAGGCATAACCAAAGCTCAATGCTCAAACGGAACGAGCCAGTGTGTTGGAGTCTAAATATGACAGGCTCTTATAGCCTGTCCCATGAACGTGTGACATTTTCTACATAACGTGAAACAGCTGTCCATCCCTGACGGCCAGCTGCGTCCTCCCTGCTGTGCCTAACTGAACCTGATACTAATAGTGATACTTCAAAAGTACAACACTTTTTATACATAGTCCCCATACTTCAGGGTACCAAAAGTAATGGACCAATTGGCTTGACAGGTGTTTCTGGCAAGTAAGGTGTGTTCCATCACATAATTTGTGCAGGCATAAGAGAGCTGTCAATGTCTAGTATTGATTCTAGGCTTTGCGTTTGCCTTTGGAGTCTGCTACTGGTGTCTGTCAACATAAGGACCAAATAGGTGTCAATGAAAATCAAGGAAGCTCAGCAATCAGCTTAGCTAACCCTAACCCACAGATCAGAAACACTATCCAGGCGGGAGGTGTGAATGTGTCAGAGACTTCCATCTGCAGAATATGTCATCAACCGAACAAAGAGGCTTCACTGCAAGGTGCAAACCGCTAGTTATCCTAAAAATTATGGTCAGGTTACAGTTTGCTAAAAAGTACCTAAAAAGTGTTTGCTAGCTACATAATAGTTATGTATTTTATACACATGCCTGGACCTATCTCATTAGCTAACATCACACACATACGTGCACACAGAAGGCAGTCACACATACATTAAAATACAAACACATGGAAAAATGTTTACTGGCTACTATTATTTCAATTAATAGTAGCCTGGTAATGACCAGATCATTGTCTAATTATGATAACAGTTACAGTAGCTAGCGTAATGACGGATGAGTCAAACAGCAAGCTGCTCTGAAACCAAGAGGACATGGTCATTTATTGATTGACACTCATATAGGAAAAGAGTCAGAGAGAGAACCCCATGCCTTCCTTCATCCCAGGGGTGATATTGCTTTTGGACACTAGACGGTTGTCCGGTGGTTCTTTTTATTAGATATGCTGTGAATACATCCCCCTTTCCCCTCCTCCTTTCTCTTTCTCTCTCTCTGTTTCCCTCTTTCTTCTCTCTCTCTTCCACTTTAACTATCTTTCTCTTTCTCTTCATTCCCTCTCCTTCTCCCTCTCAACCCTACCCCACTGTTAAACCGGCTCCATATTTCATGAAGCTGGACAAACAAAAATGAAACTCATACTTCAGCTCAGATAAACAAATAGAATGCTGAGAGCATGAAAAGACCAATGGTATGACCCGTCTCATTTCACCTTTCTCAGTGTCTTTTTTTAACCTTCCTGTCGTGTTCGTTGCTACCCTGCCACTCATGGTGTTCGCGGCCAAATTTGGCTGGTCTGTTTTAACTGCTATTTATTCAAAAACCATAAATCATCACCAAATTTTGTTTAAACACCTTTTTAAGGTGAAACCATGTATGCTGTGTGACAATGCTGTGTAGCATTTGTCTCCAACTAGAAGTAAACATGAGTAACTGCAGTGAATATAGAAAGAACAGACACTGAAAATGTATTTCTCAAAGAAAATTTATTGTAAAAACACAAACAAATTCAAAACAGAGACCATATGAACATAACTTTTACATAAACAGTCCTCTGTGTGTGTGTGTGTGTGTGTGTGTGTATTTACGCACATGAATGGCAATTGGCAATGTACGATCAGGTTGGAGTGTGTATGGCAAACGTAGGCATGGCATTTTTGGCATGTATGGCTGGTTTTAGGGGGTTGTGGGTGTGTGGGTGACTGGGTGTATGGGGATGTTTTCCATCTGCTGGATGAACATAATTTAGTGTTTCCCATTCATTACTTATGGCCAGTCATTTTTGACCGGGAACACCACAGGTGTAACAAAGTTGACTAAACCACTCAAAATTCAATGAAAGTGGTGATCAGCAATTTGATATGTTCAAATGCCTAGTGTGGAAGATATCATAAGATCTTGAGGCAATGAAAAACACGATATTTATGATTAGTTAAAGTTGTAAATCGGCCAGATTTGACCCGAACACCGCAGGAGGGTTAAATACCCAATAGGACCTCACACTTAATTCGTATGAAAAAAAGCACCCAATTCGTATGAAAAGCTACGAATGTGACTTGCGTGACGGTTAGGCAGTGTTAGGCAAAAATAGACACAAATGTTCCCTTTCACATCCGCTCGGTCGCAATCTTTTCATATGACCTGAGTTCATACGAATTTTATGTTCTCCTTTTTGAATACATTCATACGAATTAAGCGTGAGATCCAGGGCATAAAATTAACTTTTCGGCTATCAGCCAAGCTGTCTGGTGGATGAGAAAATCCACCAGCCACTCAGATTTTTTACCAGACAAATTTTTTTAAACTAATATTAAGGCAAAGATCACAAAAACACTCCCTACACAGAACGAACCTCCTGTAGTAAGCTTTATGTTTCGCGCCTGTCCCTCTCAAAATACCGCAACAATTCCCCCTGCATGTTATCTCATGCGGTCGCGTGTACGTTGAATTTTACTGTTATGCTTTATTTTAGGTTGTAACCAGAGACCTTGTTGTAACTAAGAAAGCTCATAGACTCCGGGGTTTGTCTGAAAGTCAGGATAAGCGTGAGTGAGATGTGCAGCAGTTATAGTCAGCTGGAGGAGGCAAGAGCAGCAGGAGTGTCACAAATGTTGAATCAACAGTGACCATAATTGCGGATGGCACCAGTTTCGATTTTTAAATGAAAGCATAGTATTCGCGAACCTTTGTTGGCTAACTGAAATGAAGTGGCTGGTAAGATTTACAGATTTACCCACCAATGCAAAAATCTACCCGCGATGGGTGTTAATTTTTTGCCCTGGTGAGATCCCTTTGAAATACCTGTCCCATGCCCATGCCATGCCTTTCTTGTTCTGACAGATTTGTGAATCCACATTCATGATCATTTACTAGCTGTTACACAGAAGGTCTGAGGAACCAAACGACGGCACACAGAGAGGGTAGATGAAGCTCAAAGGCCTATTTAATAATAAAAGGGAAAAAGGGTAGGGGAGAGAAGGATAATCCAAATGAGAGAAGTCGAGGTTCGGTCCAGGGGTCGGCAGGAGAGCGGGCAGTCAAACAGGCAGGGGGTCGGGCAGGTAGACGTGTAGTCGGACAGGCAGGCAGACGGGTAGTCTGATTAATCATGATTAGTCATGATTAATCGACGATCGATTAATTGATCATTAGAATTTCGTCGATGACATTATTTTTTTAGTCGATGAAACTAGGCTTCGCGTCGTGCCAAACAACTCCCCTTACCTGTTGTAAAATCAGCGAAACCCGCGGCCTCTTGGGGCTTATTGCTTAATTTTACCACACGGGAGCAATATTTGAAAAAAACGCCACAGGCCTACTCAGTTACCTGCGAGTTTCCGTGTATTTCAAAAGTAATCATGAAGAGGTCACGGCGAAGTGTGGTGTGGGACCATTTTGTTTTAAAAAATGACTTAGTTAACTGCAAACACTGCGAAGCTGTGTATAAGTATAACTCGGCCACGACTCAAATGATGTACCACTTGAACAACGCGCATCCGACCCTGGTTAGTGGCGGTGCATCCTCCTCTCAGTCTCAACCTAGCATCAACTCGGTGTTAGCACGGAGGAGCTGCGATGCACAACGAGCAGAGAAAATTACCCAAGGGATCTGCAAGTTCATTGAGATGGATATGCTGCCCTTAAGTATTGTTGAGGGAGAAGGTTTTCGAAAACTGATAAACTTATTGGAACCAGCATATCACATTCCGTCACGACGTACTATCACCAGACTGATAGAAACTCACTACGAAGAACGGAAGCAAGAGCTGTTAAAAAATGTGAGTTACTGGTTATTTTTTATGAAGCTTTGTTAATAAGCCTAATTCATTGTTGGGTAGGCTAATCTCCCTCTTTCTCGACTTGGTGCCTTTTTTGATAGTTTTGAGTTACATTTGGCAAAACCTGTCCGACCTAAGTATTATATATTTTTGGTTAAGTTATTGTTTAACATGATTGTTTTTTTTTAATATTATTATTATTTTGGAAAAAAAACGAGGGTCAGTTGTGTTTATAAGCACCGGCTTAGCTGCAGGCTCCGCTGCTAGAGCACAGCAGCGCGTATCTACAATTGAACGGATCCGGTTTAACTGCCACAAGAGTTGTTCATTTTGTAAGTTTAACTGCCACAAGAGTTGTTCATCTTGTAATAAAGATCTCAATGAGGAAAACACGCTGTGTTTTTGTATTTTCATTGCATTTTGAATATAGCCTATACATTTTAATATAAAAATATTAATGATTAATCGAAAATCGATCATTAATTCTCCCGACGATCGACTAAGACAATTTAGTCGAATGCCCATCCCTAGTCGGGAGGCAGGGAGGTCCAGTAATAGGTAAGGGAGCTAGGTCTGTGGAAGGTTCGACGAGGGGAAAACCAGGGAGGACGAGGTATCTGGATGGGCACAAGAGAACGTGGTGAAACACAAACAAACACAAGGAACACGAGAGGATATCAAAGGCTCGAAGCGTAATGCGGGTTACTGGGAAGGTTACCATAGACACAGTACAATCTGGCACTGGAGTGAAGATCAGGCGGGGTTTAAGTAGGTCGTTGATTGGGGATGGGTTGCAGGTGCGTTGATTGGGGATCGGGTCCAGGTGCGCTGTCGACTGGGAAGACGCTCCAGTGATGACCGCTGCGGCCTCGAGGTGGTGCCAGAGGGTTGGTTGGGAGGGGGAACCGTAACACTAGCATGGCAGTAACAGATATTTTATTCCCTATGATATCCGTACGTGATTCTGATACTGTACGTCATATAACTCATATTATAAATGAGTCATAAACAAAAATGATAATTCACTATAAACATAGACAAAAAAGCTTAGGATTACGATTAATTCTAAAGGTCTTTCATTGTGAAGGAAATTAATTTAAGTGTGAAAGGTTTGAATGGTAAGACCTGTCATAATGCAGTAGAGGTTATAGTTGTCAAATTAATTTGAAGGTAATCACTCTTCAAAACATGCCTGACAGGGCGTGATACACACACACAAACACACATACATGCACACACTGACAGAAGAAAAAACATTTGCAAATATATCAGAACACACTTCTTAAGGAGGGATTAGCAAAGTGTGTGCCCTCTCTCTCTCTCCCTGTCTCTCTCTACCCACTCTCACTTTCTCTCTCTTGCCCTCTCTTGATGATTCCCTCTCCACCTATCTCTATACATGTTTCACTTCCTCCATCAATTCCCTCCCACTTTTTTCCCTCTCTGTCCTGTTATCTGTCTCTCCACAGCTGTCTTCAGTGTCATTCAGCCTTTACTGATGACTGCACCCATGTGAGCCCTCTTCCTCCCCCCTCTCACATAATGTCCTCCCTCTCTCTCTCTCTCTTGCTCACTCCCTCCTACTGTCCTCTGCCTGCCCCTCCCCCCCCCACACACACACACACCCTTGGGCCAGCCTTCATAACCCATAATTCGTAGCTGTGACACCCTGATATCTGACAACTCCCTGCTGAGGGTCCTGATAGTGACGGCCACTCTTGCTAAGGTCACCTTGTGTGTGTGTATGTGTGTGTGTATAAGCACTGTCAAGTGCATTGAGTGGTTGGTGGCGGGCTGAGGTCACAAGACTCAAACACACAAGCATCCACATTACAACTATTTATATGACCCTCCACTCCAGCTTTTTGACACAGCTCACACTATCCATGCATGCACTCCAAATACCAAAACATCATGTGTAAACGTCTTATATCATCAAGGGACACAAATGACTCAAGACCTCACTTTAACATCAAAACAAACACAAACAGTACCCTTTGCTTTGTTAGAATTAATCGTTTTTCAAAAATCTTTTCCAGCTATATTAGTGTCATATCACGCTAGCCACTTATTTGTAGCCACTTACTTACTTATCTCGATTATCAGAAACAAATATTTTATCACGCTCAACAATCTAGCTTGAATAGCTATATTTATAGTCTGTAAGATGTCAGAACATTATGCCAAAGCAATGTTATTCCCCATTTTATCATCCCCAAAACACAAATCTAGAGCTAATTGCCAGCACTACAATGTGGTAATGCCATTGTGTGCCCTAGGGGATAAGGGTGTGTGTGTGTGTGTGTGTGTGTGTGTGTGTGTGTGTACTCTCTACTAAACCATGGACAGTCGACTTGGCATGATTAGTATGTGGAGAGCATACTGTTGGTTTAAACATCTAACAGTTCACCAATCAAAAGGCTTTCTCCGGTTCCTTTGGAATGCTAATTAGGAATGTTGGCGCAGGGAGAACAAAGGTGACAGAATTATGTCTATTGAGCTAATCCTGTTCGTGTCAAACTGACAGGGTTTCTTATTTCCTAAAGGGTAATGAAAAAGAGAGAGAGGGCGAGAGAGAGAAAGAGAGAAGAGAAAGAGTGAATATGTAATAGTGAATAGATACTACATCCCCCTTGCTTCATTCCTTTTTAACTCAGCTACATTGATTATTTTCACTATCCCAGTCATTATCTTCTTACCCAGTCTCATCTAGCCCTCATTACTGCTACCTTTGATTCTCAAATTAAGTTCATTTTAGCCAATCTATGCTCATAACACCAGGTGGTAGCAGCCAGTTAGCTAATAGCTCTTTAACTGTCTTTGGTGTCTGACACTAAAGTCACTGTAAGAGAACCAAGCAAGAAACAGACTTTTAATCATGTCTATTACTACATTTAGGTAGTATATGCATGCATGTTAAGTGTAGAGTTTTAAATGGGGCTGAATATTTAAGGGGGCCCAAGCCCAACATCAAAGACATTATTTTTATTTTTTTTAGCCTGAGTGCGAAAATTCCTCTGGCCTTTATCCATTGCGCATACAACAGCAAAATTGCAGCACGGTGGAGTAAAGGAGAGGAGAAAGCCTCTCGCTAAGAAGAGAGACTGCATGAAAACTCACCTTAGTTACTATCAACAACTGTATTTACTGCACCTGCTTTTATAGAATACCTTATATATTTCCAGAAATGTACCAGATCTTGCTGTTGTCACCTGTTTTGTGTGTTTGTAAGCTTTGTTGCCAATAGCGGTCCATAAGAGAAGGCTTCACGCAGTGAAATGTGGTTTTCAATTAATCTGATACTCTTGGTCAGGTGCAAGCGAAGAGAGCATGACAAAGCAGAGGCACATTAGCGAGTTTATTCCTTTTTTTCCGCAGCCTTTATATACCAATTCAGAAATTAGGACGGACATAAATAGCAAGAGAATATAAAAAAACTATTATCTCTGCAGATAATATACAGTGGGGGAAATAATTATTTGATCCCCTGCTGATTTTGTTAGTTTGCCTGATTACAAAGAAATGAGCAGTCTATAATTTTTATGGTACTTTTATTTTAACAAATAGAGACAGAATATCATCAAAGAAGTCCAGAAAAAACACATTATATAAAGTTATAAATTAATTTGCATTTGATCGAAGGAAATAAGTTTGATCCCCTACAAACCAGCAAAAATTCTGGCTCATACAGACCGGTTATATGCCCATGAGGCACACAGATTAGTCCTGTCACTTAAGGAAAAGTACTCCTAATCTCTGCTTGTTATGGGTATAAAAGACACCTGTCAATAGAATCAATCTCTTCCATTCCAACCTCTTCACCACCATGGGCAAGACCAAAGAACATTCAAAGGACATCAGGGTAAGAGCCTTCAAGACCATCAGCAAGAAGCTTGGTGAGAAGGAGACAACTGTTGGTGCAATTATTAGAAAATGGAAGAAATACAAAATAACCATCAATCGCCCTCGACCTGGAGCTCCATGCAAGATCTTGCCTCGTGGGGTAAGGATGATCATGAAAAGGGTGAGGGATCAGCCCAGAACTACACGGGAGGAGCTTGGTAATGATCTCAAGGCAGCTGGGACCACAGTCACCAAGAAAACCATTGGTAACACACTACACCGTAACTGATTGAAATCCTGCAGTGCCCGCAAGGTCCCCCTGCTCAAGAAGGCACATGTACAGGCCCATCTGAAGTTTGCCAATGAACACCTAAATGATTCAGAGAAGGCTTGGGAGAAAGTGATGTGGTCAGATGAGACCAAAATTGAACTCTTTGGCATAAATTCGACTCTTCGTGTTTGGAGGGAGAGAAATGCTGAATGCTACAATCCCAAGAACACCATCCCCACCGTCAAACACGGAGGTGGAAACATTATGCTTTGGGGTTGTTTCTCTGCTAAGGGTACAGGATGACTTCACTGCATTGAGGGGCCAATGGATGGGGCCATGTACCGTAAGATCTTGGACGAGAACCTCCTTCCCTCAGCCAGAGCACTGAGGATGGGTCGTGGATGGGTTTTCCAGCATGACAATGACCCAAAACATACAGCCAAGGCAACAAAGGAGTGGCTCAAGAAGAAGCACACTAAGGTCATGGAGTGGCCTAGCTAGTTTCCAGACCTTAATCCTATAGAAAATTTGTGGAGGGAGCTGAAGCTTCGAGTTGCCAAGCAAAAGCCTTGAAACCTTCAGGATTTGGAGAGGATCTGTAAAGAGGAGTGGACCAAAATCCCTCCTGAGATGTGTGCAAACCTGGTGACCAACTATAATAAACGTCTGACTTCCGTGCTTGCCAGCAAGGGTTTCTCCACCAAGTACTAAGTCATGTTTTGCTTGGGGATCAAATACTTATTTCCTTCGATCAAATGCAAATGAATTTATATTGTACATATTGATTTCACCATTCAGAAATTACAACACTTATATATAGTCCCCCTGAGAATCTACTTTAACCTCATAGTAATTCTTTGATTTAAAATCCAAACATTTTGAAGTGTACCGCCAAAAGGAGAAACAATGCTTCACTGTCCTATTACTTACACAGGGAACTGTATATAGCCATAACGGCAAAGAAAACAACAACAAAAACATGTTGCTGCTGCTGTGCATCTATGACAAGAGCAAAGGGAGAGAGACGGAGAGAGAGCAGTAGGTGGCTGCGAGTTATCACAGCCATGCAAGATTATATATAGAATCTTTCTGGAAAAAATTAAGAGACCACTGCAAAATTATCAGTTTCTCTGGTTTTACTATTTATAGGTATGTGTTTCAGTAAAATGAACATTTTAGTTTTATTCTATAAACTACTGACAACATTTCTCCCAAATTCCAAATAAAAATATTGTCATTTAGGGCATTTATTTGCAGAAAATGACAACTGGTCAAAATAACAAAAAAAGATGCAGTGTTTTCAGATCTCGAATAATGCAAAGAAAACAAGTTCATATTCATTTTTAAACAACACAATACTATACAATAATGTTTTAACTTAGGAAGAGTTCAGAAATCAATATTTGGTGGAATAACCCTGATTTACAATCACAGCTTTCATGCGTCTTGGCATGCTCTCCATCATCTTTCACATTGCTGTTGGGTGACTTTATGGCACTCCTGGCGCAAAAATTCAAGCAGCTCGGCTTTGTTTGATGGCTTGTGACCATCCATCTTCCTCTTGATCACATTCCAGAGGTTTTCAATGGAGTTCAGGTCCGGAGATTGGGCTGGCCATGACAGGGTCTTGATCTGGTGGTCCTCCATCCACACCTTGATTGACCTGGCTGTGTGGCATGGAGCATTGTCCTGCTGGAATAAACAATCCTCAGAGTTGGGGAACATTGTCAGAGCAGAAGGAAGCAAGTTTTCTTCCAGGACAACTTTGTACGTGGCTTGATTCATGCGTCCCTTCACAAAGACAAATCTGCCCGATTCCAGCCTTGCTGAAGCACCCCCAAATCATCACTGATCCTCCACCAAATTTCACAGTAGGTGTGAGACACTGTGGCTTGTAGGCCTCTCCAGGTCTCCGTCTAACCATTAGATGACCAGGTGTTGGGAAAAGCTGAAAATTGCACTCATCAGAGAAGATGACCTTACTCCAGTCCTCTATGGTCCAATCCTTACGGTCTTTTGCAAACCTCAGCCTGGCTCTTCTTTACTTCTCGTTGATGAAGGGCTTTTTTCTAGCTTTGCACGACTTCAGCCATGCCCCTAGGAGCCTGTTTCGAACCGTCCTCGCCGTGCACTTCACCCCAGCTGCAGTTTGCCATTCTTTTTGTAGGTCACTTGATGTCATCCTATGGTTGTTGAGTGACATTCAAATGAGTTGCCGGTCATCCCGGTGAGTGAAGAGTTGTCTGCTGCTTGACCTTGTTCTTATGAACCGCTGTCTTTGAAATTTTAAGGATGGAAGCAACCAGATGCTCACTGTATCCCTCTGCCAATAAAGCCAGAATTGAGCCCTTCTTTTCCTCACTCAAAACTTTTCTTTTCAACTCTTTTGGTCATGGTCAATAGTTATTTTTTTTATTCCAATTACTTTTGAGGTACTACTAGCACTGTTTTTGCAATCCAGCTGGTCCTATTGCAAAAGGATAGTGATGACCACAGCAGTGGTTTTTATACTTTTCCTCATTAAATAAGATTTGTTTCAGGTGATCACCTAATCACTACCTCATTAAGTAGAATGAGGTGTGCCTGTATTGGAATTCAACAGACACTGGAATGGAATGGCTGAGTAGTCTCTTATTTTTTTCCAGAGCTATATATATATATATAAAATAAAATTGTATTTGTCACATGTATCGCATACAGTTGTAATTGATGCAGTGAAATGCTTTGGGATCTTGTTCCAAGAACAGCAGTCAACAACAATCATCAATTAAATAATAATACAATATACAAAAAACAATATAGTAATACAATTGCCAAAAAGTGCCAATAAAGTGGCAATAGTACTAGTGCAATTATGTCAGTGTGCAATAATATGTGCAATAATGTCGGGGGGGTTGAGGAAGTGATGGTTGAGCGGGGGGGGCACTTGAACAGTCTTATGGCCAGTGAGTAGTAACTGTTCTGGAGCCTGTTAGACCAGGCCTGGATGCTCCGGTACCTTTTGCCGAAAGGAAGCAGAGAGAACAGGGCGTGGCTGGGATCCCTGATGATCTTGCCAGCCTTCCTCTTGCACCTCTCAGAGTACAAGTCCTGAATGGCTGGTAGCTTGTGGCCCATAATGTACTGGCCTGTTTTCACCACCCTCCGAAGAGCCTTACAGTTGAGGGCGGTGCAGCTGCTGTACCAGGTGGTGATACAGCCGGTGAGGATACTCTCAGTGGTGCATCTGTAAAAGTTTGTAAGGATCTGGGGGTCCATACCAAATTTCCTTAGCTGCCTGAGGAAAAACAGGCACTGGCGCGCCATCCTGATCACAGCGTGGGAGTGGTGTGACCATGTTAAGTCCTTGGCAATAATGAAGGCGGCCTCGGGGTGAGCCGATTCCTGCCTGTTCACTGTCTCATACAGCTCTTTGAGCAGTCGTGGTGTTCTCTTGGGGAGGGGTGTATACAGCAGTCATGATAACTGATGAGAATTCCTAGGGAGGTAGAAAGGTCTGCATTTAAGCATCAGATATTCCAAGTCGGGAGTGCAGTAGGTGTGAGTGGCTCCACATCAGTACACCAGTTGTTATTAATCATGAAGCGTACCCCTCCGCTTCCCGGAGTCGATAATGTTGGTGTAATGAATAGCCGGCTTGTTTAATGGCTGCATCTGGTATTGATGGGTATAGCCACGACTCAGTGAAGATGAGCATGTTGCAATCCCTGATGCAGTCTAGTTGGAAAGTAATCCTCCCCCTGAGTTCATCCAGCTTGTTGTCCAGCGACTGGACATTGACGAGGAGAATAGTCAAGAGAGGTGGACAGTTCTTGCGGCGTCTCACTCTGACGTCTCACACCAGCCCTCCGTCCCCTGTGGCATTTCTTTCATCAGCGCCCGCCAGGTAAACAAAGACCCTGTAGGTCAGCGAAAGATGTAGCGATGGGATCCGTGTGCGGTAGGTCAAAGTTGTGGGAAGTGAAAATGTATCTTATGTCTAGAAGAGCTTGTCAGTCATAGAAAATAAGAGCGGCAATGTGCTGCACACAAAAGGCAACAATAAGTAGCAAAATAGCACGCAAATGGCGAAGTTGAGCAGTAGCCAATCCGATTGCAGCCGTCTGCGGCGCCATCTTGGAGACAGTACAGTAAATATGTTGTCCCTCACGAATGATGTAGTTCCCCACCAAAAAAGGAGAGTGATGGAGAAGCCTTTGAATGAAGCAAGACGTTTATTCATAAAAATGTTACTATGACACTCTGGTTGTCTCTATTGTGTGCTGTGCCCCCGTTGAGCATAGGGAGGGCTTTTCTCTTGGGGAAACATTATTTGCAGGTATTATGCTACTTTCGTACTAACTATACTGATATAATTCACCTTTACTTCAAACACAAATTTCACCAATAGGCTAAGACTAAATATTTGCATTGATATAGGCCGGTATTAAATTATGCTGCATAACAAACTTCACTCACAAATTATTATTTGCATTAGGCTACAGCTGCATTCGTAGCCAGAAAAGTTACCGGATTATGTAGTGTTTATTTGATTCATTATCAGTCTTGCTTCTTACAGCTTTACATTGATTTCTCAAAATTTGATTCCCAAATTCATTAGGCTATAGGCCTATTGCATTAGGCTATAATCCTAGCTCTCCACATTGCACCCTATTATGAAGTTTTTAATGATTGCCATCACCTAAAAACTCCTAAACAATTGTGCCAATCTGTGTAACTTTGTAAATGCTGCGTCTCTATGGCAAGACCCATCATTCAGCCAAGTTACATGTAAATTGTCTCAGTGGTGTCCGAGAAAAAGCGTGTGACATACGAACGGATGGATACCACATCATAGTCCCTTCCCCGATTTCATAGTTGGGGGACAACCCATGCCTGGTCTGGCCCGAATCAATTGTCAGAAAATCCTTTAGGGTCCCGTTGGGTTCAGGTTGAAATTTAAAACTCTAGTTCAGTGTGTGTGTACATGCATGTGTGTTGATTGATTCAGACACTAGACGCACAGTAGGGTTGGGTTTATAGGGGTCATAAACAGAGCTGTGAAAGGCAGCCATTAAAAACAGACAAGCCCGCAGGCTGTGACAAATTAAAACAGGTCTTTAAAAAGCCCACACTAATCGTCATAAAGCACAACACTGACTAGCTACAGTACAGTCTGATGAATGAACTAATCCCACACCTAGACCCATAGATAATAACAGGACAGTTTCAAGGCTCCACCACACAATATGAACTAAGAATGGCTGGTAACATCTAACACACTCTGTTATGGTTTACACTACAGTACAAGATATAGAACACCAGCACAGTCTGTGGCATCATCTGAGACATTCTGTCAATGTGTATACTGTACCATCTATAGAAATAACTACAGTCTGCAGTAATATCTATCATAGCCTGTCAATGCCAACACCAAGAATAGAATAGTCTTCTATCATCTAGCTAACGTAGGGTGTCACAGTCTACACACCATGCCATACTGTCTTATCTCTAACAGTGTGTCATAGTCTACAGTCTGATATAAGACTACTGGGACCTATAGCACTCCAGATGAAGGCTGCCAGATCCATCCCCTCATACGCCCCTATCCACCCCCTCGTAGCCTACAGATCATGAATGCCACACATATCAACCTTTTTGCATGTAAGTTCTAGATATTTCCAATGGCCCCCCCAGCGTAAGTTCTTTATGCGTGTGACATCAGAATCCATAGCTGCTGTTCTAGAACTTGATTGTTGCACCATATGCATCTGCCCTGTGTGCTGAGTTTTGGATCTCATAGCCTTGGTAGGCTAAATAGGTTGGTATAGCTTAACTTTATCTTAAATGTTGTCTGTATTGGATATCCAACAAATTTATTCAGCCCAAGACATCGACACTCGCCACTTGTATCAATAAAAAAAATCACTGACAGGTTTGTGTGGTGGTATTTTTTTTATTCACATGTATTCTTATTCACATGTTTTCAAATACTGGTGACAAATGATATATTCCGATTATTGCAATACATTGTAATGGAGACATATGATGTGTGTAAAATACTTTTTTTAGAAGGTTATCCTACCTTCACCTTCCCCCACCCATTTGTTAACAATGGCCAGTAATTGGATACAATACTGTTTGTGCTGTTATTAACTGTTGTTATTCTCTAAAATATGTAACATTAAAGGCTACAATACAATTAATGTTTGCATGTCAATCTTCTATGAGTGGAATTCGTTAAATGAAGAACTTTACTGTTTTAGGGGAGTGGGATTGGATTGTCATCATCATTCAAACTGTATCTCTCTAGTGGCTAGATTCATTATCACAACTTGTGTTTACTAATGGGAAACGATTTGAGCTTGTTGTAAGCGGAGCTCAAGCATGCACATGCACACAGGAGCTGAATCAAAATGTGTAGCCTACAGATCATGAATGCCACACATATCAACAACTGTCCAAGGCTACAGCAATTATATGACACCTATATGAAAGTATTTCATTTGTAGCCAACTATGGTACATGATATGACGGACAGGGTGAAAAAGAACAGTCAAATACAGACAGTAGGGAACTACAAATGACTCGTTGGATACAAGGTGCAGCAGAGGTTGGCAATGGCATTATGAATTGTATTTCATAAGTGTTCATGTTTGGAATGTCTCCCATGGCTGTAGGCACTGATTCTATTAAAATATATTTAATACAGTGTGTGTTAATATGTCACACTCAGCCCTACCCGCAGATTTACAAAGCCATTGTCCACAATTGTGCCTCTTCCTTTGTAGCAAACTATGACACATGATGATGGACAGGGGCGAAAAAGAACAGTGAAATACAGACTGTAGACAACTACAAATGACTCGTTGGATACGGGCAGTAAAACAGTGAAAATATAATTTGTTTTATTCTCATCATTGCACATGGCATTTACATTTTTTTGATTGATTCATGAAAGCTCTCTAAGCGACTCTTCACATAATTCATCAGGTGGCAATATTTGTAAACACACTACAACACACTTTAAGCATATCCATCATGCTCAACAATGCCTCCTGGTGGTTGTTTTGCTAAGGTGAATGACCAGAAATAAAACTCACTAGTGCCGTCACGGCACTCACACCGACGGCCAACTAAACTCCGGCCTACTGTAGCTACCTGATGAGCTTAACAACTTCTATGCTTGGTTCGACGGCAACAACACTGAGCCCCCCATCAAGGCTCTCGCTGCTTGCAAGGACAGTGTGCTAGCAATCAACGCAGCCGATGTGAGGAAGGCTTTTAATCGCGTCAACACCCGCAAAGCTGCCGGACCAGACGGCATCTCTGGGCTTGTCTTCAGAGTATGTGCCGACCAGATGTCTTCACGGACATATTCAATCTATCCCTGTCCCAGTCTGTAATGCCCACCCATTTCAAAGCAACCACTATCATCCCAGTCCCCAAGAAGAACAATGTAACCTGCATCAATGACTACCGCCCCGTTGCACTCATCCCAATCATCATGAAGTGCTTCAAGAAACTTGTTAACTCATCATTACCTGCCACTCTGGACCCTCTTCCGTTTGCATACCGCCCCAATAGATCTACAGATGACGCCATCGCCTACACCCTGCACACCGCCCTATCCTGGAAAAGAAGGACACCTACCTGAGAATGTCGACTACAGCTCGGCATTTAACACCATTGTCCCCTCCAAGCTCATCACCAAGCCCAAGGACCTGGGTCTCAACACCTCCCTGTGTATTTGGATCCTGGACTTCCTGATGGGTAGACCCCAGGTGGTGAAGGTAGGCAGCATCACTTCAACCACTCTGACACTCAACACAGGGGGCCCCCAGGGCTGTGTGCTCAGCCCCCAACTGTACTCCTTGTTCACCCACAACTGTGTGGCCACGCACAGCTCCAACTCCATCATAAAGTTCGCTGATGACACAACTGTGGTTGGCTTGATCACCAAACACGACGAGTCAGCCTATAGGAATAAGGTAAGAGTCCTGATGGACTGGTGCCAGGACAATAACCTCACCCTGAACATCAGTAAAACAAAGGAGATGATAGTGGACTTCAGGAGGAAGAAGGGAGGAGATCACACCCGCATCCACATCGGTGGGACTGCAGTGTCAGCAGCTTCAAGTTCCTTGGTGTCCACATCACCGAGAACTTAACATGGTCACACCACTCTCACTCTGTGATCAAGATGGCGCTCCAGTGCCTGTTTTTCCTCAGGTGGCTGAGGAAATTTGTTATGGTACTTACAAACTTGTACAGATGCACCACAGAGAGTATCCTGACCGACTGTATCACCGCCTGCTACGGCAGCTGCACCACCCCCCCCCCCCCCCCCACCCGATCAGAAAACACACCTGACATTATTGCACATTATTATTGCACACCTGACATGATTGCACATTATTTGCACTAGTACTATTGTCACTTTTTTAATTACTTATTGTTGACTTGTTTATTGTTGCTGACTATTGTTGTTGAGCAAGGAGCAAGATCCCAAAGCATTTCACTGTCAATTACGGCTGTATGCGATGTACATGACAAATACATTTTTACTTTATTTTATTTTATTTGTGTGTGTGTGTGTGTGTGTGTGTGTGTGTGGGAGGGTGGTGATATGGAAATGCAGACCCAGTCACAGGCCTCTGTCAGGTAGGGTTAACTTTTCCTATGCTGGCAGAGAAGTCACTAGATGGCCCAGCTCTCTCCCTATGTTAACCCAACCCTTTACACTCCAGCCACCCTCTCTCTTTCCCTTTATTCCCTCTCTCCCTCCCTCTCTGCTCCAGCACTCTCTATTTTCACACTAAACTGTGTGAAATGGGATTACTGCTGCTGACAGATTTACTCAAGCCCCCTTCAGATTTCTCTCTCTCTCTCTCTCTCTCTCTCTCTCTCTCTCACCCCCCCTTCCTCTGTCTCCCTCTCTCTCTCCCTCTTTCAACCTCTTTCGCTGCAATAAGAGTGACAAGATAAGAGATTGCATTTTTCCGCTTGGTGAACTGCTTGTAGAGGATGTCATGTTTAAGGGGAGAAAACCTGACATTACATTCCTAACCTTTGTAACATTTCAATGGGTCTCCTATTTCTCCACCATCTTGTCAGCCTTCACTGTATTATTGACAGATTTTGGATTAGCCTCACAAGCAGAGCTCTGTTTCTCTTCCCCTCCTGGTGCTTGTTCTACAGTAGAAGACGAATAGGGTGCAGTAGGTTTAGCTTTTCATTTGGCTGGAAGAATATGTGGAAATGACAATCTACAATACTACATTTATACTTTCTCACCCTGAAAGGGATAGTTCACCCAAAAAGCATAATTTCTTCCTTACTATTTCACATACCTTAGATGTTGTCTGTTGAGCAGTAGTGACACCATCTGTGATTTGCCACAGCATTCGAGACAGTTAACATAGCTTCGGCTAGCAGTTTTACACGGTTTCTCAATCTAGCCCATCAGCATTGAAATTATGGTTTTTGGGTGAACTATGCCTTTAATACTGTACAACCTCACTCCAACCACTCTTGACATGATCCTGTACTCCCACTCCCACCTCACCCACACAATGAAACCTCTGCCTAACTCCCTTCACTATGCTACCCCACCCATTTAACTACAGTATCTCCCACCTGCCTTCTCAGTCGTTACACACTCTTCACAATTGGCTAATTGTTAATAGATCGCTCTCTGTCTGTAATACCATGACTGTAAAAAAGAGCCAGTTCTCTCCACAATGTCACCACTCTGCAGAAACTGCAGCACAACACCATCCTTCATGGGAGATCTCTCCAACCTGTAGCTACTATCATGGCTGTCCTCATAATTTTTACATTTACATTTATGTTTAAGTCATTTAGCAGACGCTTTTATCTGAAGTGACTTACAATAAGTACATTTGTCTATGTAAGTGAATCAAATATACAGATATATACAAATATATCAGTCATCATAAGAAAAACCTTCGATAACAAGTGTCATTGGCAGTCACAGTGCTAGAGAAAGGAAGAAAACATTTATTTTATTTTCTTCAGTTCAGGTAAAGTAATGTTGTGTGTGGAAAGGGATGAGAGGGAGGAACCCAGGTGTAGCCTAAAGAGATGGGTCTTTAGTCTACGGCAGAAGATTTACATTTACATTTATGGCATTTAGCAGACGCCTTTATCCAAAGCAAATTGAAACTTGTACAGGGTAGTGGGGATGAAGAGGTCTTTAGGAGGGACCGTTAAGATGTAGCCTGAAGAGATGGGTCTTCATTCTACGGTAGAAGATTGGTAGTGACTCTGCAGTCATGACAGCAGTGGGAAGCTCGTTCCACCAGCGTGGTGCCAGGACAGTGAAAAGCCGTGACCGAGCAGTGCGGCTGCTGCATCCACGTAGAGGCGGCGGTGCCAGGTGGCCAGCCAAGGTGGAAGAGCGGAGTGATCGGGCAGGGGTTTGGGGGCTGACCAATGCTTGCAAGTAGAAGATAGGTAATGACTGCTGTCCCCTGCTCAGCTCTTGGATTATTCTGACCTGCTGACCTTCTCCTCCTCAGGTGGTAATCAATCAGTGGTCTGGACCCTCTTAGTCCCTCTCTACTCTCTCTCTCTCCCTCTGTTCCCTCTGTCCCTCTCTCAGTCTCACCCCACATGCCGAGGGATGAAGATTTGCTTCTCATCCTTGTTCTCGTCCTCTCAACCTCCTCTCATCTTCCCCCCTGGTCCTCCTCCTCTCAACATCCTCCAGCCCTCCATCGATACAACCATCATAATCCACCCCCCTATGATTTCTGGGCCTCATACCGCTGTTTGAGGTGTTAACAATGACAGACAGAGAGAAAGAGCCATTTTAATGGCTAAAGGGCATTTACTATAAGGATGGGCCAATGATTGTCTCTTATCTGCTACTGTATCTTTCTTTTTCCACACCAAAAGCTTCTTGTTTAAGAGATTGATTGTAGGATAAACTAGAAGAGTTTTCATCCTATTATGTCACCTTCTGTTACCTATCATACACTACATCCCACGCACATGCACACACATACCTAGTGTAGCACAAAGGGGGGCAAAAGGTCCGGTCCAGGCAAGGCCCATGGATAATGCTCAATCTTGAGTCGAGGGGATACAACTATCTGAATGCCTCCTAAATGGCAGAGCAAACATAAGGAATACCTAGTATGTAGCCAGTGTAAAAATAAAAAGTATTAAAAAAAAACGTTGTGGTAAATCCTACTACTAGCCTCCCTAACATCATTTTGTGAAAAAACATTTCACATATCGTAACCTGCCCTGTAGTAAACATTGCGAGCAAAGCATGGTAAACATTAGTGCAACAGTCTGTGTTAAATGCTGCAAATTCCAGTCAAATACAGTATATAGCTCATCAAGTCAACAAAATCATGTCTCAACAAACAACAACAAGGAGTATAAATGAATGATAATGAACTGTTTTGCTACCTTCCATCAAACTGTTTCCATTTCCTCCTCCCTCTTACGCACACTCTCCCTCAAAATGCACTCCTTTCTGATCCTTCCAATCCTTTCCAACCTGGTGTGTTGATTTGATGTTGAATCTTTTCCAATTCTTTTCAGCCTGGTGTGTTAATTGCATGATTAGTCTTTTCTTAATCTGTAATAATAACAGTGTAAAGGTAATTTCTGTTTGTATCTGTGTAGAAGTCAAACTGGAGTCTGTATAACATTCTTGAAATGTATAACATCCATCATCTTGTGTCCCTGTTGCTATTCCATTGTAAAAAAACAAAAAAAAGCGCTTACTATTTTTGTTCACTGCTCTCCTTTCAACAAGTCAAAGTTAGTGACAAATGATCTCCACTCTACCATGAGCCAAGACAGGCCACCCTTTCAATTGAGAACAAACTTGCAAGGAAAATGTACTTCAAGGACCAATCAAAACATTTTAATGAAATTCTGTACCCGGGCCAAGGGGAGGCTTGTGACACACACACACACACACACACACACACACACACACACACACACACACACACACACACACACACACACACACACACACACACACACACACATACACACACACACACACACACACACACACACACACACACACACACACACACACACAAACACACACACCTCAAGGAGGTCACATCAGATGTCCTGTATAACTGTAACTGTTCTGAAGAGTGACTGCTCACTCAAATTAAGATCAAACTTAGATTTGTTAAGAACATTGCATGTAATCATTATATAATGTCACAGAGCACTTTAGAGTAATGAAAGTCAATTAAGAAGCTTCTTCCTTTTAAAAGATGGTGTTAAGATCTGTATCTGTTAGTCCATTGACCACCCCTCTCATCTTCACACTCATCCCAGTGGGGATCCAATTTTCCCAGGCTGGAGCTCCGGATATGAGTTAATCAGGGAATACCCAGGAGCAGAGGATTATCCCAGCAGAGCATTGTGGGAAAGCTGTGTGTGACTTCTGGAAGGTGTCAGGAATGTGCTGTTACAGGCTGGTCAGAGAATGCCTTCAAAGTTCCCTGTCACACACACACACACACACACACACACACACACACACACACACACACACACACACACACACACACACACACACACACACACACACACACAAACACACAAAGCTTAGCACCTAAAAGACAGTGTCACTTTGATAGCTTCCGCCTGTACCGCTGTGCTTTCGTCTCTATCATTGGCAGATGGCTTTAAACATGCTCTCCAGCTGTGTGTGTGACAGGCGTGTAACCGGTGTGTCAGCCTCCCCTGTGTGTCAGTAGCATGTTTCCTCTCTGTGTGTGTTAGCCGGAGGGTGGTTGCTTTGCACAATGACCCCCCTGTGAGATCTCCCTGTGAGAGCGAGAGAGAGAGAGAGAAAAAAAACGGGGAAGAGATGTTTAACAGATATCCTCCAGTCTAATAGCAGATCTAGAGGTCACTGGGGTCATTGAACATGGAACGTGAACTCATGGTGTGGAACATGTGGAGCGCTGTGATGTTTTTTAAACTATATTTTCAGAGGGGAAGGAAGTGCTTTTACTGAGTGTGTGTCTGTGTTGAGTGTTTTAGCAAGCTGGGCACACCAGTTGGCACACAAATCATAATAGACATTAGTTGCTCCTTTGTCGTAAATCATTCTGAGAATGCTTAGTCACTCATACGCACATCACCATCTTTTTGAATCAGATGCCATCCAGCCGTTTATGGACTCATATCAGCTCTGATTGAAAGGAACAGCATTGTTTACATAACTCTGTGTGTGTGTGTGTGTGTGTGTGTGTGTGTGGGTGTGTGTGAGACGAGCTAGCATTTCAAGGTTCCTTTTATTTCATTCTGATGAGTGCCAGTGGATACACATTTAAACAAAGTAGTCTAGAATTTCTATGGCCCGAACTGGAGATGTTCCTGACCACAAGACCTGAGCAGCCCATTAACTAAGGCTAAGAGTTGTTCCTGGCCACAAGACCTGAGCAGCCCATTAACTAAGGCTCAGAGTTGTTCCTGGCCAGTCCTGAAAGCAGGAGTTGGAGAGTTAGTGTGCCTCAGAGCTGTAGCCTCCAATGCACTGACCCCTTCAGCTTGGGTTGACTATACTATCACAACTCCCTGATTATGGTTATTATATCTGTGATAATTACAGTCAGGCAACTCTAGAACACAATATCAGACTTGGACACTGAAATACACAGAGAAGAGGAGAGAAGAAGAAGTGAAGAGGAAAAACTAAGAGCCGATGGAAATGAGGAGTGAAAGATTTAGACCCATTCTTAGCCCTTGTGACTTTGTTCAGAGGATATGAGTTCCACGTACATGCACACACGATATGCAAAGAACTAGGGGACACAATGCAGTCATTCTCTCCTCTTTTGTCTAAGTGATGAAAAGAATTGATGGGGGAGAGATGTGGTTGTGAGCCTTGCGTGGGAGAGGTGGGACGAAGGTGAGAGAAGAGTAGGTACAGAGAGAGACGAATACACAGTCAGATAACGAATGAATATGAAAGAGACAGAGTTAAAGCAAGTGAAAATGAGGATAAAGAAACATGGGATCAAAACATAATTGGATGAAAGGAGAGATGGAGAGAGGGAGAGTTCATTATCAGTAGGCTGAAGAGAGGAGAAGAACAGCGTTGGGATTGGTGCATATGGGGTATGCTTCATCTTGTTCTGCCCTTAGGCCATGTGTCAATCAAACATCACATGGCATTCATCCTGCCCACTATTCCTGTCATTAGGCAGAAAAGCAGGATGTATGTGTGTGTGTGTGTGTGTGTGTGTGTGTGTGTCAGGCTGTATGTCAGGCCAGTCACTTATAGGATACGTGCGCCTGAACATGATAGTAGTTACTGGCTAAGCGTCTGTGCATGCATGTGTCAGACAATAGCAACCGACTGAATGCTACAAAAGGAAGATTGGCTTTCTAGGTGGTAGGTTGGGGTTGAGGAGCAGGCATATAACTAAGACTTGCAACCCTAACATCACATGTACATGCCGGCTTTGGGGTATTTTGACAAAAGTGCTTTTAGTGTTTGTGTTTGGTAATTCTTATTGCAAATGCAAATGCTTGCTAATACCTTCCCCCAACTACTCAAAGTTAATGCCTAATACTGCCTAACCGGCACATAATAATTCAGAGTACTGAGTAGTTGTGTTGCTAACATAGTTGTTTTTGTTCTTTTACCCTTCAGTAGTGCTTTGTGGAAAAGTGCAGATTTCACACTACAGTGTTGTGCAGATGAGCACTTATGGTAGCCTTGTTTCTGTATATACATTTTACTAGGAGACTGTGTTTCTGTATGTATGTATCTATGTATGTATGTATGTATGTATGTATGTATGTACTGTATGTACTGTATGTATCTGTATGTATCTGTGTGTCAAACAAGTGGATAACAGCATTTCATTACAAAAGGAGAAGGAGGAGAAAGGGGTGCAGCAGAGAAAAAATAGGGAAGTGTGGAATAGCATAAAGGAGGAGAGAAAAACAGTAATAGAGTTGTGTCCCTGAAGGGGTGCACACAGAGAGAACAATCAGATGACTGAGATGTGATACAGTATGTCCTAATGGGGAACAAGCTTGTTAACCACATACTGTCTAGGCCCCTAAACTGCGGATCCTCTCTCCCTGGATAGCCTTGTTTAGGGTTGTTTGACCCAGTGTGTGTGTGTGTGTGTGTGTGTGTGTGTTATTATTGATTTGTTTAACCCAGTTTCTCTGTAACTCTCCGTCCTGGGACTGAAGCAGGAGCATCAACAGCACATTTCTGTGTGTGTTTCTTTTTTTCTTTGTGTGTGTGTGTGTGTGTGTGTGTGTGTGTGTGTATTTCTGCAACAGCAGTGCGACCAATTAAAACCTTTCCCTGGAACTCCACTGAGAGAGGTGTGATGTAGCAAACCTGCCATACCTCGACACAAACATACACACTAAGACCAACTAACGCACATTCATAAAATAATGTCAATACATGCAACATACACACACACACACACATTCCTCATGTTTGTACGTGTACTCAGGTGTTGCACAAATCCCCTACAGTATGTACATGTGTTTATATGTGTGTGTGCAGTATGTCTTTTACAGATTCCCTGAACATGTACATCACCAGTACATCATGGCCCCATTCATGTTTCCATTTACCGGTGATCCTATTCATGTCAAGCCAAAGAAAGCTCAAGAATGGAAATATAACCCAAAAATATCTGGTTGAGCCGACAACACTCCATGTAAAAAATGGAAAATGAGTTGTAAAATAAAAAAGAAACTGAACAATCCCCTTAAGATTATGTATAGTGTAACTCCTGCAACCCCCCTCACCTCTCTCTATTTCTCTTTTATCTGTCTCTTCATACAGCTGTGATCTGTACAGGTAGATGATCAGTGCTGATACATAAATTATGAAAGCGCCTTTACCTGAGGCCAGAAGAGGAGATGAGATGACTAAAATTAGAGGCTACAATCACAGAACTAGCTTTCCTATGAAGAAACCATCACCATCACCATTGAATGTGAATGAGCTTCTTCAACAACCCTGCTACAGTGCAGTGTAATAGATCTTGCCATGGCCATTGTTTGGCTAACTACAGTGCCCTCCATAAGTATTGGAAAGAGGAAGCATTTGGCTTCTTTTAGCTATATACTCCAACCAGTTTGGGTTTAAAATCAAACAATTACTATGGGGTCAGAGTAGTATGTTTTTTTTTCAGATTGGGGTCACCATTTAGAAAATAGAACTTTTTTTTTTAAACATACTCCCCCTATTTCAGGGCTCCAAAAGTATTGGAAAAAATCATCTAATGTTCAAATAAAGTAGCCATGTTTAGTATTTGGCCGACAATCCATGCAATAACTGCCTGATCTCTGTGACCCATTGATGCCACCAAACGCTAGGTATATTCTCTGGTGATGCTCTGCCAGGCCTGTACTGCAGCCATCTTCAGTTGTTGTTTGTTTTGAAGTCTTTTTGCCTAAAATCTTATCATCAGGAAATGAAATGCATGTTCCATTGGATTTAAATCTGAAAATGGATCTGGCCAGTCAATAACATTTTGGCCTTGAAAAACTCCCTAGTTGCTATGGAAGTATGTGTGTGGGTGTATGTGTGTGAAGGGTGTGGATGTGTGTGGGTGTGGGTGTGGGTGTGTGACGCAGGATGACTAGGCTCCAGTGCTATGCTAGCTATCTGTTTTTCTTAACCACTGCCAAGGAGCTTACCGGCCAAATTGGGCAAATTCTAAACAAATTGCATGCTCTATTTAAGAAATTAAATCAAATTACAAAATTACTGGAGAGCTAATAATGTACCAGGAGATCAATCAGACGTTTGGCTGGCACGCCAGAACACCTAGCGGTAACTTGTTTTACCATTGTAGTACTGCTCAAAAAGACAATTCCCCAATGTAATTCCAATGGAAGAGTTGGTATTGTTCCTGGCCAAATGAGGTCAATTTCAGCGTGACATTCATGTTCTACAATTACTTTCAAATACACAAATTCATGCCTTGTTCATGGTAATTTTGTTAATAGCCCAGATCGGATGATAGAAGCGTTTCTCTTCTATAAAGCGCTGACATCATATGGAAGAGCCTGGAATGAGTATGGAAGAGTTGTTCTAGAAGAGAGTGAACACTGAGCACGTTCTATGGGCGGACAGAAGCAATATGGGGAGGAGGAAGTACGCATTCCATTGGCGGATTAGCGACACAAGCTACTACCATTAAAATTAATCGGGTAATGTCAGACTTCAATGTGTGCCTTCCATCTACAGTCATTGAGCCAAACAAGTAAAGAAAGCACCCCTTTCTCCTCAGTCCTTACTTTAGTGATTATTTCATTAACTGGTCTATAGGAAGTGCTGCGGCAGCTGTGGATATTGACTCGTATTGTTGACTCAATTGTAAAACATACAATAAACAAATATAAAGAGTTATCACAAATGATCTTGTTACATTCATGCCTCAAGATTCTCCAATACTCAAGCATGCTTAACAAGTGACAACCATTGAGCCAAACTGTGATCACAGTTAAGACCAATGTTGTAATCTCATTGCAGGATTTTTCCTATTTTCACTGAGAAAGTACCCATGCCTTGGGGAGGGTGTTACAGAGAGGAAATGTGTGAGTACAGGAGAGAGAGGAGAGAGGGGGTGAGCAAGGCCAATATCTTCTCATCTGCTAGGTACAACGGGTGTAAGGGTGTGTGTGTGTGTGTGTGTGTGTGTGTGTGTGTGTGTGTGTGTGTGTGTGTGTGCGTGTATGTGTATGTAGGGTCGTTCTGTCAAGGGTGAAATGAGTTTGGCTGCTGGGTTTCGGCTGGCCGAAGAGGCACAGGGAGAAACTCTACACACCACTGGAGTCCTCCAATCGATAGGAAGAGAGAAAGAGAGGGATAGAAAGAGAGGGGGTAGTTTTAGAGAGAGAGAGAGGTGCAGATGGGAGACAGATGAAAGGGGATGGAGAGGTAGAATGAGAAAGACTCATGATACTAGAGAGACGATTAGACAGGGTTCAAAGAAAGAAAGACAGTTGTAAAGAGGAGAGAACCAGATAGGGTGATATAGCAAAAGAGGACACAATGCAAGTATATGGACAAGTGAGAGGGATTAGGAAAGGGTATGAGAGGAGAGGAGTAGAGTGAGGTGATCCACAAGGAGCAAGACAAAATTAAGAAAGGCAAGCAAAGGTCATTAATCACACTATAAGACATGGCCAGGAGGAGAGCAGACTCTCATCCATCCTTCACCTATCCCTCTCTCTCCCTCTCTCCCCTGAATCTAGCCCCCCTCTCTTCCATCTTTCTTCCCTTCTCCCTTCCAGTGGGACCATACTATCCAACACCACTCATCCTCGCCACTCCTCCCAGCCAGAATGCTCCATCAACCACACCCTCCCTATCCTACCTTCTCTTTTATTTTCACTCTCTTTTCCCCCTCTCTTACCTTCCCTTTTGTCCCTCTCCCACCTCATGCTCACCTGAGTAAGATAAATTACCCCAGTCTCCTCACTCCCCCTAGAGAGAGAGAGAGAAGATGGCCATGCATGGATGGTCTAGTCATTAAGCTCATCACATTATTTTAGCCCTGTGCTTTGTTACACTTAACTGTGAGACCAGACAGTAACCATTCTCTCTCTCACACACACACTCACACAACACACACACACACACACACACACACACACACACACACACACACACACACACACACATACACACATACACATAAAGGGCAGGTTTTGCATGTGTGCGCTGTGTGCTTAATTTGATAGAGAGGATGATTCATAACATCTCATGTTGATGCTTCATCACAGAGTGACATCCGCAGGAAGAGAGACAGGGCACGGTTTATAATGGGGTGCTAATCGTAATCGAAAATAGGCAACCAGGCATACCTTCACATGCTAATGTGTCTGTGTGTGTCTGTGTGTGTATGTGTGTGTGTGTGTGTGCGTGTGTGCGTGTGCATGTGTGTACTGATCCATTGCTAGGTGGTTCATCACTTGTCAAGTTTAATAAGAAAGAATGGGACACTAAGGAGGTATTCTACTTCAGCTGATTTATAAAACATATGCACAGGGGTAAACAACTCAATCACTGAGAGGGATTGCATTGCAGAAATACTGTAGTTTCACTTACAAGATTATGGAAAGGTGTACAAATATGTACACATACTCTTTAGGGATGGGTTGCAGTGGTGAGGCCTCTGTGAATCTGTGTGTAAGTCTGCTCTGGAACAGTGAGTGCATGCGCACGCATGCGTATGTGTGTGTGTGTGTGTAGCCCTCTGATCCTCTGCATTATTTTAATGAGATTGTGGAGGGCTGAGGAAATCAAAACTGAAACCTTTCCAAACAGAAACAGTCTGTAATTGCTGTGAGGACTGAATCTATCTGCCCCCTCTTTCTCTGCTTCCAAGAACTCTCCATACTTCCTCCTGTCCTCCTTTCTGTCTATCTCTCTGTCCCATAGAGAATCATCAGAGGTAACATTGTTTTATTTGTGTCCCTGTGTCACTCGGTCTCTGTAATATGGAGAGACCACACTCAGACATGCATGCACACACACACACACACACACACACACACACACACACACACACACACAGGTCGGATGTGGAGAGGTAGGTACATGGGGGGGTTCTGTAGGTAGCACAGGTTGGGAGAATAACCAATGGCTATGTGCCCCTGGGAATTTGGGGAATTGTTATACCAAAGTGACTGAGGAGATTCTGGAGTCACAAGATTTCCCAATCACAGACTGACTACACTTACATAACTCCACGCGCTTGTATGTGCAGACTGATTTAAGTCACTTCTAGTTGACTTTGGCAGGCAATTTACCTAACCTGTACCTTCAACCACAGCACAATAAAGTGTTAACCCACTGAGATAAAGTTACAGTATTAGATCTGGGAGTTGAAATGTGTCTTTAGGTCTCATGCAAGGTCTCATTACTTACAAAGGGAGTGAAAAGTACAATGAGCCAGATCTGTTACAATGCCGAACAGATGACACCTCATTGTTACAAGTGGATTGTAATGTTGGTGAATGGTTGCTGAATGGTCAATGTTATTATTGCATTGTTAGCATCACATGCTGATTGCTCTACACATGCAACAAATGTAATTCTAATTCATGTATAACAGAAATTGAGACTTTATGTAAAGTAGCTCATAAATAATCCTTTGAATGGATGCATGTCTAACTATAATTTGTTGCCTGTATGTGTGTGTGTGTGTGTGTGTGTGTGTGTGTGTGTGTGTGTGTGTGTGTGTGTATAACTGGTAAACTCACTCCTCAAGTTGAAATACCCCCACCCATGCTGTTGAATTGCTAGATTTTCGATAATGTAGCTGCTTAACATTCGGTAGACGGTCACGTGTGTTGGCATGTCAGAAGTCGCAAGTTCGAGACTCGGACTAAAGGGATACTGTTTGCAACAACTTGTGTGTGTGTGTTGCCCAATTATTCTCCTTAACTCACGATAGTCATTTCCTCCCTGACCTTGTGTAATGGGGACTAGCTGTGAATAGGTAACCCAGTAATTACAAATACTGTACCAAACAATATCAAAGTAGAGTGATGAGAATGGAAATCATATTAGTTTGTTTGTTGCTAAAGAGAAGCAATTATCTCAACACAATACTAAAGTAAAAAAAAGATGTCAAGAAATGTAAACTGTGATGAGTAGAATACGCTGATTTGTTTAAAGGAAAAGTAATTTAAAATATGTTTTACAGACAATAATGTGCAAATATTACGTTTGTATACTGTATGCAGTATCTGCCTCCCTTCTCCTCTCTCCCCTTCTCTTCCCTCCTCTCCCCTCCCCTTCCATGGCTCCCGTAGGTGTCACTGTTGTTCCATGAGCCAGGGGAGGCAGGAGCAATGCATCGTGGGATGCAGACACCCACAGGTGACCAAAGTCATGACGAAGGGACAGGAGAGGAGGGAGGGCTTGGTAAACACGCACACACGCACGCACGCACGCATGCACGCACACACACACACTTTACATGTAAGGGTACATGCATGGCTTATTAATTAGTCAATAAATCATTCATAACCAGTTTATGATTCCATTCTAAAGCATTTACAAACTGTTATAACTCATTTACATTGTTTGATATTCACTTGGTGCTTACCAAATAGGAAGGTTCCAATCCCGAGCCAGCTATTAATGCTTTAGAAATGCATTTAGAAATGCCTCGAAAACTATCCCTGATGTGAAATCATGCAACATTATTTGCAGTGGTTGCAAAATTGGTTGCAAAATTGTATTTGCTATGTTTCTCACTGGATTTGTGTAATCGTGGGTGTAATTACTCTTAATTAAAGGCACCATATGCAGGATTGCGCCCTCTTTTCACTGTAATGGGAATTGCAATGATAATTCAGAATAGTGTTGCCTCCTCTCTCCCTCCCCTTGCTCAATGCAAACTACTTCTCACTGAAACAATAAATCTGTCAATAACATTATCTAGCGAATGTCTTAGTTACATAACCATGAAACTAGCAAAAGACCTATGTGGTTGAAATGCAGTTTTTTTTTTTTTTTATATGGTTTTAGGGCATTTCTGCTTTATTGGGATAGAGACAGTGGAGATTGACAGGAAGGATGGGAGAGAGAGGAGGGATAACATGCAAGATAGGTCGAGGGTCGGAATCTAACCAGGAACCTTGTGATTATGTGGTAAGCACATTAGTGTGCTACACCACTAAGTGCCCCCCGCAGTTGTTATTTTATCTTGGAAATATTCACAGAAACATGAGGCAGCCAGCGGACAAACTCACATTTGCAAAACCCAAAGTTTAGAAAGTTTCAAATCCCCTATTCCCCAAACAAAACTGAGACAAGGCTGTAATGTCAAGCAGGACGTTTACAAGGAAAAATCATGTTACAAACTTATTTGCACACAATGGCCTTTTGCTTAGGTTATTTTCCACCACTGAGCAATGCTTGTGGCCCCCAGGCAGTACAGTACAGTCATTGTTTAACATATTAATTTGTCAATGAACGGCAGAGCACAGTTAACATGCTAGCGGTAGTGAGTCTACTGGTCATTTTCACACATTTTGGGGGGGGCATTACACTTCGGCAAAACAACCAGTGTATCTTTGAGCATTTCCAATGGATAGGCTTGCTATACTTCAATGACATTCACATTGAAGTCGTTAATATTATGAGAGAGGGAAGATCTCTGCATACTGTACAAAATTATATGTATAGCCTACTCCTGTGATTATAATCAAAGTGAGAAATGTATTCTCAAAGTAAACAGAGGCATTTATTCCCACAGCAATCCTATAGCATTTGTCTCCTTTATTATGTAATTTGTTACTGTGCTACTACAGAACCGATGGTAGGCTACTCTCTAAATTAAGATTACAGGTATTGCGAAGGGTTAGCGATCATTTTTGGGTTTTCAGGATTGGAACCTTGCTGTTTTTCGGGGGTTGGTATTGAGAAAGGGTACTCCGCCACGCGCCTGTCCATCTCACCCAGGCAGCTGCAACCATCGTTTCACTTAATTCTCAGAAATTCCAAGACCTAACCCCTGGATTCAGGCTAAATCAAAGCTCTCAAAATTAAGCACCCATAACCTATTGCATCAAATGTGTTTCTAATAGGCCAAATTTTGTCCTGTTTTATTTAATGGACTATAATTGTAAACAGGCCCTACAGGTATTGTTGTCATGTTAAAATGTGTAGAAGGGCAGGAAATTTGTTTTGAACAACAGTTAGGATTCAATTACACAATCCGAATGGCCAATTGTGGATTTGTCTAAGTTTTAGGTTTAAATATGGTTATGAGCAAAGATTTAGCACTGAGAGTATATGGAGATGTTATAGCATATCAATGTTATCAATGTTATAGCATATCAATAGAGCACATGTCACAAATGTGTAACATGATCCATAAAAAAAAGAAAAAAAAAGAAAATTAAAAGCACGAATATAATTCACTATCCACAAACAAACACCTCTAGTTTTGTGTCAAAATTATTTCAATAAATGCTAAATGATTTGTAAATATATAAAACGATTTGTGAGTAAATGCTCTCAAATTTGTAAACAAACATCAGTATATGTGAATGAAAATGAAAGCAATGACAAACATCTTTTCATATACATGAAACACAACACTTTTGAGTTACAACTGTTGAATCTGCATTTGCGGATCACATTACGTTTGTGGACAATGTTTACAGAATTTTAGCACTAACATTCTGCTTGTACATGCAAAAATTACGCACAAATCCATGGCTTTATCACAGGTAGCTATCTCCACTGAAATTTAAAATCTTTGTAGAAGATAGGAAGGAAGTCATCACATCTGATCGACCGGAAGAGATAAAACGGAAATTGATCAGAAAAAAATGAGAATCTAAATCAACCTCCAGTAAGTTTATATGTGTACAGCTTTCAATTGTATATAGTGTTGTTTTATGTAGCTATGTAGCCTATGATGAAAATGTTAAACGATCAAGCTAAGTAATAGTTAGTTTTCTTCATAAACTACACTTCAGTTGTGGTGTCCAATCCATGCAGCAATTGCATTATCAATCATGTAGCGATAACAACCCTGTGTTTCACTCACACTAACCACTACGTTATTCTCCCATCAGAAGTCACCAGAATTGCTTGTTTTACAGGTGATTTGCAACATTTTCTCTGGGTCACAACATTTTAAGCAGCACCCCCTTGTGAAATATACTTCCTACAGTACGTCCCTGGACAAATAACCAAAATGCGAGGGTGATCAGATCAGATTGACATACTGACAAAAATATGCAACGCTCTCGTGATCAGAGCTGTAAATGTAGCAGTGGCACGTCTGATATGGTCAGTGTGTCTGATGTTGTCAGTGTGTGGGCAAAAGTGTGCACAATGAAAGGTAAGTTGTATGGTACAATTATTGTGTAGTGGATAAAAAAAAAAAAAAGAAATGTCCAAGAGCAAATAGGAATCTAATGTAATGCCATGAAATCTATTGGTTTGGAACTATGTCCAAAGTCCTACATACTGTGAGAAGTTATTTATTATTGAAAAATGATCAAAAAAATAAAATAAAAAAAGGCCGTGACGAGACATGTGGATGACCAATGTAATATATGCCATTTAGCTGACGCTTTTATCCAAAGCGACTTACATTGCAGTGAGTGCATACATTTATCAGTATATATGGTCCCAGCAGGAATCAAACCCACAACCTTAGCGTTGTTAGCGCCATGCTCTACCAACTGAGCCACAGAGGACCACAATGTGTTCTACCACGTTCTGCACACATTGGAGGAGCAGGGCCAGCTGGACCTCAGCAGCTGTACTCAACTATTCTGCTGCCATTATGTGTTCCTGCCCCGTCTGCAAGCACATTTCAACATGTTCCGTGAGGGATGGGACAACCATCAAATGAGAACAGAGCAGAACCTAATGCCAAACCAAGTGGTTGGTTTTGTAGTCCCATTGTAGATCTAGAGGTACAGGTTGCAATTGGCAGAAAAAATTATAATTGAAATAAAATGTTTTGTCAAAATCAGTTATTACTCATTATGCATTAATAAGAATGATTTGAGCAATAGGTACACATTGGTACAATTTTGTTTACCATGAAACATTGGTTTACGGCTTACCTATAATCACTAAATCAATTTATAAATACATAGTACAACAACAACTTAAAACACAGAAAAAAACCCATTGATTTGGAAGGAGGGTTCCTCTCCAAGGAACATTTTTGTCTTCTGTAAGAACATGTAATGCATTCTATATAGTTTTCCTCTTTAAACGGCAGTTCACTTGCTACTACACCACAACACTTGGGGAAAAACACACTATCCTGCATCAATTTAGTCCCTTCTATCAAGGACGCATATTTCACTACACAGGGGGGCTGGACTAACTGGACTGCAGTTTGCTTATACTGTAGGTTTACTGTTAGTTTGCATGTTCAATTATTTCATTATTTATTTTTTATATATATATTTGCTACAATATATTTGCTAACACAGGAAAACTGGGCATGGAACCCATTGTTACTGTACATGTTATTTTTATTATGTCAATGTCACTGTATTAACAAGTGTAGCAGCATGACATTACCCATCTACTCTGTTTTGTCAGAATGAAAAGAAGTTTGATATGCAGCATTCTACAGTGCAGTGCTTTATAGCATTTTGTGAGAGCAAATGGAAAGGATTGATGTGACTGGTGTAATAAACCTTCAACAGATACTTGGGACCTGGACCACAATTGGTCATGATAAGCATAAAAATTTGCAATTTGAAAAAAAGTGCTCTTGCTGCAATCACTCCAGTGGTACAGCCAGGAGAGCTCTAAAAAGGACCAAATAGCAGCCTTCTTAACAGTGTTGTAAACATTTTTATAAATAAGTTGTGCACTCTCAGAAATTTGAAGAGGCCTTTGGCCATTGTCATTGTGACCCTAAATGTCTCTAAACCTAAATGTCCAATTACTTACAGATATAAATCAGCAATGTAATGTTTATATTGAGTGTTATGTCAGATAAACAGTCTTATGTTCAACATTGTTCATACCATTTCTCCTACTTTATTTCCTTACAACATCTAAGTTATCCATATGGGTCCACGTAAGTAAAGTTTAAAAGTAGTTATCTAACATTATGTCAGGCAACATCATACACACATTGTGTCATAGAGTACATGGTGTATAGGTGGAAACACAAATCAATCTGTGCAGTCACAAATGCAAGGCAACACAGAAGACTTGGGGTGAAGGGCAGCAGCAGCAGCATGGACTAATGTATAACCTGCAGAGATCAAAAACAGCTATGGAAGGGACAGGTAGCTCCTGTGAAAACATAAACATACAACGGTTACATACAAACACTTATTTAGCCTTCTTCATATTTCAGTAGCCTAGTAAAAAAAAAAAAAAGGATATGTCACAGGATATAAGCTATAATACTTCCTGTACTGGCCTGTTCCTGTGCACGCATACCTGTCCTAGCTTTTATATTTCCCTCCTTCCTCTCTCTTCCCTCCCTCTAACAGACAACACGTAGCAGTATGAGGATTTGGGATAGGTCTACATGGCTACAATTCAAATGCATAGAACCATCATCAAACTTTAGCGTTACCCAGTTTCAGCATCAGTTCCTAGAGGATCTTTAACATGCAGTGTATAATAGTGAACTTATCTTGAATTCATCTTCTTTTTTTGTAGCACATGACATGCAAAAAAGAGTAGCTACCGCTACTGCCTTCAAGCTGGAAGGCTTAAGCAAAACGTCCATTCACGTTGAAAGAATAACCCCTCAGAACGAAATAAACTCATCCACTGTTGGGAAATCAGCACAGCCTAACTTTTTTCCTGTGTAGACTCTGTGAAACCAATGATCTTACAACTTACTGATAATACCATACATAGTTTACAGAACACATGATTGGCTGGAAAAGAAATTCAGCAAAGATTTTCGATTTCAGTGGAGATAGCTACCTATGATAAAGCCAAGCATTTGTGGATCACTTTTGCATGTACAAGCTGAATGTTAGCGCCAAAATTCTAAATAGACGTAATGTGACCCGCAAATGCAATTTGCGTAATTGGATGGCTCTGCTCTGATATAGCTTCCCGCCTGAAGTTAAACAACATTAAATACAATATTATAAGGCGGGGAGCCCATAAACTTTTCAAACCCCAAGAACAGAACCATCCAACACCAATGCAACTATGTGACCAATCAGTACCCAGCCACCACCTGCTATGAATAACTGTTTCATCACATACTTTTCTCTTATATTCAACAGCTGTACCTCTGTTTATTGCAACCATTGCCATCACATCTCTATATCATACATTACTCAGCGCCTTTTGGGCTTCACAATTTTTTTAGAATTCAATCTAATGTAACATTTGTATGCCGCTGAGGACATCGACCCATCGGCCTGTAAGCAGGCTGTTAATTGCTGCACTCCATCGCATCTCCATGTTATACATTACACATACTCAGCACTTGTGCTTGACACTGTCTTTTGATTCCATCCACTTGGATGCTGAGGAGAAGTGTATGTGTGTGTGTGTGTGTGTGTGTGTGTGGAAGAGTATGTGTGCCTGCCTGTGTATGTGTGCCATCTTCATCAAGATAGCTGTTGATGGCTCGAAAGTTGATGCCGCTGAGGTGGCAGCGCCGATGCAGAAGGAGTGAAGTGTGTATGTTCCCGGATTTAACCTACATGGTGCAGGAGCCAGAGATGTGCGTGAACTGGCATCTGGTCATAGGTTTGAAGACTCAAAGACTTTATAATTGCTATTTGTGTTTCTTTAATCCCTTGAAAGACTAATAGAGGGCCCAAACAATCTAAACTGCAGGGATCATGCCCACAGCTGACAAAAGCCTGCCATCTGAGCCATAGGACCTGTAATTCTGTCGTCTTTGCCGCCCTATTCACATTTATAGAGCAGCCTAGGACACACTGGACGCAATGCCTTTAGTCTAGAATAACTAGTTTAACTAGTCTAACCATAGCTGAAGGGGGGGAAAGCATTGGCAGGCCAGTGTCCAGCACCTTGTGCAGGATAAACCATGCTCTGAACCAAAGTTGTTAGGACCTCCAAAACAAATAGAAGAGCTGCATCGCAACCCCCGGCACATGTCAACATAACAGTCACAGTCACCTCGAAACTCCTAAACAATCTCTGGCAAGATGCATCGTTCACCGTAGTTTCATCACAATTGGGCCAATCAGTGTAATTTCGTAAATGTCCTGTCTGTATGGACAGCTTCTGACATACAAACGGACAGAGACTGAATCATAGTCCTCTCTCCGATTTCATCAGTGGGGCACAACAAACCGGAAGGTTCACTTGCATCCTGTCCAGTCCACATTCTGTGAGTTTAAAAGAATGCAGGATTTCCAAAGCAGGAATGGTAGAACTGTACAGAACATCATGTATTTAATTATAATATTTGGTACTCCTTAACTCCTAGCGAGAGAGGAAAGGCTACATAGGCTGCCAAGTTGACCAATGCAAGCAACCCAACCAGTGAAACACCTAATTTGACTGAATCTAAGACCTATGACTAACTTATTACAGTAATTTCAAGCATCCCAATGTCAAAACGTGTTAAACACTGTCCTGAAACTAAATAGGCGTATACAGTCCTTGGCACTGAGTCAGACAGCTCCTGCAAGTACAGGAAAGTAAGCCATTCCAACTTAGTAACCTGCAAACACATAAAAACTACAGCATAACACGGTAACCATGATCACTGAACACTGTGCTAACATGTTAACATGCTATCTGCTGGAGCACTCCTCATTCATGGAGTTTGCTCCAACGTTACCACTGAAGTGTGGCCAGTAGAGCAACCCAGTTACATTTTTGAAGCTAGAATAAAAAAATTAAACATTGAATTAAAGCTGAGAATCTCTACTTTTAACCTCAAATTAATTACTTTATTTCAAATCTAAACTGTTGCAAAGACAAAATGAATGAAAACAGTACTCATGCACTGTAGGTAGAATTCCTGCCAAAACACTGTATTAGGGACAGGGTGCGGGTGGCTATATTAATAAGTTAATGGCCCAATAGACCCCTTGCTAGCCTCATTAGACAGATCACAGAGCAATGACAAACATCTCTGCTGCGATGAGTGAGGTGATTAAGATATTGAGGAGTGATGGCAAGAGTCTCCAAGAGATTGGTGGGAAAACATCTGACAGGTTGCCTTCTGACCCCGGTTTTGGAGAGAATGCCTAGGAAAATTATAAAGTAAACCCTGGCCTTCTCTATTCCGTTGTGTTCAAATAAATAAGCAGAGGTAAATCTAGTTGCAGGAGTATTTATTTTAAACATAAGATCTGCGGGGCATGTATGCACCACAAATATGCTAGTGACACCATGGTGGTGTCCGTGTTTTTTGCATTTTTTATTGCCTACACTGTAAATGAATGAGAGAAAGAGTGCATTCACAACATGTTATAATATTCATAGTTTTTGACTATTTCTTGTTTGGTTAGCATTAAAGCCATCAATTCCTACTTGGATGAGGACGATGAGCAGTCTGCAGAAGCCATCAAGGGTATGCTCGAGGTCAGAAATCAGACATCAGTACATACAAACACCATCAGCATTCATCTTAGGAAACTTGGGTGGAAATTTGGAAAGACACGGTAAGAATAATGCACTCAAACTGTATATATTGAAGTGTTGCTTATAAATGTGCACACCCCAACTGTATGTTTATTTGCTTGAGGGTTGTAGCTTATGAAGGATGTTCGTGCAGAATGGACCCCATGATTCATGACATTTAACATTTCATGACAAGAGCAAGATCCTTGCACGTGCATCCAGGCACGTGCATGGATAGAAACTGGGGAATCATTTGAGGACGTCATCTTCACAGCTGAGTCATCAGTGGCCCTAGAGCACTTCTCCTTGACGTGTTGGCATAAGAGGGGTCCCAAACCAAGGCCAAAACATCCCCTTATACTGCATGTCTGGGGTGCCATGTCTCACCAAGGATAAGGCCCATTGCAGATTTTTCATAGTAAGACCCACATCCAAGCTGGTCAGTCAGCTCCAGCTGATCTTTTAAGCTTTAATAAATATGGAAGGTGATTTTGTTATTTTTGACTGCATGTAATTATACTTGGTGTCATCTTTCAGGTATCATGGATCGAATTTACTTTGAGGAATACATCATCAGAGGAATCGTTGCCTTACATCACAGAAGAATTTATGGGTCCAACTAATTGTTTCTTCCAAGGTATTAAATATTTCTGTCTAGGCTACATGCATCTTTAAAATCTAAAATATTGTAAATTGTTCTTCTAATAATAAACACTGTAATGTAGATAAATCTCTGTAATGCAGATGATCTCATCATTTTGTATAACTAATGCAGACAATGATCCGAAGCACACCGCAGCTTGCATTCGCAAATGAGGGAATAAACTGGGTCAAGACACCAGCAGAGTAAGTTAATGAAACAATCCTTTCTGTTGTTTAGTGTACTTAGCCATTTAAAAACATTGTATTGAAATCAATTGACAAGAAATATTCTTTCACACACAGGTCTCCTGATTTCAACCCTATCGGCATGCAGAATCAGAAGAAACCAAAGAACAGAGATAAGCTTATTGTGGCAATTACTACATTTTGGGAAGAGAAGCTGAACAGCGGCATGCAACAAGTACATTGATCATTTAAGCAAGGTCCTGCCAGTAGTTATCGAGCTAGAAGGCGGAATGTGATCAAGAAGTATTGAGTAAAAGAAAAAAGTCAGCACGAACCTAGTGCTCATACACTTTTAATTCTATAGTTGTATTTAGAAATGTTGATGATTAAGTGTGACAATGGGAGTTTTGACATTAAGCAAACTATAAAAAAAACTGCTAAAGACTAGGTATCAAATATGGAATCGGTCTGTAATGGGATGCAATCCTACAATGTAGGGCAATGGTGGGGGTAAGGTGTGATCGTGTTTCTGAGCGAATTTTTCATCTTCTCTAGACCACTGATGATCTATTCCGAGATATTGATAAGAGAAGATGGCAAGAGATTAAAGTTTTATATTCAGTTTTAAAGTGTCACACTCATGATAAAAACATGCACTATAAAGCAATGGTGAAAGATATGAATAGTAGCCTATGCTATGTCATTTACTTATACAAGCCTTGATAGTATTTCTGTAAATCACACAATAACACGTAGCCTATCAAATACATTTGAATAGAGGCACAAATATGAATCATGTAACATTTCCTGTCACGTGTTGCTGCGCATATGAGAGAATGCATGATGACTATAACAGAAAAGTCTATTTGAAAAACACAAGTTGGTACCCGTTAAGTTAACTTCCGCTCTTCATCTTCCTGTAAATCATGATCTGATCTGCTGCCGAATAATCCCTATTTGGCCAAATATAGGAGATATTCTGTCATCTGTGCAAGGCATTCTCTCTTTCATTTTAATTTAAGTGATTATTTTGTTCATCATTTCTATTTACTTTCTAGTAGTCTTCACAACTACTATCTGCCACAGCAGCGGCAGTGAGGTAGCTCACCGTTACGATGACAACATGCATGCAAGTCGCAGATGCCCAGGAACGTCCCAAACATTTTGGAAAAGCAAATACAGGCAGAAGAGCGGGGTCTTGGCAGGTGCACGCACTGTTACAGACTGCCACTGCATCATAAGTAATGGTTCAGCATGGTTATTAAGTGACATTTTAAAGGGGAAAAAGCAACATATTGCACCTTTAATGTATCTCCATCCTACATTTACCATCATGACTACCCTCATCATAAATGGTAGAAACCAAGACCCTCCACTTATTGATTAATAACTGGTATGGCTAGACCTCATTGGACAACAGCATGACTAGCAGACCAGTTTTTTGAAGCAGGTTCTCCAAGCCTCTCTGGGTACACTTTTACAATAATTGAAAACACTTAGAAAATGGATTAATTAACAACAACAATGATATTTCATGATAATAGTCTAATACTGTAATCATTTAAAAATATTTCTCTATAGTCCAATGAGTGCCCTATGTTGTCAAATGGTACAATGGTAGAATAAAAGAGACATAATGAACAGGTAACACTGCTAAGAATCTTAGTCTGAAGCAATGATGGTCAAGGTCAGTAGGTTTGAATTTAATGGCTGCTACTGGGACACATTGTGCAGGTCACTCTGTATGTTACAAAATATTGGTTCTCCGGTTCGAGTTCAGCATGACTAGCATTTTAAATGTTTTGAAATGAATAATAACTCCTAATTTGAAGGATTTTAACCAATGTAAGAAAAGATAACCAACCCAGTGCGTATTACACAGCGCTATCAAAATCAAACACTATATGCACATTTTCATGCTGATGTTGTCATGACTGGCTAACGTAGTGTGGCTTAGTCATGACCTTGAAACAGCTTGTTTAAACACCAATAGTACACAGTTAGCGGGGGGGGGGGGGGGACAAGTTACCTATATGCTGTGTGGGGCCATTGGTGTTGCTCACCAGCTAGCTTCATCAATACCAAATTAAGTTAGCTAATAGGTAACTAGCTTGTATCACATGTAGCAAAGCCTCTTATTAGTTGGTTGATTCCAATGTGAAAAGCATCTTTCAAACATCTATTTTCATTCCACAGATGGGGTAGACGGATAGCCTTGCTGCAGTTTGTTATTGGGTTGTTTTGTTAAATGTGAATGCCATCTCTGTCATTACTATAGTATAGACAAACATACATAAACAGTTGATGTGAATTATTTGTTTTTGAGTACTTATTATGAACTAGAAAAGGATGTTAAGTAAGATAAATAATATGTTGATGACTATTGAAACCCATGTTGAGTTGTACAATATCAACGGTACCAAAATAATTTCTTCAGCTTTCTGAATTAAGAGTTATGTGAACATTGTTGGTTTGGTGTTCCTAGCTTCAACAGTGTAAAAGCAGTGAGTTTATAAGCAGTAACTACTAAGTAACCTTTTTAAGTTATACCTAACTAACCCAACAGTAAATAAAATGTCTATACTTAATGTGTTGAAGAAAGAGAAAGTGTGAGATAAGGAGAAAAAAATCAGTAAAAATGTATGATACTTATTTCCAGGTGTGCCTCTGGGGGATAGATGGTGCAGAGGAGTGATATTATGGTGGACACTGACTGCAGTGGCTGCTTCTGGCCACTATGGGTGAAATAGGGGTGCAGTTGGTGCACACTACCCTTAGTGAGAAACCTGTATATGTTCAAGTAAGAACAATGAAAAGTAAACTTCCAGTGACGATTTAAACCCAATGGAATGCTCATAGTGCAGCTTTTTGATGCAGCATCAAAAAGCTGCATTCAAGTTTATAAAGTTTGAGCAAGATGCCCATCTTAAAAGATGAAAGAGGAGTAGTGTATTCAATCTACGCCTACTATAAGTACATTTAACCTTAAGCTTACTAAGCCAACTGTAAATGTAATTTCTATACTTAAGTTGTTGAAGAAATAGATAGTGAGAGATAAAACGGGGGGAAAACAGTAAAAAGGTATGCTCATTTATTTTGCCACAGGCAGGACTTAAACCCTGCAGGGCTGGAAGGCATTGTTATAACCATTAGGCATGTTTTTAGTGTCCCGTGGCAAAAACGTAGCTGGCCAAAATGGTGTGTTTTTAGTGTCATAGTTGGTATTCCTGTCTTGCTAGTTACATAGCTATCTATATTTCTAGATTAGATTGAATGGTGGCATCATATCTAGTTAGTATATTAGACAGAGGTAGCTAGCAAGAGACATAAGAAACTTGCTAGCCAGCAAGATAGTTAGCACTAATGTATTAGCTATCTTCCAAATGGTTGTTTTAATCAGTGAAAAAGCATTTGTAATACTACAAACAACATGAGTTTTTGAATTTACAAGTGTTATTGTTACGGTTCCCCATCCTAACCAACCCTCTGGCACCAATTCGAGGCCGCGGCGGTCATCACTGGAGCATCTTCCCAGTCGACAGCGCACCTGGACCCAATCCCCAATCAATGGCCTATTTAAACCCTGCCTGAGCTTCAGTCCACTGCCAGAACGTACTGTAACCATCACTACGCTTCAGCCCTCCAGTATTTTCCTTCCATCTCCTCGTCATTGCCTCACCCCTTGTCTCCTGTGTTTTCCTCCTGCAGTCCCGACTTCCTTTCTTCCCCCCGACTTCCTTGGTTTCTCTAACCAACTGTCTCACTATCTCCTTCCGAACAACCTCCTTGACCCTCACCAATCCGGCTTTAAAGCTGGGCACTCTACTGAAACTGCTCTCCTCGCTGTCACAGAGGCTCTCCACTCCGCTCAAGCTTCCTCCCTCTCCTCTGTTCTCATTCTTCTGGACCTGTCTGCTGCATTCGACACAGTAAACCCCCCGATCCTTTTCTCCACCCTCTCAGAACTGGGCATCTCTGGCTCTGCACTCTTCTGGTTTGCATCCTACCTGGCCAGTCGCTCCTACCAGGTGCTGTGGAGAGGAACGCTGTCCTCTCCACGAGCCCTCACCACTGGGGTCCCCCAGGGCTCTGTCCTTGGGCCTTTACTGTTCTCTCTCTATACCAAATCTCTCGACTCGTAATTTCTTCACATGGTTTCTCCTACCACACCTACGCAGATGACACTCAACTTTTTCTCTCTTTCCCCCCTTCTGAATCACAGGTGGCAACACGTGTCTCGGCATGTCTTGCAGACATTTCTGCTTGGATGTCAGCCCACCACCTCAAGCTCAACCTTGACAAGACCGAGCTGCTCTTCCTCCCAGGGAAAGCCTGCCCTCTCCAAGACTTCTCCATCACAGTAGAGAACTTTACTGTGACCTCCTTCCATACAGCCAAGAACCTTGGGGTGATCCTTGACAACCACTTATCCTGTGTGGCGAACATCACAGCAACAGCACACTCCTGTAGACTCTTCCTCTACAACATCAGAAGGATACGTCCATTCCTCTCCAGAGAAGCAGCACAACTTTTGGTCCAAACACTTGTAATCTCTTGCCTTGACTACTGCAATGCACTCTTGGCTGGACTCCCCGCCTCCGCCATCAGGCCTCTGCAGCTCATCCAGAATGCTGCCACTCGTCTGGTGTTCAATCTCCCCAAATTTTCCCATGTCACGTCCCTCCTCCGCACCCTCCACTGGCTCCCGGTAGCAGCTCGCATCAGATTCAAGACCCTGGTGCTCGCCCACTAGGCGGCAAAGGGAACAGCCCCTCCCTACTTGCAAGCAATGGTTAGCCCCCAAACTCCTGCACGATCACTCCGCTCTTCCACCTCGGCTGCCGTCTGGCACCGCCGCCTCTACGTGGATGCAGCGGCCGCGCCACTCGGTCACAGCCTTTCACTGTCCTGGTGCCCGGACAAGTAAAGCTTCTCTGACTGGATGTTGAAGTCACCCAGTAGTGAGAGCAGTGTGCCGTCCTCAGGCAAGAAGCTGAGAAGGACATCCATCTCATCTAAGAAGTGGCCAAGCTGACCTGGTGGACGATAGATAACGACAATGTGAAGTTTAACTGGGGAGGTGACAGAAACAGCATGGAATTCGATGGTAGATATGGACAGGTGTGACAGGGGAAGGACATTATGTGACCACTTAGGTGAGATGAGGAGTCCTGTGCCACCCCCTCAACCAGAGAGTCTCGGGGAATGAGTAAAGGAGTAGGCATCAGAGAGTAGCTGTGTTTTCTGGTGTAATCCATGTCTCTGTGAGGGCAAGGAAGTGGAGGGACATGAAGCAGACATAAGCTGAGATAGCCTCTGCTTTCTGAACCACTGACTGGCAGTTCCAAAGTCCTCCCGCGACAGTGAGGTCATGGTCAGTTGAGCATGGTGGGTAGATTAGATTGGAATGGTTGTGAGGGGAGGTGTAGCATCGATGTGTCCTCCTGAGGGATGAAATAACTGGAATGGGGAGAAAGCACAATGTGAAATTTGCCGGTATAGAGATAGAGGGTTTGTGGGTAATACAATATGTAGGTAGCTCTCAATACACCCAGAGTCGTGAAAAAATAAACTAATAGAATAAAAATACTTAGTAGTTTGGCCTTCCTCGATGGACTCCACAGATTGACTCCTTAGTCTTTGTGTCAGGAGGCTGTCGCAGAGGCTGTTGCTCTTTGACCGTCAGGATAGAAATGCAGATTCTGTAATTGCTGATGACTTAGTAGGGTTGCAGCCTCTCCCACCTAACAATCAGTTAACGACCAGACAGGTCTCACCACTCAATCAAAATGTATTTAGTCTTAGTTCAAGGTGAGTAGGAGTTAAATACCTTGCAGAATAGTTTCAGGCCCTCCCACTGGAGATTGACAGCAATTGGCTTCAGACAGATAGCTTTCAACAGAAACTAGATCCCAGAGCTTCAGGCAGGATAGCCACAGCAAAACATAGCAAAACTACCAACAACACACTGACTTCAAACAAGATTAAATTAATTTACTTAGTCTAGAGAACAGGCTTCGCCACTCAAATAGACTCACCACTCAATCCAAATATGTGAAGCATACATTGAGACATCAGCGCACCGCTGTCAAGGCGAAGTTAGCATGGAAATGAGCCTCATGTGGTGCCAGTGGTGGCCCAAGTTCGTCACTGACAGTGACTGCATTGGAGGAGCAGGTGTGGTCCTCTGTGGCTCAGTTGGTAGAGCATGGCGCTAACAACGCTTAGGTTGTGGGTTTGATTCCCACTGGGACCATATATACTGAAATGTATGCACTCACTGCAATGTAAGTCGCTTTGGATAAAAGCGTCAGCTAAATGGCATATATTATTATATTATAGTAACATGGGCACAGTCAATGGCACCGATGACGTTAGGGAATCCTGCAAGCCTAATTTCAGCTTTTACTCACCAGCTCTGCGGAGGTGTGGCTGAGAATGTAATGAAAGTCCACAGTGTGTTTCAGCTTGGTTTCAAGAAATGCTGTCAGGCACCTGGAGATAGATGCCTGGGAAATGCCAACCACATTCCCTGACACCCTCTGAAAGGATCCAGTTCCCAAGACAGAGAGCAGTTGTTACTCTGTGGAGGACTGGGATGGAATGGAGATTGCTGATCTAGCTCTCCAGGTCATCTGGCAGCAGTCGGCAGAGGTAGAGGATAGATTCCTTGTTGAATCGAAACCTATGTATGTGCTCCTGGTCTGTCAGCCCCATGAAATCCAGTTGTGGCCTGTAAACATGTGGTCGACTACCGGCATGCCAAGGTCTCCTTCTTGCCCACAAGAAGAACAGGGTATTTATTATGGGACACATTGCAAATTAGACTTGGGGTATGTGTTGGTTGTTTACATGTTCCTCTAATTACATCATTGGGCAAAAGGGGCATGCTATTGGTCTTTTACTCACGGGGGTGACTTCCAATCCCATTACACCAATCAATCACCTGCAGCAGAGTGTTGAAAGGAAAATAAAGGGTTAGGGTTAGAGTGACAAAAAAATAAATAATCTAAATGTCATGAATATTTCAAAGTCATTATAAATATGTTGTTTTATGTCATTCAGATGTAAGCCTGTATTATCAAGATGCACTTCACAGTTGTGAAAGTCTAGCTGCTTTAACAGAAACCGCTAGTTAGTGGCGCTAAACTTATTCCACCTTTTCTCATGAGTAAAGGCCACACTGAATTAAGTCTGAATTGCGAAACATCTCGGGACACACCCCGATTTTGGTGGAACCACACCCAAATGCACAATTTGCCATGGAGCACTTAATCCAGCAAATAATATTGTAGTCTGAATAGCGTTCAACTGGACATGTGCGTAATTATTGAATTAATTACATACGTGCACGTGTATGTCAATTCATCTCAAATGAATAAGCATGCAAGTGAATATCAAACATCTAATCTAATGAGTTATAATTGTAAATTGTTTTTAATTGAATAATAAACTTAATAAACATGATTTATTAACTAATTATAAATCCTTTACAAATGGTACCTTAATGTAAAGTAAACACACACACACACACACACACACACACACACACACACACACACACAGAGAGACTTAACTGTCAAGCCTCCATCTCCTAACATCTTTTAATAGAGAGATAAAGTTCTCTGGCAGCTGGAGAAATGTGAAAGATAGAGACAAGTCAACACATTTACGCTATCACAGAGATATTAATAAGCTCTCTCTCCAGAGTTTCCCAAATCTCTGATTGAAGCAGTAATTACTCTTCACTGACACAAATATCATTTTGGTTTTGATGATCTAAGTCCCAACCAGACTTTTTAGGTCCTTATTTTGTAAGATGTGATATGAAGTGAGAGGAAAATAATAACAGATGGGACATTCAAATGACCTTAGAAGCATTATAGGTATTGGAAATAATCAAAGTAATCCATTCTGGAATTAGGTTCAAGGCCCGTAACTGTCCTAAACAAACTTGTTCAAATGATGAGATTCAAATGATTCAAATGGATCCCAACTGGTGTTCCAAACTAACTATTGCTATCTATAGTATAGCTACATGTTAATCTGTTTTCCACTTTTTGCTTTTACTGAGGATATACTGTATGTGTAAGTGTGTGTGTGTCCTCCTTTTAAGTGTTGTTCCCCCATATGAGTGGAGAGGTGTAGTCTGAGCAGCATTATACTAATCAGGGATAAGCCAGTGTTTAAGAGAAGGAGAGAAAAAGAAAACAAATAAGTGCGTGGAAAGAGAGGAAAGAACTGTCTGGGTATGGTTTCTTTATGAGTGTGACTGACACAAACACTATCACACATGGACACCAGTTACAAGTAATAACTCCCTTAATTTCTCTCTTTCTCACACACACACACACACACACACACACACACACACACACACACACAGTAGGTCAGAGATTAAAAGTTCATGGTTGAGCGACAATAGCGTGGCAGGGAGAGTCTTTTTCACACATTTTATTTTAGGTATTTCATCTGGGCAAAACAACCACCAGGGGGCATCGTTGAGCATTCTAATGGCTAGGCAATGTGTTGTTAAACAGTAGCTCATATCTGCGTCTCCACTTTCCCCATTTGTGAGCTGATATTTTTGATTTTAATGTCGTTTTAATTATTGTATTTCATGTTTTTTACAATGACATTGTCACAAAGTAGGAAAGTAGACAGTATTTTACAGTATATAGCTTTTCATTCTTGGTTGTTTCATTTGACAGTATTATTATAAACTACTAAACCCATGGGCGTGCAACTTACCGACGATGGTCAAAAACCATTGGATCTTATTCCTTTGACTTATTGCTTTTATGCCTGGCCATTTTTACAGGTCCATTGTTGTGCTTATTTGATTCATTAGCAGCCCAAGGGAAGGAACAGAGTTACAAGGGGTAGTGGTTGAAATCTTCCCCTATGAAATGGGACAACCCTTCAAGACCCTGATACATCATCAGTATGCAAATGCGACATGGAATTATGTCAAAATGCAGGACTGTCATGCACAAATCATCTTTAAAACAATGTTGTAACCTTAGCTAGCTAGCTAGAGACAGGTAGAGCATACTAGCGATTTTTTGTGATGTTTGTTATAAAGAAAAGTCTATAATACATTGAAACAACATTAAATTAAGATAATACTGTAACGACCCTGTGTAAGGCCCGTTAGCAGCTCCGCCAAGTGAGTTAACTCTCTTGGTGTTGTGGCTAGCGCGGCCGGTTTGTAAGCGGAAGGTTGCGAGTTCGATACCCGCTTAAGGCAAGCTGCTCTGCCCCGCCGTTCGCTACATTGGTGTCAGAAGTGGGATGGCGCCCGTGAGGCCATCGGAGAGGCGTGTCCACGTGAGAGACTCGTATAGTGAAGCGTGAGGGCACGCTCTCCCGAACGGAGGGGATAGTGTAACGACCCTGTGTAAGGCCCGTTAGCAGCTCCGCCAAGTGAGTTAACTCTCTTGGTGTTGTGGCTAGCGCGGCCGGTTTGTAAGCGGAAGGTTGCGAGTTCGATACCCGCTTAAGGCAAGCTGCTCTACCCCGCCGTTCGCTACAATACGATGGTTATCATCATTTTTATTAACGAAGAAAATACTGACATTTGTGGTTTTCTTTTGTTGCTTGTGCAGCGTTCGCCACCATCCTGCCAATGATATGCAAGGTATTCTGGGAGATTTCTCATAACACTCGATTTTGTGTGTGCCTCTGACAAACCTCAGATTCGGGACACCCTACCCCTACCCGTGAACACGCAAAACGGAGGGGTAGGGCTAAGACTTGTTAAAGAGAGGTTTTAACCAAGCTTTTTTGGATCTGACCAGTATTTTCATGCATTCATTTTGTTTTATTTATTCATTAGTCTGGGTAGATGCCAATCTAGATTGGCCTTTTTAATCAAATTACAAAATTCCTCCTGTCCTGTCCATCCTGTGTCTTGTAGGCTTACACAATTAGATTCGATTTACAATATTATTTGAAAGCAAGCAGTCATGCTTTAATCCAGAGCATTTTTCCATTGTGCACAAGAGAAAAATCTACCAGTGCTGTGGAGTGAGGAGGGGAGAAAGCCACTTGCTGGAGAGAGAGACTGCTGGAAAACTCACCTTAGTTACGATCAACAACTGAAATGTATTACTGCACTTGCCTTTTTTGAAAACGTTAGATACAGTTCCCTGCGTAAGTAATGGGGCAGTGAATATTTTTCTCTTCTTTTGGCTCTACACAGTTTGGATTTGAAATCAAACAATTATTATGAGGTAGTAGAGATTGTCAGCTTTTATTTGATGGTATTTGTGTACATATTGGTTTTACCAAATCACACCACTTTTTATGCATATTCTGACTATTTTAGTAATGGGACAGATTCATCAAATGTCAAAAAAGCAGTCATGTTTTTTATTTGGTCGACAATACTTTGCATACAATAACTGCCTGAAGTCTGCGACCCATTGATCCCACCCAACATTGTTCTCTGGTGATGCTCTGCCAGGTCTGTACTGCAGCCATTTTCAATTTGTTGTTTGGTTTTAGGTATTTTTTTGCTAAAAATCATATCATCAGGAAATGGAATACATGTTCAATTGGATTTAAATCTGATGATTGACTTGGCCAGTCAAGACCACTTTTTGGCTATGAAAAAAAAAAAAAAGTTTGCTTTTTTTGCTATGGTAGGATGTTTTGGGTCATTGTTTTACCGTATGATGTAGTGCCATCCAATGAATTTGGAGGTGTTTGCTTGCACTCGAGCAGACATGATGTTTCTGTACACATCAGAATACATTCTGCTGCTGCCGTCAGCAGTTACAGTTATCAATTAAGACAAGTTAGTAAGTTCTAGTGGCAGCTATACATACCCAAACCTAACACGCACTGCACCATGTTTCACAGGTGAGGTGGTATGCTGTAAATCTCGGGCAGATCCTTTTTTCTCATTTCCATTACATTTTTTTACATTTAGCAGATGCTTTTATCCAAAATGACTTACAACAAGTACATTTGTCTAAAGTAAGTGAATCATCTATACATCAGTCATCATAAGCAAAATCTATCAATCTATGCTAAGACCAGGTGCCGTTTGCAGTCACAATGCTAGAAGAAGGAAGAATGTTTTTTAAAATTATTATTGTTAACAGTAGAGGAAGTGTACCAAGGGGTAGTGGGGGGTGAAGAGGTCTTTAGGAAGGACAGTCAAGATGTAGCCTGAAGAGATGGGTCTTCAGGCTACATGTACAGTATTCCTGTTGTTTTAGCTAATTCCATATTGCTGCAAATACAAACAGCCTTTTGGATTTGCAATGACTACTGAATACCTGACGCTCTCAAAATGCAAGTGAATACAAATGCGATTTACACAAATCATCAATATATGTGTAAGGGTAATGGAGGCTGGATGTCATTCATATTCCATTAACCAGCTCAATGTAACATTGATAGATTTAGGCTATTTACATACCCACCCCAGACATGATACTCAAATTTACCCATCATAAGGTTGCTACAAACAAGCCTACAAATGAAAGTTTATAATGCAAGTGCACAGGAGGAGGGTAACATTGAAGTAATCAAGGTGACAGTGACACATTCAATAACCTCCTGCACGCTCCGGCATCCACCTCTGGTTCTCTCACAAGAAAAGACCACCCTCTAGAAATGATTACCCTCCCCCATCAGCATTACATCAGCCTAACTTTGACTGAAGTATCTAAATAGAGACGCGTCGAAAGTGAGATTTATTTTACTCTGATCTCTGTTGTAATGACACATTTGGTACAGTAGAGAACAACTATCACCAATAGGCTAAATCTCGATTTTTGTTAAACATGGAGCAAATAAAATAATATAATGTAATCTTGTTTTGTGACATTATCATAATGTCATTGCCTATTTGGGAGGCGCCGTCGACCTTTTATGAACGGAATTTGTTAAATGAAGAACTGGGGATTGCGATCATTTCGAATAGTTTTTCTCCAGTGGCTAGATAAATTGTCACGCTTTTGTTTCTTTATTTGTTTGATGATGAATGCCAAATATGCTACAATCCGCCTTCCTCCCCCCTAATTCTATTGAAATGTATTTGAGCAGATTGGACAGGCCTGATAGGCAACATTTTCGATGGGTAAAGGGGGGGGGGGGGACAATCGTCTGTCATTGTCGGAATCAAGACAAATTGCCAAAATGTGAGGTGTTCACCTTACTCCGTCTCGCATTACATTGCTCTGTCTCACTAGATGTGTTCACTTTATGTGGTGGTGCACGTTGACATAGGCACCTGCTAGATTGTACCACAGGTTTGGATGAGTTGGGATTGATATACTGACAAATATATGAAACGCTCTCGTGATCAGAGCTGTTTATTGGGTCTGGACGGGTGAACTCGGGTAAATCAGCTGTAGACCTTGTAGACTCGATCTCAGGTAAATGACACAAGTAGACTACATATACAGTAGCCTACTGCTAAGTGCTTTTCACTCGCACCAAAACATTATTCTCCCATCAAAAGTCAACAGAATTGCTTGCTTGCAGGTGATATGCAACATTTTCTCTGGGTAACAACATTTTAGGTAGCACCCCCTGGCAAATGTGCTAGAGCAGAAAATTAATGACACGAACTGCGTTCTTTGCTTTGTGTGTCCATACAGTACAGTAGCCTACTGCGGAAATGTGCAGAATCAACTGGGAAACATTATATTGAAATTGAAACAACTCATAAGCTACTCTTCACATAATTAATCAGGTGACAATGTTTGTACACACACTATAACACACTGTAAACATATCCATCAGTCTCAATGATGCCTCTTGGTCGTGGTTTTGATGAGGTGAATCACCTGAAAAAACCCTCACCCTTGGCGTTGCAAGCCATTGCAACATCGTCACAGTGGGGGCTCAGCTCTAAATTTCGGCCAACTGTAGTAATTGTTTCGATTTCAAATCCAAACGTTTGGAGTGTAGAAGAGAAAAAGAAGAAAACATGCTTCACTGTCTCATTACTTACACAGGGCACTCTACTGTATATCATTTCTATAGCCTTGGCCAGTTCTTGATATGTGTGACATTCATGATCTGTAGGCTACACATTTTGCTGCAGCTCCAGTGTGTGGTTGCTTGAGCTTCAGTTCCATTTATCACAAAAATAATAAAATGGTTATGATATCAAGTGCTATTGGTGTATTAAGGATCAAGCTAAGATAGAGAGACTTGTAAATAAATTGCTACTTATATTCTGTATGACAAATCTAGCATAAGAATGTAACATACGTAACATAGTAAGGCTATATTAAAAAGTTCACAGCCTAATAGACCCCCTAGCCTCATTAGACAGATCACAGAACCATGCCAAAAATCTTTGCAAGTTAGGGAATCTGGATGATGAGGAGAAATTGCAAGACTGTGTCGGGTCAGTAATTTATACAGACAGAACAATCTCTCTTTTTAAAGGAAGTGTTTCATGGGTCTGTAATGGGCAGCAATTTACAATATAGGGCCGGAGTGGGGGAAGGTGAGTGAATGTTCTGCTGTCCTATATAGCCTACTGTAGCCACTAAAAATATTTCCCCTGCTTCTCCATGTGTGTTGGTTGCTGTCTGTGCATAGGACCTATGAGAGAATACATGATGACAGTATGAGAGTAAATAAGGATATTTGAAAAACACGAGATGGTCCCATTGCTTGGTCATCCTTAAGATAACCTGATATTTAAACCATTTCCACTCTTCATCTGTGTAATCCATGAGCTGATCTGCTATAATAAACTTGATTTTGCCCACCATTGCAGTGGCAGTGTGAACTTTTTAAACACTGGCCAACTGTACACCACACACACACACACACACACACACACACACACAGACACACACACTCACACACATAGGGGAATGTGTCACACAAACTACAAAAATGCTTGCCCAACCGTTACATAAACAAAGTAATGGAGGGGGAGAGAACAGTGGAAAGGAGAAGAGAGGAGAGGAGAGAAGAATAGAAGAGAGGAAGAAAGAACTTAGAAGATAATGTCAGTGACTATGGCGGGTTGTCCTTATAGACTTTTCCCCCTGGAAATAGGAGAAAGAGATAGAGAAAGAGAGATAGAAAGATAGAGAGAGAGAGATAGAGGAAGAAAGTCTTCCTGGGAATGGAGGAATGATTAATGTGAGGCTGTCAGAGAGGTGGAGAGGGGAACCACGGCAACGGAGAAGGAGGCAGAGCCAGGTGCAGAAAGGGAACATGACACAGAGAGAGGATGAGATATTCAGAGACAGTATGTGAGAGAGTGTGTGTGTATGTGAGAGGGAGAGAAATGGAGGGGAAGAGAGGGACAGAAATAGGGGAAGAGTGAGACAACAATAGTGGACATGCACAAAGATGTCATGCTTACAGCTTGATGTCATTCAGAGATATGGTAAAGCCGCCATCATTCCTCTACACACTAACCCACAGTATAATGTGAACATTTGTCAGTTATCATTTTCTTTTAGTTTTGAAAAAAATAAGTTTGTGTGTGCGCTTCCTTTTAGGTATGTGAGTGTGTATCTATACTGTATTCAGGTGTGTGTCTGTGTGTGTGTGTGTGAGCGCACTGTATGTGTGTGTATGTGTGTATGTGTGCATGTGTGTGTGGGCGAGAATACTCCACATAGTTATAAATCATAACCCTGTCTGCAGGCACACTACATATTCGCCAACAACTGCAGTTATTGTTCAATCTGACCTTTGACCTCACATGTGCTATACCTCATTCCTTGAAATTGCTGCTATCATGTGTGTGTGTGCTTCTATCATGACGGATCACAGCAATAACGTGTGGAGAGGGAGTGCACCGGGGGAAAATAGGCAACACTAGAGTTAGCCCTTTGTCAAAGGAACTACTCTGCTGTAAGTGCTATGTGACAGATGCAATATTTGTCATAACAATTACATTTGGAATTACTGTAACATGAAGTGCCACTCATAAACAACAAGGACACGCATGCACACATACACAGGCACGCATGCACACAGACCCGCACATATTGAAGACTAAATAACAATGAATACAGTGGCATGTGTCAACGTAATAGCAATGCTTGAGTACCTACTCCAGGTGTGTTATTTTAATGGAGGGGTGGGAAGCAGCACTACATTTATATATTGTGAGACAAAGTAGAGCCTATTCAAGAGTTAATCTAGTAACACACACAGACACACACAGTAGAAATGTTTTTATGTATACGTTAGTGATGTGACAGACATAAACCCAGAATATTTGTCCCTGTGAAGGGTTAGATAAGATAAGATACAGATCTATAATTCGGTCTGAGAAAGACCAGGCCAGGGAAACTAACAGAGAGAACCTTATCTATGAACATTCATCATGGAAGGATGGAATTGCTTTTTCTTTTACTTTCTCACCCTCCCCCTTTTCCCTATCTCAATGTCTGCATCACTCCTTGTCTCTCCCACTCCCAGTAGCTCATGTTGTCTCTACCTTGCTCTTGTTTTTTAATGTATTTCACCATCTGCGTCAAATGAATCCCTCATTCACTCCTCTCCTCTCTCTTCCTTTCTCTCTATACCCCCTCACCCCCACCCCCCTGCTCTGTGTAACCAGTGAGTGTGTAGGTGGTGTCTATGTAGGACATGATGTCTGAGCTGGTAGTACATGAGTCTTCATTAATCATAAAAGCCCAATTCAGCGCCAATTAACACGCTTTAGTGGCATCAGAGAGACAGAGTGCTCTGTAATACCTTTGTGCCTTATGAGATAAAAGGTAAGCATTAAAGTCTATAAAGGGGAAGAGGGGAGGGGGAGAGTGCAAGAAGGATACAGTAGGTAATGCTAAACAACTTTATCAATACTATGTGGCCCATTTAAATCTCCTTTTACAACGTTCAACCTCTGGGGGAGCACTTGAGCTAAGTGGTTCCCCTAAATAGCCAGAAATATTGTCAAAAAATTACCTGAACAGACAGTGGCAGACCTCCCTACAACCATAGGAAAAAGCTTATTTTGCAAAAGTTTGAACTAAGGACTGTGTGATCTAATTTGACAATAATAATTGATTCACATTATACATTACATGTATCATGAATCATCCAACATTCAAACAAATATTTGATGTAAATAATTTGTGTCAAAATATCCACAATGTATCTTTAAGAACATATTTGTAAGGTGAACAGTTGGACAATTGGAAAAGTAACAATATAAAATCTATGAGATGCACATACTGTATATCAGAGGTATCATTACACATTTTCAGCAGGTTAAGAAACTTTTCTAAAGTTAGAACCATACATTTGCAAAATATGAGCTTGGAATAAAACACTATGCATACAAACTGAGCCTACTCTATGTCACCTCTCCAGTCCTCTCTTGTTGTCTTCTCTCATCTACCTCTCATCCTCCATATCCTGTCCACTTTGATCTACTCTCTGCTCAGTGAAGATGAGTTTTGAAGGTTATAAATAGGTTGAGAGAGTGTTCCAAACCTCATCCTCTGTGACTTCATATTCAGAGCTGGAGGAGCAATGCATTTCTATTAAGCCAGGGCTAGGAGAACAGGGAATGACATTGATTGGCTAGGAGGAGGGGGATTGACATTGATTGGTCCCGGCTTGTTTGTGTGGAGAGGAAGTGATTTGCATAATGTAGGCATTTACAGTCTGTGCAGCCTCCAAGGCCTCTGGGCTAGAATATAAACCTGAACAAAACAAAAAGAACATTTTTCGGGAACAACACTACTTTGGTACTAGTCTTCCTGATACTAATTAATACAATGTTTTTATGTGAATAATGTCAGTGTGTGACAGAAAAAAGTTAGTGAGGCAAACAGACAAAAAAAGAGTGTGAATGAAAGACACAGAAAAGAGGCAGAGAGGAGGAGAGATGCAGTGAAAAAGAGAAAGAGAATGAAAGAGACAGCAGAGAAAAGAAAGAGCGAGAGCGCTCTCTTTGTCTTTGTTTGCGGTGACAGGGACAGGCATAGGGTGACAGGGAGACCTTTACGGAGAGCAAGTAGAGATGAGATGGATGGAAATTAGCAAAAAGATGAACAAAAGAAAGACTAAGACATTGAAACTAAATGTCAGTCCCCTTATGGATGCAAGGCCTTCTGCCCCAGCTATGTTTGCAGATATATAACACCCAACATCAAAGAGCACAACACATGGCCAAAATCATTAGCTATGTCTGACTTTGTTATTTGTATTTATGGTAATAGCTTTGTTCTTTGTTAATTGAACTTAGTATACTTAGTTCAGATTACTTGTTTCACTTGTGTTCATGTTCGTGGGATCTAAACACACACTTATGGATTTGTAATTAAGGACATATGCGAACACACAAACCTCTTCGTCCTTTGAACGTATTTTCCAGGTAACTGGAATGGCTAAAAGTGATTACATGGGAAAAGGAGTGAAAAAAAGTATAAAATAGACTAAAATAAACAAACAATCAAACAAACATGCGCGCGCACACACACACACACACACAGTGAGCAAGGCATCATGGGCCAGGAGCAGGTTCGGACCGGCTCCTACGACAGGGATAATCCTGTGGTGTTCTGAGAGGCGAATTTAGGAACACCGAATCCCAACTCGAAAAAGCCGATTAGAGAGAAAGGGAACAAAACACAGACGGAGGGGGAAATTTAACAAGAAAAAAAGGAAGAGCAAAGCCTACAAACACTAACACAAGGGGCTGGCTACGGTTTAATGGAGGAGGAGGAAAAATTAGGGGTAGGGCAGAGAGGAAAGGAATATGGATGGAAGGAGCAAGAGAAGAGGAGAGAGGAAGGAGAGGAGTTATGTACTGTAGGGAAGAGAGCAATAGCTGGAATGACAGAGGGGTCTGGGTGCTGAGGGTGTTTCCTCTTTCCAAAGCCAATCTAGTTAATTAAACATGGTCTCTCTCTCTCTCTTTCTCTCGAACACTCACTAACAACTTGGCAGCCTCCACACGTGTTGGAGCCCCCCATGAAGTTACTCCAAGAGCTGCAGAGGAGGCTTTTTGGACTTTTTCTGGTGGGGGAAACACTGAATGATGCGGTTTTGTATCTACCAGTACAAGAAGGGGGCCAAGACCTGGTGGATATTCGGGGCAGAGTCACCACATTCTGTCTACAAGCAGCACAAAGACTGACAGCATAACCTCAGCTGGAGGGGTGTTTCATGAGCTTTACTGCTGAGGACACAGGGGCCTGGGATACGATAGGCAGCTGTTTCTACAAAATCTGGGGGAGGTGGAAACAGCGCTTACTCCGTTCTACCAGTCGGTGCTACGGGCCTAGCAAAAGACTCTGTGTCCAGAGAGACCTGTCAGACAAGGGGCCAAGTGCTAGAACAAGAGGTCCAGCTGATGCCACAGATCATTAAGGGGCTTTGGGAGGCTCTTCAGGGCGATGCTGCAATAACTTACCCAGCCTGACCAGATGGGAGTGCCACGCAGCAGGTTGTGGGATTGGTTAGTCTGTCAGTTTCTGGGTAGCTTTGATTGGCCATCTGGCTGTGTTTGAAGGTCTTGATTGGTAGCTGGTGGGCTAATTACTGTCAGTATGACTGCCTGTAGGTGGGAGGGGCTTACACCTCTGCTAGGCAATCAGCAATTTGTGGACTGATCACTGATTTGACAGCTCCAGCTGTAGTGTCAGCCTCATCTTCTCAGCCTCTGTGCACACAGACCCTGGGCCTACAAAGACAAGGGAGTCTATCTCTGGGAGTCCATCAAGGAGGGATGGAGAGAAGGGCCACACAGCTGAGTATTTGCTTTTTTTGTATTATTGTCATCAGCCCTAATGTCACGGTGTGAACAGGATGCTTTTTACTTTTTTGTTTGTTGTGTTTATTTACATTATCAATAGAGTGTGTTTTCTTATCAGTTTGCAAGGTTTTATATTCAAGATCCAGATTTAAGGTTTGTTTGCTGTGATTTCCCTCGTTATACTTTTTGGTTTGCTGTGATTTATTATGGACTTTTTACATGGACTATTATTGTTGTGAGCATTCTATTTCCTGGGCCACCACCCTCTCTCCTAACTACATCTGCAAGGCCATTCATCTGCAGCCCTATAAAAAGAAAGGTGCAACTTACCTGTGGTCTTGCCTCCTGGGTGTGGAAACACTGTTCATGTTACACCACAACTAAAAGTGGATTTACCCAATTCGGTGGAGACCTGAGGAACATCAAGAGTTAACCAACTTTGAGAATGAGTTAAGTAATTGATGTTCTTGAATTTCAATAATGAAGTTAGGTAAGCCGGGAGTTTATACAGTAGGGCTTTATACACAAAAAGGGAGTAATGAAGTGATCTACGGAACTTTAATGAGCCAACCTTTGATAAAGTATGCAATGTGAAATATTAAAACTATCACCTGTGAAAAAGTGAAGGCTATGGTAGATGGCATTCAAAGGTTTAAGAGTAGTCTGCTGTTCAGGGAAAGTCAAGATCTATTCCTATAAAAGAAGCCCACCTTACGTCTTAGCTTTTTATTGAGGTATGTTTTCTGACGTCAAGTCTTTGTAAAACCAAATGCCCAGGTATTTATAAGCAAGGACACGCTCAATGGCACCCAAAGTACATATGCATAAATCAAATAAAAAATTTTGAGATTTGGTAAATAACATATATTTTGTTTTTCCAGCATTAAACACCAACCTCAGCCCAACAAATGCTCTCTACAGGACAGCGAATGCAGACTTTCCTCACAGGGTTTCTCTTACCACTGCTATGCTGATGACACTCACCTTTCATCTCTTTTCCCCCCAGACGTGTTTCTACATGTCTCACAGACATCTCTGTTTGGATGTCTGCTCACCCCCTCAAGCTCAATCTTGACAATATGGAGCTGCTCTTTCGTCCTGGGAAAGCCTGCCCTCTCCAATATTTCTCCATCATGGTTGAGAACTCCACTGAGTCCCCCTCCCTGACAGTCAAGAATCTTGGGGTATCCTGGACAACCAACTGTCCTGTGCGGCTAACATCACAGCAATGGCCTGCTCCTGTAGATTCTTCCTCTATGACATTCAATGGATATGCCCATTCCTCATGAGAAAAGCAGTGCAACTCTTGGTCCAAGCACTTGTCATCTCCTGCCTAGACTACTGCAACTCACTTCTCCTCTGCCATCAGACCTCTGCAGCTTATTCAGAATGCTGAATGTCTGTTGTTCAATCTCCCCAAATTCTCCATGTCACCCCCCTTCTCTGTACCCTTCACTGTCTGCAGTAGCAGCTTGCATGAGATTCAATACCCTGGTGCTCGCCCCAAACCCCAGCCCAATCACTCCTTCTTCTACCTCTGCTGGCTGCTCTATGAGGATGTAGTGGTCGCTCTGCTCAGTTGTGTCTCTTCTCTGTCCTGGCGCCCCAGTGGTGGAATGAGCTTCCCACCATTGTCAGGATGGCAGAGTCACTACCTATCTTTCACTGTAGACTAAAGACCCATTTCTTTAGGCTACACCTGGACTGCCCATCATCAGACCTCGAAGGTTTTACTTACAATGACTGATAGTTGAGAGTACACAATGAGAGTACAGTTGATTCACTTACTTATACAAATGTAGTTAATGTAAGTCGCTCTGGATAAAAGCATCTGCTAAATGACTTAAATGTCCCATCGATCTTGGTCACTGTGGCAGTGAGGGACAAGCCAGCTGAGGACGCTTTTTTTTAATCCTTTTGGACACCACAGCTGGGGGTCTTTGCACAGGTTAACAAGAAGGCACTGTATGCGGTGACAGTCAAGGTCCTATACCGAGGAAGAAGTCAGGAAGTTTGGGGCCTGACACCTCCCTAAACGTGGCTCACCGACATGTTGCTCGTCTTGATGCAACAGTGGGGAGGGAATGTCCCTTTTGTGGCCAGGAGGAGACAGTGGAACATGTATTTGTTGCAAGGGGTGGAGTTTGGTTATTACAGAATTGAACACACACACTCACTCACTCACTCACCACACACACACACACACACACACACACACACACACACATTAACAGCTGCAACAGTCCTTTTTTATAATTTCTTCAGGAGTTGTTAATGGTGAGATACACACAGTGATAGATGAATGTGGAAATGCTGGTACATGACATAGATGTACTAGACAGGATGGTTGTATTATGTCCCAGGGAGTTAACAAGACTCAATAGGTCTATGCTCAGATATGAATAGATAAGGGTAATTGTCTATAGCCAGTGGGGAGATGGTTGTGCAATGTGCAATGTGCCATGTGCAATGTCCCAAAACAACTCTACCACCTTAGAATGATTAGTAACCCTTATCTTGAACCCTAACATAAACAGTATGGTGGTACTGTGGATTTAACACTTACACTATGCACATATCTCCTCTGCTTATACTGTAAAATCAAACAGTCAATATGAAAATGTTCTCCGAGAGGATATGTCACCTTCAGATATATCATCAGCCAAGACACCATAACAGATGATATACTGTTCATGCACACATCTCAGGGCCTTTCGCTACTGGGTAGTTCTATCCCATGGTGATCTAACAAATCATATATATATATATATATATCATATAAGACCCAATGTGTCTTCTGACAAAGGGAGAGCGATCAACGGGCGATAAAAACCCCTTATCTGGAGATTCAATTGGAGAGGAACGAAATGCAGAGAATGTGACTGTGTTTGTGCGTGTGTGTTATCGGGAGATTCATAAGTGAGGAGAAGCAGTACTTGGAGGAAAACGTGTCTGGAGAGCAGACTATAGCCATAACAGGGTGGAAAAAAACAAATTGAAGTGTCATATGGATATTAATAGAGTCACGGCATCCGTAGCTGACAAGCAAGAGAAAAATTGGGTAGCAGGGAAATAGAAAGGAAAAGACCATGGAGTGGCCTATTGGGTAAATAGCCTTTGGGATTCTTCCCCCCTTTGCATTTGCAGTCTCCCGAAATGTGAAACTTTATGACCAAGCACAATAGTACAAATTGATATATATGGGTATACTTTGTGCTAGTGTGTGTGTGTGTGTGTGTGTGTGTGTCTGTGTTTGAAAAGGTTAGTCTGCCTACTTCATCACGTCCAAAAAACGTTCAATTTCCCTGTATCTCTTTCCAGGCCAGCTTAGAGAGAAAATAAAAGACAAAGGCAGATTGGAGGAGAGAGTGAGAAGGGTTGAGTAAAGTAAGAGCAAAAGACACAGAATGAGAGAAAAAAAGGAGGGAGAAAGAAAGGAGAGACGGATAGACAGTGAGAGAGGGAGGTCATCGATATTTCCAGAATAAACACTCCTCCTAATGGGCTTGGAGAGTCTGACTGAGGGATCAATAGAGAGACGGGAGCGTCGGCACAAAGAAAGGATGTATCTGAGGAAAATACACCTCTCACCTACTGTGAGGGGGGGGCATTGGGGAGACAGGGACAGGCAGGGAAAGAGCAGAGAGAAAGTCCAGACTGAATCCTAATGTACTAAATGTATTTTTAATGAGAGCCCAATCAATGGTGATTTGGAGTTTTCTCTGTAACTGGAGCGATAGGGGATAAAAGGGGGATGCGAGGGAGGGATGGAGGGATGAATGCCTGCTCCTAAATAGAAGGGAGTTACTGGAAGGGTTGTGGAGAAAATTAAAACCAGGCTGGGGCTGAATGTGAAGGAGGTATATGAATGGGATGCTCTGAAGGAAGTTAATGGAAATGTACCACTGTGGAGATTGAGGTTTTATCATAACATCTGAGCCAGAAGAAAGTTCAGCACTGGACAGCTACCTGATTTTTATTTAACCTTCATTTACCCAGGTTACTCTCATTGAGATACCATCTGTTTTTCAAGAGAGCAGCTAACTAAGCAGCTACCTGATAGCAACTTCTAGGTGGACATGAGTTCAGCACCATGGACAGCATCCAGGCTATTAGAAAAGCAGAGTGCTGTTGCCCTGTATCTGCAGGGACTGAAAAGGAAGTGGAAAAGCCAAGGGCAAGTCTCCCCTCACTCAACTTTGGGCCATGTCTTAATGATTTAGGAAGCCATATTGTCTCTTTTTTATTTTCTCAACTTAAACTTGAATTGTAAACCCAATAGTGAATGAGTTTATGAAATCAGTATGGTGCTGTTACAACACCACCCCACACACGGGCTGTCCTCAAGGTTCTCTCTCTCTGGGCGGATGGAGATGAGCATTCATAGCTTCAGTGTGTGTGTGTGTGTGTGTATATATATATATATAAGGAGAATACTCATTCAGAACTACATGCATGAATACACATGAATATGTGCAAAAAAAAACATATATACAGCAATGAGACACACACAATCTGTCTCATTCACACATGCACAGAGTCACTTTATTTCCTTGGAGGCACCTGAGGATGGCTTTAAGTATATATTTCACGCCACATTACCTCCCATGGCGGGGGAGGAAGGGAAGGAAGGGGGAGACGGTGAGGCAGTAAAAAGCAGAAGCCACAGTGTGTCAATTAGACTCCCTACTACCCTTCCTGTACCCCCTCCTTTCCCCTGTCCATCCCTTCCACCCCCCCCCCCCCCCCCTTGTTCCCACCCTCAAAATGGACAACTGCCTCCCCTCTCCTCCCCCCATTTTGACCAATCCTTTCCCCTCTCTCACTCTCTGCCTCGTCATCCCACCCCACTATCTCCACCACGGCATATTCCACACCCTCTCCCCCTCTCCGCCCTTCCCTTTCTCCCCTAGTATCCCCTCCTCCTCCCCATGTCTCCCTTAAGATAGTGCAGGTAGGTGATACTGTATGCATGGCTGCTCAGCATCTCTTGTAAAACGTTAACAATGTCATCAGCTCAGACCTCAGAACAACCTTTCATCTGACCTCCCATAGTTTACTGGCTTTCGTAAACACAGACAGTCTTTCGAACTCTCTTTCTCTCCCTTTCAAACACAAATGCACACACACACACTCACACATTTTAGCATTTAACACTTTCACCATACTATTGATTTATCATTAACATTTTAGGCCACTATATACACAAATGGAAAATTAATAGGCAGTGCCCCAATGTATGCAAGACCACTTCTATAATCCATTGCCTTTCATTATTTCATTGTTCATGTATTTCAGGATATTTGTGTACATACTGGTTTCACCATTTAAAAATGACAACAATTGTCATACATAGTGTTACGTATTGTCTTGTTCATTAGTTTGTTTGTCTTTGTTTCATGTTATTCATTAATTGTTCCCTGTTTATTTTTGTGTCTCTCACCTTACCTCTCGTTCCAGACACTTCACTATCTGTCCTTGTGTGTTTCCCGCCTGTGTGATCGTCTATCCCACCCTGATTGGATTCACCTGTTCCTCATCATCATTTCCTGTATATTTAGTCAGTGTGTTTCCCCTGTCTCGTTGTCAGTTCGTTTTTGTGCTTTAGTGTCAAAACGTCCCAGTGATTTTCATAGTGATTTCTTGTCTTCCTGTTTTTTTGAACTATGTTAGTTTTTCCGAGTTTGTCTTTTACCTTTTCCCTGTTGGATTATCCACCTACTATTTGACTGACTACCCGTGTACCATACCCTGCCTTGCCTACCACTAATTGGATATCTGCCTCCCTACGTAGTGTCTACCTGTTTTCTGGAAGTAAAAACTATGCTTTTGGATTTTAAGTTTTGGTCTCTGAGTGCATTTGAGTCCTCTGCCTGCGTACTATATTCAATACAGTACGAACTGACCAACAATGGACAGCTGACTCTGACTCAGCGCACGCTGCACTTCAGACCCAGGAGAGACAGATTCTCTGCCATGACTAACAACTCACCTCAATCTGCTTGGGGGTGAGTGGACTGTCAGAGCGACATGAGGGCTTCCAGACTTTCATCGGCGGTCAGGTTTGCCAGCTAGCTGACCAGTTCCAGAAGCTGACGGCAGTCCTTGAGACTCTCCTCCCTTCTCCTCCCGTCCTGGCGCCAGTTCCGACCCGTGATCCCGCTCCTGCTTCCCTGCTCACACTACTGGCACCGGCTCCTCACCTCTCTAGACCTGAGCGGTTCTCCAGGGATTCCGGTAACTGTTGGGCATTCCTGGTCCAGTGTGGATTACATTTTGAGCTACAGACGGCGTCATTTCAGACGGAACGAGGAGAGGAATGCTATGAAGGAATATACTGACTCTTCCCTAGCTGCTGGTATCATTCACCCTTCCTCTTCTTCTGCTGGGGCTGGCTTTTTCTTTGTGGACAAGAAGGATGAGATGCTTCGTCCCTGCACTGACTATTGAGGCCTTAATGAGATCACCATAAAGAACAGGTAACCCCTCCCTCTTATCTCATCTGCTTTTGAGCTATTGCAAAGATATTCACTAAGTTGGACCTCCGTAATGCCTATCATTTGGTTAGGATAAGGAAGGGGGACGAATGGAAGGCGGCATTCAATACTCCTAGTGGTCATTATGAGTACCTGGTTATGCCGTTTGGCCCCACTAATGCCCTCGCTGTGTTTCAGGCTCTTGTTAATGACGTTCTCCGGGACATCGATCGGTTTGTTTTTGTTTTAACTGAACAATATCCTTATCTTCTCCCCCGACAAGGAGACCCATGTCCAGCACCTTGTTTCCCAGAATCAGGCCACCTGGAGTAAACATCTCATGTGGGTTGAGTATGCTCACAACACCCTGCAGGAGTCTGCTTCAGGTCTCTCCCCCTTCCAGTGCACCTACGGGTACCAGCCGCCATTGTTCCCGGAAATGGAGAGGGAGATCAATGTTCCTTCTGCTCAGGCGTTCGTTCGGCGGTGCCACCACACCTGGAACCGTGCCCAGCAGGTGCTCCTTAGAACCTTGGCCCGGTATAAGAAGATGGCAGACAATCGGCAAACCTCTGCTTCCATTTACCGGCCAGGGCAGAAGGTATGGTTGTCCACACGAGACCTCCCTCTGCGGGTTGAATCCTGCAAGCTGGCTCCCCGGTTTGTGGGTCCCTTCCCCATCTCCAAGGTGATCAACCCAGTGACTGTGCGTCTTCGACTCCCTTCGATCCCTGAAGGTTCACTCCACCTTCCATGTGGCCAAGGTCAAACCGGTAAAGGACAGCCCCCTGGTCCCCGTCTACAAGCCCCCCCACCCCCCTGTTCGTTGATTCATTACACATAGTCCCCCTATTTCATGGTACCTATTGGGATGGATTCATATTATGTCAAAATTAAGCACTCATGTTTAGTATTTTGGTCACATCCTGTGACTTCCTGAAGTCTGTGACCTATTGACCCCACCAGATGCTGGGTATCTTCTCTGATGATGCTCTGCCAAGCCTATATTGCAGCCATCTTCAGTTGTTTGTTTTTAGGTCTACTTTTTTTGCCAAAAATCTCTTCCTCAGGAAATGAAAAGCATGTTCAATTGGATTCAAGTCTGAAGATTGACTAGGCCAATGAAGTACTTTCCACGTTTTGGCCCTGAAAAACTCCCTAGTTGCTATGGCAGTATGTTTGGGGTTATTGTCTTACTATATGATGAAGCACTGTCCAATGAGTTTGAATGCATTTGCTTGTACTCAAGCAGACACAATGTTTCTCTACACATCAGAATTCATTCTGCTGCTGCCCTCATCAGTTAAATCATCAATAAAGACATGTTAGCCAGTTCTAGTGGCAACCATACATGCCTAAATCATAACACCCCCTCCACCATGTTTCACAGATGATGTGGTATGCTGTGGATCTTGAGCAGTTCCTTTTTTCTCCAAACTTTCCACTTGCAATCACTCTGGTACATCTTACCAGTCCACAACACCTTTTTCCAGAACTCTGCAGGCAACTAGGTACTTTTTAGAAAACTGTAACTTGGCCATCCAACTAGTGGTTTGCACCTTGCAGTAAAGCATGTGTTGTTTGGCTGGTAAAGTATTATGTCGATGGTAGTCTCTGACACATTCATGCCTACCTCCTGCAGAGTGTTCCTGATCTGTCAGACAGTTGTTTGGGGATTTTTCTTAATTATGGTGAGCATTTTTCAGTCGTCCACTGTAGTGGTCTTCCGTGCCGTACCAGGCTGCTTGCAACTGCTGTGCTCACCTGTGCTTTCTTTCTTTTTAATGACGTTCCAAAATGTTGATTTTGGTAAGCCTAAGGTTTTAGCTACGTTCCTGATAGATTTTTTCAGATTTTTCAGCCTCATAATGGCTTCAAGGACAGACACCAATAGCAGACTCCAAAGGCAAATGCAAAGCTAGAATCAAATGATGTGACATGCCAATTGTCCCCATACTTTTGGTGCCATGAAATAAGGGGAATATGTATAAAAAGTGTTGCCATTTCTAATGGGAGGGGGGGGTGGGTGGGTTAATAACTTGCTTGATGGGTGTGGAGTGTGTATGTGTGTGTGTGCATGAGAAAGAGAGTTTTTTGCAGGGGGGATAATGTATGATTAGGTTTTGGACAGAGCCCCTCATATTTCTTGCTCTTGTTCTAAGAGAACACTCTCATTGGGGGTTTTGTGTATGAGGTTGTCTGTGTGCAAGCTTGCCAGCGTGTGTGTGTGTGTGCGCGAGCGTGTGCGGGTGTGTCACTGGGGCCTGTGGTAACCATGGTGAGGAGAGAGTGGCTCTCTCTCCTCACCATGGCCTCATTACCCACTCTTTGATGTCTGGTGTTGTTTCTGTTTTTGTTTTTCACTTTGTTCATTCTTTCGTTCATTTGTTTGTTCCATAAGAAGACTCCCACTCACCCTCTCCAGCAAAAAGACATTCCCACTGTTCCTTGAGGATGCCATTAACTTCCATTTTATGCCTTTGTGATTAATTCTGAGATAATCTGTTTTGTTTTGTCTTGTTGATACACTTGTAGAAATGCACAATATTGTTTAAAGGGGAAGAACTGCACATTTGGGAAATGTGCCTTAACTTATCTTACTCAGTGGAGGACTGTCTGTCAATGTGCGCACCTCTCTCACTCAGGGAGAGCAGAGCTAGAGTGAAAACAAGAGCAACATCACAGGGTTAAAAGCACACTCCCCCACTGCAGTGCTTGATAGAACTTTGTAGAATACAAAGCAAATCTCACAAAAAAAGAAACGTTCTGTCACAGTGAACAGACTATATTTCGGCAGCCCAATCGATTCTGAGATATGGCATATGCATTTTAGGAGATTATATTGGGTAGCAGGTTCATAATTACCTCACAATTTTACCTTTTCTGTTCACAGGTAGGAAATGTAATGCATACATAACACCAGCAGTTTTCCAAATACATCTGACTTCAGCACAACCGACAAAAAAGATTATTAGCTAGCTAAGCTGGGTGATTGATTACATTAATGTGTCACCATTTCTCCACTGCACCACTGATGCAGCTGACGACTGACGAATTGTTTAGCGTTTGGGTTTGTTGAATCCCAATTTCTACTTGCATGGCCCAGTTGTAGTCGTCATCTGTAACATTTTTTTTTTTTTTTTTTTTTTTTTTTACAGCAATCACCATCGTTAATAGGCCATTTACAACATTGTTGTGACCAAAGACAGCTAGGTCAATAACAAATCCAAGATATTAGCTATGGAGTGAAATGTTCACCACCTCTCTGCAAAGCGTGTTGCTACTACTGCATGCATGGATAGTTAGCATGGGGTCCTCTTTCCTCCTTGCTTGGCAGAGAGGAAAAAGATACAATTGTGAACCCGCTAATTGTGTACATACATCTACTGATGCCTCTGATACATCTTCAGTGATGTTCCTGCAATCTCGGGTGTTTCGGGTCTTTCAACATCATACTCCCTCCTCCAGGTGACCCAGCCGGGGCTGATCAGACCCCAGCTTGTGGCTAGTTACTTATGACTCCATGGCTCTCCTCTTTTGAGCCACAGCCATCTTGACGCCCTCTCTGCCACATCGGTGTTACAGCGGATGGCTCTCCTCTTCCTCTCTCCCTCGATGTCCAAATATCTGAAGGCTCTGGCTAAACAACGGGCTGCGAATCCCCTGCATCCAACCTCTCCTGGGAGACACCCCACTCTCTATCCAGCCTGCTGACAGTTGCTGACCAGTCCTGCCTACTTGGAGAGCTTCCTTTCAAAGGCCTCTTCCAAGTGATCTTCCCATGGGACTGTCAGCTCCAGCAGCACAGCTTGCTTGGTAGACTCAGACACAAGGGCAATGTCTGGTCACAGGGTGGTGGCTGCAATATGGTTGGGGAACTTCAGCTGCCGTGCTTGGAGGGTCGGGACTGCTTCACCCACTCAACTCCTGCGCTGATGGCTTCAGCGATGGTCTTCAGGACCTGATCAGGGAATTGGTACCGTCCCTCTCCAAGTGCCTTTGTGCAGCAGCTGAGGGTGTGCTCCAGGGTTCCTCGCTTGGAGCACAGTGGTCACACTGGTGACTCTGCCTTGCCCCATGTGTGCAGATTTGATGAGCATGGAAGCACATCGTACACTGCCTGGATGAGAAATTTGATGCGGTGTGGCTTGGCTTTCCAAAGCTCAGCCCAGGTTACTTTCCTATCGACCGCATTCTCCCATCTTGTCCAAGCTCCCTGTTGCTTCATTCCCACCAACTTGCAGGTTCTCGTCTCCTCCACTGCTGCTCTCACCTTCTCTTGAACTAGGCGGCGCCTTTCCTTTCCTCTGATGGTGTTCATTTGGGGAGTTGGAAAGTACCCTAACCCTAACCCTAACCCTTGTGTGACCACTCCCACCAGCTTCTTGTGATGCAACCTTGCCTCTGCTTCCTGAACAGCTTCCTCTGCCCTCCACTTCCTGCTAGTCCTCACTTGGATCCCTGCTTTAGCCAACTTCGGATCACTTGAGTCCCTGTACTGTACCACTTCTCTGGCTCTTGTTACCTTGAATTCCTCCTCCAAGGATTTGAAGGGCGGTTGCAGTTTGTTGTGGTGTCCATAGAGTGCGGTGCTGCTCAGGCTCTTTGGCAGCCCCAACCATCTCTTGAGGTGGTTGCTGACCCTCCTCTCTAAGATCTCGACTATCGAGATTGGAACTGCATAGACGAAGAGGGGCCACAGGATTCTGGGAAGAATGTCATACTGATACACCCAGGCTTTAAACTTCCCAGGTAGGCCAGACTTGTCCTCGGATTTCAGCCAGCCACCCAACAGGTCGACTGGATGGATGCCATGTCCCTCAGATATCTGTCAAAAATCTTGCCTAGCTCTTGACTGGCTTCTCTGTGATGGACAGGATGGCTGTGCCTGTGATGTTGAACCCGAACTTGTCCTCCACCTTCCCTTTCCTCAGCACCATAGATCTTGATTTGGCTGGTTTGAAACGCATCCAGGCCCACTCCACCAGCTTTTCGAGCCCCTGCAGAATCCATCGGCAGCCTGGGACTGTTTCTCTGGTGACTATGAGGTCATCCATGAATGCCCTGATGGGTGGTTGTCGTTGAGCAGAATTCATTCTGGCCGCTCTGCACTCCGGTTCAGCAGACTTAGTGAGCATGTTCATGGCTAGGGAGAACAGTGTCACAGAGATAGTGCACCCTGTGATGATGCCAGTCTCCACCTTGTGCCAGCTTGATATAATTGCTCCTGAAGAGACCCTTATCCTGAAGTTGCTGTAGTAATCAGCAATGAGGTCTCTGATTCTGCTGGGGACATGATGTTTGGTCAGTGTAAGCTGCATCAGATTTTGTGGAATGGAGCCATATGCATTTGCCAGGTCGAGGCACAACAGTGACAGGTTATTGTACCCTTGTTCTCTCTGGCCTCCCTGATAAACTGTGTCACCACACCGGTGTGCTCCAGACAGCCTGGCATCCCTGAAATGCCACCCTTCTGGACTGATGTGTAGATGTAGGTGTTCTTGGCCAGGTTAGGTGCTCAGCTAATTGGAAACGGCACTGAAGAAGACCTTCGCCTCGGCACACAGCAGGGAGATGATGCGGAACTAGTCTATCTGGGTGGAGTTTTCCCCCTTCAGCCACTCTCCACTGTTCTGAGATCTTCCCCCTTCTCCAGAAGACTCGCAAGATCTTCCACATCCCAGCTGGCAAAACTGTTAGGTAGTATTCTCTACTTTTATAGCTCAACAAGGCCGTCACCCTACAGGTACTTAGAGTATAGAATATGAAAATCCATCCTTTGAGATGGTCCAAACGGAGATGGAACCGTATAATTCTGAGAGCTCAGATCCTGTTCAGAATTATAAGGTCCCATCTCACCCTTCATAATGTAAAATCTACATTTCAAAGAATAACTATGACCATTGATTTGAATAATTTGATTTATATATAATATATTATTATATCAAAGCCAAGAAAGCAAATTGTGCAAAATAGTGTTCTATAAAGTGGATTATCTAATAATAATAAGATGAGGTGTTTACCCAGGTGTATACTAATTGACAAGTGTAGTGGTCTTGCCGCAGGGGGGATCTTGGTCGCAATTAGGATCACCTCTTTCACACCTCTAGAATGTACATACTTCTCTTTATCTCTCCTCTTCTTCTCACCATGTCTTCATCTTTCCTTATCTCTCCATCCCTCCCTCCTTCACGTAGGAGTAGGCAGAGAGCAATATTCAATACTCAAAAACATGACAACTTGGCATTGGGGAGGATAAAGCCCCTCTGTCTCTCAATCTCTGTTTTAACGATGTTGACTGTGGAGGGGAGACTCAAACCGGACTGACCCTCTCTTTTGAAGTGCTCTATGTGTGCTCTTAACTCTCAGAATGATAAAACCCACTGGAGCATGCATGCGCGCACACACACACACACATAAGTTTTAGAGGGGTTAGTCAAGACACTGCATTATATCAGCACGTCCAAGAGATCGCTGTGGAAACTCTCTTTAAACATATTAAAGGAGAAAGTGTCTAACACGAAGAGAACAACCTGTCAACAACCAGCAATTACTCATCCACACCCTCTCACTCTCAATCACTTACCTTCTTACTGTCTTTTACCCCTTTTCTCTCCACAACACTCTTATCTATCTCCCTTGCCCTCCCACCCTCCCTTTCTCTCTCCCCCTCTCTCTTTCTTTCTCTTCTCTAACCCTTTCTTTCGTAGCCATTCTGGTTTTCCCTTCCCATGTTTTCGCTCTCTTTCAGTCTGTTTTATTTTTCTCTCCATCCACTGTAGCTCTAAGTAGCGGACACGTGTTATGAAACCTTGGGCGAAACATAAAAAGCTGAGTGAAACACCTGCAGACACTTGTCCAAGGCATTCTGTCTGTCTAAACATTCTTTGGGGGAATGGCTTCCAATAGGGCATGCGTAAGCATGTGAACCCGAAAAGGCCACCAAGTGACGAAGCTCACATTAGGGACCAAGCTTGCATTACAGAGGGTAACCGGTTAGGAATTATGCCAAACTAGTAGGGGCTCAAGTAGTCCAAGAACTATGAACGTGAATTAGCCAACCTCCCTGCTAAAATTCCTTGCACGAGATGAGAAAGAAATGGCTTTGTCAAAGCTAGCTAAGGGCTAGTCACTCAAGCTAGCTGACCGTCAAAATGTTAGCTGTAGCCTACCCAAGGGACCTAGCAAGTTATAAGCCTATAATTTAAGGAGTTATCATTGAGCAGCAGGGGTTCAAAAAATTCAAAATCATTGTAAACACACAAGCTAGCTATTGACCTTCTCATGTAAGCCTGCTAGCTCAGAGAGTAGAACTTACCAAAGAGTGTAGGCTTACCAAATTCATCGATATTCCTATTTTGAAAGTCGAGCTGAACTACAGGATTCAAGTAGAGACAATCTAACACCCCAGGAGAATCATAGGATTCTCAGTAGAACAGTTAAGTTGTAGCTAGCTACGAGAACACACTATATGCTTCAGACAGTCAGTGAGTGAAGTGTGGAAACGATAAAATGGGTACACTTGCTTGGTCCTATATGTCGGACAGGCAGTAGGTGGGACTGATGGCTAGGGTCACCGGCCTTTACGAGGCATGATTGTATAGGGGTCTTCAGCGAATGCCATGTTCCATAGTGAGGGGTCTCCCTCATCTCTTTTAGAGAACCCAGGTTACATACATAACCCCTACTTTTTCTTTTTTTCACCCCTTCACCCTCTCTGTTTTTCCCTTATCATTCCTCTCCTTCCCTCCTAGTTATCCACTTCCCTCTCTCGTATCTTTCCTCCTTTTCTTTCTTTCACTCTGATACTTTTCTGTCTCAAAAAAAGTTAGATTAAGCAGAGCTCTCGAAGTGAAAGAGAGATTGAGTATTGGGAGGGAGTTAAAAGAGAGCTGGAGACAGGGATAGAAGAAGAGCCTGATTGGGGGCAGTGGCAGGGCAGCTCTCTGTCCCTCTTTCTCCCTCCCTCTCTCCCTTAGGTAAGGACTTTTCTCCTCAAGAAGGAGGGATGAAGAGATTAAGAGGAAATTACACTGAGCCCTTCTCTGTGACAAGAGAGGAAGAGAAGAGTCACAACTTCAAACAACTTTTTAAAAAGAAAGGGTAAGAGTTTAAAGAATGAGAGTGGGGTGGAGAGAAGGGGAAAGAGTTTTATAGGATTTGTGGAAGTGGAGGACGAATGGAGAAAGAATGAAACAGATTAAAATAGACAGAGACTTCTGATTGTCCATGCACACAGTTGAGATGGTCATTGTGTCATGAACATGAAATGTAAAATGTAACATTGGATGTTGGCTTGTCACTTTATATCAAGTCTCACAACAGTACAGTACCTTACGCTTTTAGGTAGAATAGCTCAGATGTATGAACACTTAAATTCATGGAAAGATTAAGATGAGGAAATGTTTTTTTATTGTCAACATGTCTCTGATACAAAGAGGTTCCGTTTCATTCCAACTGTTTTGGTTTGTTGACATTGTATATCCCCACAGGATATTCTTGAAACTCATTAGAGCTGGTAATGTATTATACTTTATAAATCCTTACTGGTCTGGATCCAGTTACAGACTAGCTCTAGCCAAGGTTTTATTCAGTTACAGTATGTACTGTACAGTAGTAGCCATTACAGTGTTCTTATCATCATGCCTATTACCAGGAATCCAAATATACGTATCTAGTAATTTCCTGCACATGTTTTATTATGTTTCATAATGATGGCAGGCCAGCCAGTGACAGAGTGGACATGGTGTAAGCGAGTGCTGGCCTTGTATTTTAGACGTTCCTCAGGCAACCTGCTTTATGCTGATTCTCTCCTACTGTTTAATATATCCGTTTTTCAGTTTGCAACAGCCTCTAATCTTGTGTTGTTGTCTTTGTTCTCTTTTGCTCTGAGCCCCTCAACTAGACTCCAGTTCCTGAATTTGTCCAGGCTGAGTCTACTCCACCCTCTATCCTGGTCTTTGCCGCCCCACCCGGGTCCCACCAGAAAGCTGCCCTTCACTATGGACCCCGGAACTCTTGGACCACACCAGATTCCACATTAGTTTACTGTTCAGCACCTGATCAGCCAAAGGAGGATGGGTCCCCCTGAAGTCTGGTTTTCTCTCAAGGTCCCAGGGAGTTTTTCCATGGCTGTATTCATGCTGTCATCATCTATTTTCAATAGCAAATGCATTTAATTCCTTTATCCATGTAAACCTGTTGTTGGAATAACATTTTCTGAATGTTGGATCTCAATAGAGTGGAACAAATAAAACAAAACATGCATGTGCTCACACACATGTATTTGTGTGGAAGAATTTCTCATTTTAAAAGTTTGAAAAAAGTCAGAGACAGAAATAAGAGTCTAATTTTCTTTTCTCAGTGACTTCAGCAATATGTGTAGTTACAGTGGTAATTTACATGGAGATATGGGAGAGCAGGAACAACTTGAGTTGGCAGACGGGAGAGCCAAAAGGGTAATGTAATTTGCGTGTGTGTATGCGCGCGTGTGTGTGTCATGGAAGGGTAATGTAATTTGCTATTGTTTAACCTTGAGCTGTAGGGTCTCTTGTTTTAATGGAGTTGTAGATTGGTTTTCCCATCAATTGTAATTGGATAAGTGATAAAACATACTGTATTGTGATCCTACTATTAAGCTCTCCCACATAAAGTCTGTCTCACACACATACATACATGCGCACACAAACGTCCACTTAAATGATTTGTAAAATCTGTGCTTTCTTATGTTTTTACATTTGAGACATTAACATTTTCAGCCTTATTCTTTTGAAGCTTTGACTGCCACTGCCTTTCAACAAACAAAACGAGCTGGCGGTGGCGATGGATGAATGTGGATGTCCTTTGAATTCATTAACATGGGGCTCTGCTGCTAGAGAGCTGTTGTAACCATAGCGAGTCGCCCCCCTTAGTAGTGGACAATCAACTCAATCAGGACGAGTGGTGGTCGCTATTTCAGTGCTGTGTGTAGTGTAGACTAGGACTACCAGGCTATATACATATATATGTGTGTGTGTGTATATGTGTGTATGTATATATATATATATATTAGAGGAGTGTTAAGTTAGTTAGTGGGCAACCTTCAGAATTTCTCAGGATGAAGTCAGAACTCACTGCTCTGTTCCCAAATTAAAATGCAAAAATGGAACTAGATTTTTACATTTTAGACATTTAGCAGACGCCTTTATCCAAAGCGACTTACAAGTACATTTGTCTAAAGTAAGTGAATCATCTGTACAACAGTCATCATAAGAAAAACAAATCTATGCTAGGACAAGGGGCCATTGGCAGTCACAATGCAAGAAGTAGGAAGGATTATTTTTTTATTATTATTATTATTTGCAGTAGAGAAACTGTACAGTGGGTAGTGGGGATTAAGAGGTCTTTAGGAGAGACAGTCAAGATGTAGCCTGAAGAGATGGGTTTTCAGTCTACGGCGGAAGAGAGGTAGTGACTTTGTAGTCCTGACAGCAGTTGGAAGCTCGATCCACCACCAGGGCAGCAGAGTGAAAGCAGAGTGAAAAGCAGAGTGAAAAGCTGTGACCGAAGAGCGCGACCGCTGCATCCTCGTAGAGGTGGTGGTCCAGGCAACTAGCCAAGGTGGAAGAATGGAGTGATCGGGCAGGAGTTTGGGGACTGACCATTGCTTGTAAGTAGGGAGGGGTTGTTCCCTTTGCTGCCCAGTAGGCGAGCACCAGGGTCTTGAATCTGATAAGAGCTGCTACCTAGAGCCAGTGAAGGGTGCAAAGGAGGGGGGTGACATGGGAGAATTTGGAGAGATTGAACACCAAACGGGTAGCAGCATTCTGGATGAGCTGCAGAGGTCTGATGGCGGAGGCGGCGAGCTCGGCCAAGAGTGCGTTGCAGTAGTCAAGGCGGGAGATCACAATTGCCTGGACCAAGAGTTGTGCTGCTTCTCTCGTGAGGAATGGACGTATCCTTCTGATGTTGTAGAGGAAGAGTCTACAGGAGCGTGCTGTTGCTGTGATGTTCACTGTACAGGATAAGTGGTTGTCAAGGATCACCCCAAGATTCTTGGCTGTCTGGGAGGAGGTTACAGTGGAGTTCTCTACTGTGATGGAGAAGTCTTGGAGAGGGCAGGCTTCCCCAGGGAGGAAGATAAGCTCAGTCTTGTTAAGGTTGAGCTTAAGGTGGTGGGCTGACATCCAAGCAGAAATGTCTGCAAGAAATGCTGGTTTTATGTCCAAAGTTTTTGGTTTTACATCCGAAGTCTCATTTTTTACCCTTGTTTTTTTTTTTTTTTTAATTTTGGGGATAGAATTCATTTATATGACTACTACCGAGGCCACAGACATTTTCAACAGGAAAAGTAGATAATAAATAAAAAGTAGGTACCTCTTTAATGGCTTCATCGATTGTGGTCATTCAGCTTGGCCTCCACTTGTGAGACTTCCAGATGTCATCATTACATCTGGATCAGTTTCGACACTGGCAATGATGAGTGCTCATCTCCACACAGTGTCTGGCAGCACTGGCGTGGTGGAGCAACCCTTCCCCACGGCTCCAGGGGGAGTGTTCGAGCGAAGGGTTGTGACCAATGTTCCCTCTAAGCTGCATGCATGCATGGTCGTGCACAGCTGCTGAATGTCCCACTCAGCAGAAATGTCATGCCGCGCAGAAAAAGATTATGAACCAACTAAAATGTGTGATAAACCAAAGACTATGTTCTCTGGATAAACAAACAAATTGAAGCTTATTTTCGTGAGTGACAGCCAAAAGTGATGCATGTGTACTTTGAGTGATAGCTCAGTAGTAGGCTGCAGTGTGCAGCCAATGAGATCTGTTTCATGCTCCTCGAGTCCAAATATTGGCTTGATGGGTGGTTACTGGGATGCCTTCTGGTGGTGTGGGTGCTGGGTCGGCCTGAGCAGCTGCACCTCCCCACCCGATCCTGGAATGCCACAGGGTTGGCTTTAGCCCAGTAGCTGGTGTTTGCTGTTGGGGGCGATTTCCTGCTCTCCCCATTTCGGGGGGTGAGCAGGCTCTGACGTGCTGGGACTTTGGGCCAGCCGGGGATGCTGCTGCTTGTCCATCTCTATACAGGCATGTGGCATGGGCTACATGGATTTGCAGCAAGCATTATGGCTGCAGTCATTGTCTATGGGTGGGGGGTTGCCCTGCTTCAATGTTTGGGTCGAAGCTGGACCGGCCTGGGTAGCTGGTGTTGGCCAATGTCGGGTCCTTCTTCCCTTTCAGTGGTGGGTGGGCTCTCGTGGTGCAGCATTTCAGGTTGGCTGGGGCCTCAGCTAAGGCCCTCCCAGTGCAGGTGTGCAGCCCAGTGCCACACAGGCTGGGATGGTCCTGGTGTTGGCTCTGAGCCATTATGGGCTATTACTTTTGCCCCCCTTTCCCCCCTGATGTCCCTTTGGTGGGCCGGTCCGTGACGGAGTGGACCCAGTGTAAGCGGGCGCCATGTCCTTAAGATTTCATATAGATGTGCCGGGGGCCTCAAGCCATCTGCTGCATGCTGATTCTCTCCCCTACTTATGCTAAACAATAGTATACTCTACCCATGGGTGAGTCCCAGAACTGGGGCGATCGGTCTCTTCACCACTCCAGTGCTGCCAGACACTGTGTGGAAATGAGCACTCATCGTTGCCTGTGGTGAGATGGATCCAGATGAAGTGATGACACCCAGAGATTGAATCCTTTAATTTGGAGGAGGCCATGCTGAACTGCCACAATAGATGAAGCCATTAAACCGAAGAGCCTCAGACATGTGTGGTACGAAACCCACGCAACTGGGCGAAACACCTGCAGAAACCTGTCAAAGCTTTGTGTCTGGCTGGGTTGAGGGAAGCTCTGAACAGGTCAAGGGTCAGACCTAAAAAGGCCACCGTTTGGCTGGGAATGAGCAAGCTTTTGGCATGATTCATCTGGAAGCCTAGGTCGAGAAGATGTGACAGCAAGATTGCTGTGTGTTTTGCTGCCTGTGCCTTAGAGTCCACACATACGAGCGAATTGTAAATTGTAAATTGTAAATTACCTGACCCTCTTGGGTGAGGTAAAAGAACCAGCCTTTGGGTCAAGGTAATCAGCCAGAGATGCTTCCATTGGAGGCAGGCTTGGCCACCCAGCCCTCTCTTCCTTGTGGGCCTTGAAATGGTGTGAACCATTCGTCACAAGCTTGGTTAAGAAGGGCTGCTTCCACAAAGATTTATTAGCCTCATGGTATTTGGTGAGGATGGGCACACGCTGGTGCACGGATTGGGGTTCGCCCTCCAGGGTCATCCCATCTAGCCTAGTCCTCTTGGGCAGTGGCAGGGCCTCGGAGAGCTCGAGATTGACACTTCTGCCCTGGAAGGCACCTCACCCTGAGGGAGTCCAGATGAGCACCGTCATCTCCATCCCCATCTGAGAACTCTGTGTTGTAAGTGCAGGAAGATAGGTTGCTCGCCTTGCTGTCAGCGTCTGCCTCATTCAAGTCCTTGCAAGTCTTACGAGCCGGGGCTCAGCAACAGAGGACCAGTCAAATGTGGCATCTTCAAAGCAGTCCTGTAGAGCCTCACTCTCATAAAGGGGTTCAGCTGGATAAGGGGTTCAGTAGAAATGACTCCAAGTACATAACCCTTTGTTTTGAGAGCAGGCTTATCCAGCTGAACGCAATGCTCACAGGACAGGGGCTCGAACCGAGTTGACTGAAAGAGAACCTGTCTGATATTGAAGATGACACTTTGACTTGGATGTCCTCCTTTCCATCAGCTTCCACTGCTGAAAAACAGAACCAAGAGAGAAGAGAATGGAAGGAACAGAATGGAGAAGAAGAGGACAATCTTTCCCTCTTTTTGACAGACAGACAGAGTGTGGTGCTAGTTTGGCCTTTCAGTAATTGTGAATGCAATGGTCAGAGGCCAAGTAAATGTCCAAGTAAAAATGTCCCACCATAATGAGCAGAAGAGGGCGGTGTTTTTTTCCTTTTCCAGCCATCTGAGGCTTGTTCCTGACAATCATAAATCCGTCTCTCACCTCCTTGTTTCCCCTCTGTGTATCTTGTGAAGAAGGCAGACTGGCCCATGAGGGAAATTAGGTTGTAGAGGCAGAATGTGCTAAACTGGACTTGTGTGTGCGTGCCTCTGTCTGTGCATGTTTGCGTCAGCTTCCCAGTGTCCACTCACCTTTCTCAGGGAAACAGTGATCATTGTATCCGTCCCTGACATGAGTCCCATGCTTCATTTTTCCCAACCAAGTTCTGCCATAACCACAAAACCTGTAGCAAAGGCAAGTTTAAAACATCTCTAGGTAGCCATTTGTGCCCCCCCACCCCCTCCAGCTCAACCATTACTACCTCAACACCCCCCCAATAGTATAATAATAACAAATATTTTTCTTTTAAATAGTTTTAAAGTGGTATGACTGAAATTAATGGGTCAAGTGTTGTCAGTGTCTGATTAATTAATTTGTGTGCATCAGTAGAGGCTCCTCAGAGGAGGAAGGGAGGGAACATCCTATTCTGTGATTTCAGAAAAATAAAACAGTTAAAAAGTTATCCTTTTTAGATAAAGCTACTACTAAATATATTCACATCACCAAATACCTGATTAAAACACACTGTTTTGCAATGAAGGTCTAGAGTAGTCTCAACAACAACTTCTGTTTTGCAATGAAGGTCTAGAGTAGTCTCAACAGGGTAGCACCATGGTGTAGCCGGAGGACAGCTATTTTCCGTCTCTTGGCTACATTGACTTAAACACAAAACCTAGCTTATGGTACTCAACCCCTTTCATAGACTGACACAGTAATTGACGACTTTCGGAGGATGTCCCCCAACCTATCAGAACTCGTGCAGTATGAACTAACATCTTCCCCATCTAATCAAAGGATCAGAGTATTAATCTAGTACTATAAGCATAAACTACAGCTAGCACTGCTAGTGCACAAAGTGTAGTGAGTAGTTGAATGAAAGAGAGAAAGAGAAAAGTTGAACAAAACAAAATGTGGAAAAAGTGAAGGGGTCTGAATACTTTCCGAAGGCACCGTAGCTAGCTAATAGCATCACATTTGAAGTAAGTTGCAGTGCTATGATTTTTCGAGGCAGCAGCTGGCCATAGCCTACTGACCGTTTGTAAATATTATATATAATTTGATAGATCTGACCAATACTCAATAAAGATAGCAACACGAGAGCTGGCTCCTACAGTTTGGTAGTCAAACCCACTTCCAGGTTTGTGATAAAGTCCTTCAAATTAGGGAGTTAATTTATATTTTTCTCTTCAAAATCATAGTGCCCTATAAAGAGTTTAAATGTTCATCATGCTGAAGTGTAACCAGATAACCTACAGTGCCCTGCATTTTTTCTTATTTTGGCTCTATACTCCAAAAGTTTGGATTTGAAATCACTTACTATGAGGTTAAAGTATATATTCTCAGCTTTTATTTGATGGTATTTGTGTACATATTGGTTTCACCAATTTTCTAATTATAAACCATTTATATTTATACAATTTATACCTCATTTCAAAAATAAATGCACAAATAATCTAAGTAGGAAAATGGCAAAAATCATCCTGCATACATTGAAAGGCATTTTAGGCTTGTATTAAAAAAAAGCTAAACAGTGTTGATGCAATTCTTGATGTCATGCAGGTATAGGCTTCTTCAAATAATTGAAATTGCAGATAAGTTTGTTGAGGTTTCAAGAACATAGCCTCCCGTAATTAAGTATAGACAAAATTATTTTTAGAGAGCTTTACTTATTTACTTACTTATGAAATATAGCCTATTTGGTCAGATCAACGTTTGTGGCAGCGAATCTCATCTTGCTCTTGGTGCAGCACCCTGAACACTGTGTTAACAGAGCTATGACGGCATGCTCTCGTTTTGGTGTTGGTATAGTTTCGGCAGAAGGAAATTAGATAAATTATCTTGTTGTTTGAGCTAGCACAGTGTAGTATGTTGCAAGCTTGAAAAAACTACCAGTTCGCTAACTTAAGTTAGTAGAGTTGCTAACACTTTTACAAAGTTAGCTTCAAAGTAACTTACCAAAAATCTAATAGCATCCAACTGCAAACAGAAATGCTGCATATATCCATAAAAGAGACACTGTTGGCTGCTAACAAATTGGTCAACATTACAGCCAGCTAAAAAAACACTGAACCTAGGAACGAAAGGCTCATGAGGTGAACTGTCAATCAGAAATGTGTGTCATTCCCAGTGCTGGCTGAAGAAATTGTGACAAGCAAAAAAGCTACTTCTTGCTTCTTTTTGAGGATTTGAATTATAAACAATTCAAGTATGTAACATAGCATTTACCCAGAAATGTATTGATATGGAAATCAAAGTCACTTTAGTGGGCCTTTAAGGGTCACAGGACTATTATGTCCCTCCGCCAAATTTGGGTTTTGATTAGTAATTTGATTAGTTTGCACCTGAGGAGTGTGCTCTTTAAATTGCCCAGGGTTGGAACGCACCCATGTCCATAGTTTGTGCTATGGAGTAAGTGCACAGCTCTCTCCCACATTAGTTTTACTTGTTATGTATTTTTAAACATTGTCCCTTTAGTTTTCTTAACCCTAAAGCTACCAACTAATTTCACATATGTTGTTTACCTACTGGAGTCTGGCCAGACCCCAATACTGAAAACATTTGAAAGCCACTATCTTTATAAAAACATAAATAAAAAATAAGCTTTTTTGCTCACGATGACATTCGGAATTCGGAATACCAAATAAATACTTGACACCAAATAAAAAGATTTGGAATTGTTGGGGACATGTTTTTTTTGACAAATTCATGGAGAATTGGCAGCCTATAATACTTTCCACACCCTCAAAGTACCACCTGGGGTCTGGCCGACCCTGTTTCATCGTCAGTTTCCATTCACCATCATTTATACGATGGTATGTGTTGTCTTTGTTCTTTGTTTGTGTTGGGCTATATGTTTGTTATATGAGCCGTGGCTGTAACAAGCACACCTCCACTTGAGGTAAGATGAAGCCTCACTACCGTGTGTGTGTGTGTGTCCATTAAGAGTAGTAGTGACATGTCTGGTAATGATGGTGCTGACATAGCATGGTTAAAGTGGGTGAACCTGCCTCACCTCATAAAGCAGATTGATCTAAACAGATATGAACTACAGTCTGGATGGTGAGATGGCAATTACTGTGCTTCTGTAATAGCTCAATGTGCTTTAATGCTCATTGGGACCAATAATTCCCTTACCCACTAAAACTGAATCTACTGTTATTAGACACAAAATGGTGGACATTAAATGGAGGTTAACTGATGTGAGACGAGTGCTTTGACTCAAAATGGCTACCACAGAGCTGTGACAAACAGGATGAAGTAGTCCCTAGGCACTAGTCTGAGGCAAATTATTTGATATTCCCTCTAATGGTTAGGTAATTATTCAAAGAGGGTCTGGATCCTACATCTATTTTTACCCAGAGTGATATCTGATTGGTTGTCTGCTACAACTTAACAGAATTAATTGTATGACTGGGTCATTAACTTCTCAGCAAGGTTACCCATCATGCAAGCGTATACTTTACCTAACTACCTTCACTACTCTTAATTAATTGTACAGTACACAATTTTTTACTCTCCAAGTAAAAGTGTCAGCAAAATCCTGATGTTTACGTATCTCTCTTTGTGTGTGTGTGTGTGTGTGTGTGTGTGTGTGTGTGTGTGTGTGTGTGTGTGTGAAATCCCCACCATTTTTTTTTAATTAGAGCTTGAGTCAAACCGAATATTGTTTACATTGCAGTTTTGGAGGTTAATTGCGAGAACCAGCTCCTGGCAAGCTCTCTCCATTTCGGCACTACTCCACAACATGAACATAACTGAACATTATTAGGTGTCACTTAGAATATATTGTATAAACCCACAGAAGCCACAACAATAACAACATTTTACTCTTGTGTGCAGTAGGTGAGAGTTGACAGAGACTAGGCCAGACACCACCACTAGCAGCTATACACATATTAGTATTACTTTTAGTTAATTAGTGTGTGAGTGTTTGACGTTTGCCTGCTGGTGCAAATCTTTCTAAATATATCTCAGCACCCAGGATTGGGCAGTATTTTGTATGTGTGTGTGTGTCAGTCACCTCAGTCAATGTTGTGTGAATGTTGTCCAAACTCCAAACGACTAATATAATTTCCCATGTTAAATAACACTAATATGTGAGAACTGTATTTTTTGTGAACAAATATTGCATTTCATTGTTATAATAAGGTAGAAAGCAACATGTAAAACTTGCAGTGGAAATCTGTTGGAGCTCAACTACATAACTCACAATGCAATGCCCTGGACAGTGGGGCTCCGTCTTCTATCTAGTACATGGCATGAGAGAGTGTTGCACTATTGCCTTACATTTTTAAAACAGTTAATGGAAATGATAGCTACAGAATTTGGGAACTGTGTTTAGGCTCTAACGACTCAGCTGTGTAGAACATTTCAGAAGTTTGGTTTCATTTAGCTTGCAGCTGCATTGTTGATGCTAGCTTGTTAGCTTCGTCAAGCTGTTCTGGAGAGAGCATGTCTGTTTGACATTGAGTAATCTTGAGCTAGTGGGGAAAAAGTCAGCAAATATGTTGAGACAATTGATTAGCTAGGTTTTGTGCATGTTGTTGTGGATAGGGTCACCGTGTTAAGCTAGCTAGCTAACCGGCTAGGTTTTGTCAATGGGCTGTTAATAAGCTAATGTTAACATCACAGCTATGTGAAAAATAACTTGTGAAATGTTTTACCCAGAGCCTAAATACAGTTCTTAAATTCTGTTGAATAGTTTTTAAAATATTAGAGTTGTTAAAATATCAGAGTAGTTAACCACTGTAATGACCTGTAACCATAGTGTGTCAACAAACAATGGTGCAGGCAGGGTGCAAGCATGGTTGTATGGCATGGTTATTGATTATGATGGTATCAATAACCCCTCAGAGAAGACACCCCAATTGAGGTCCACAGGCACGTTGTAAGACTTAATAATAAAATAACTCTGCTGTTGTGAAACCCATGTCCCCCTCCTTTCCTGGCTATTCCTAAATGTCTGTTTTTAACATAATAGCATTGTTACAATTTCAAATATACATATAGAAAAAACATCAAGAAGCATGTTCATGACTACCACACCTTTTTTTAAATAACCAACATCTCCAAGTCACGTCCTGAGGTGCGATTAACACCAGCCCCCAAAAGTGCAAGGATTCATTTGCGCTAGCATCACCATAGTTTTACCCTCATCATGGTTAATCAAAACTGACTTTACAGTTCTTCTGTAGATAGTTCCAGCAGTTAGGTGCACCATAACTAAAAGCGGATTTTCCCATTCCGTTGGAGACTCAGGGAGCCTCAAGAGTTAACCAACTCTGAGAGCGGGTTAGGTAATTTATGTTCTTGAATTTTAATAATGAGGTTAGGTAAGCCGGGAGTTTATGCAGTAGGGCTTCATACACAAAAAGGGAGTAATGAAGAGATCTATGGGACTTTAACGAGGTCCAGCCAACCTTTTGATAAAGTATACAATGATGAGTATTAAAACTGTCATTGACCCTTGTGGAACACCCTTTGGTGTTGTGCAGAGAAGTTGGTGTAGGCATTGAGGGTGGCAACATTCAGCACATTGTGCCAGAGCACCATGGGCCACCTCTGTGTTCTCCGCTTACATTACATTGTTTTCCACTTACATTACATCTGATCCATTGTGTCCACTCCTCTTTTTGTTTTGTTATAGTACTGGATCACCTCTGGTTTTTTCTTCACACTGTTGTCATCATGCATGGTGCTCAGTAGGACAACAGCCTTTCCCTTCTTCAGCACATAGCTCACCATGGTCATGTTGCCATTGAATCCAAATTCTGAGCTATACATCTCCCTCGATTTGGATGGCTTCATGACAGGCAGTATGTCCAGCTTGTTCTGGCAAAGAGTCCCCACAATGGTCAGGTTCTTCTCAAGGAGCCTCTCAGCCAGAGGGACACAGGTAAAGAAGTTGTCCATTGTGATGTTGCGACCTATGATTAAAAAAAATAAAAAAAATAAATGAATATTCATTCATTCATTCATTAAATGAATATGATATTGTATTGCATTGTATTTTATTCCATTGTAGTCTTTTTCTTATAAATAAATACATTTCTCACAATGGTAATTAAAAATAAAATGCACACTATGAAAGACTGGAAAAATGATCTAGGTATTGCGCTAGAACTTCAAGAGTATATTAACTTCTGTATACTATATACACCTGTTTGTCTGATTCTGTTGCACAACTGTTGGACAATATTTCCTAGGTTCCTCTGAACCTCCTCTCCTGGCTGTCCCTCTGTGTAGACTATTCCGTTTATCGCATAAGGGACCCTCTTATCGCACATCCAGAAGATTTTTATTCTGTATTTTGCAGGCTTGCTGGGCATGTATTGCAAGAAATTGCCCCGGAATGGCACAAGCTGCTCATCTATGGTGACAGTCACTGGGGATGAACCATCTTCTGCAATTGGCCAGGAAACAGTCCCACACATGTGGTCTGTTTCCAGCTGCAAAGCCCTGGTTCTCGTCATCAAACCGTACTGGGATGTACTGGGACGAGCACACCAATCAGGTAGTGAAAAAGGCTCAGCAGCGCCTCTTCCACCTCAGGCGGTTGAGGAAGGTTGGCATGGGGCCCAAGATCCTGCGTACCTTCTACAGGGGCACCACAGAGAGCATCCTGACGGGATGCATCACTGCCTGGCACGGCAACTGCACCGCCCTCAACCGCAAGGCGCATCAGAAGGTGGTGCGGACAGCTGAGCACATCAGTGGATGTGAGTTTCCCTCCATCCAGGACATATACAGCAAACGATGTGTCAGCAAAGCCCGGAGGATCATCAGAGACCCCAGCCACCCCAATCACAGCCTGTTTGAACTGTTGCCGTCCTCCGGAGCCTCATGGCCAAAACTCAGAGGCTCTCCAACAGCTACTTCCCCCAGGCCATCAGGCTCATGAACAAACCTACCCCGAACCCATGACTTTACCCCCAGCACACCCACAGAATGGACTCTACCAGCACAGTCACTTTAACAACACCTCTTTCACCAACGGCACAGTGCAATAATAATGACATTCCACTGAACCTCTTTACTTTTTTACTCTACTATTTATACTGCAATTGTGTCATGTCTATTGTCTTGTGTCCCCAACAATCGTCACTGTCCAACCGTCTCACTTATTTAGTCCTTTTTTAAATTAAATAACTAACTTGAATATGTTTTGGTAAACAGCTAAAAAAACAAAAATTGTGTCAGAATCCAAATATATATGGACTGTACGTGTCAATGACTCTGCAATCAGGGGGGCCGAAAGCTGCAATAGGCCTGGATCAAGCAGATCAGCCCCAATGGATTTTTATGTAAATTTTATGCAGGGCATCTAGTACACAAGTAGAAAATGTTTGAAATTAAAACAAAGATTCGCTAGTAGTTCACTGATCTCCCATCGAGCCAACTCGGGCTGGGAGATGGGAGCGCAGTCGACAGTCTGACCAGGGTCAGCCAAACCACCATTTCTCTCAAATAAATAAATATATTGTGTGCAAGAGGTAGAAGACTTAGTTATTCAGAACTCCCAATTATGCCAGGAGAACTTAGTGTGTACTTTTTTAACAGACTTGAGTCTGGAAGGGCCATCACATGACAGCGCATATCTGTACTTTGTATACGCTCTAGATAGAGTGTAAGAACGCATTTTGAAATGCAGCCACTGTTTAGTCAGAGATTTTAGAATACAGAGATACCCAGAATCTGCTTTTTCAATAGTAGCTCCCAGTAATGCTTGTAGGCTCCATCATGGCCTGCCACTGTTAAACGTTTCCTTCCAGCAAATTTGTTAGTTAAATGATTTTATGTTTTATAGTTGAGGATTCTGTACTTATTAAGTTTGGTATTGAGGATGAAAACTGGCATGGTTCAGCTATCTAGCTGGTTTACCCTACTGCAAGTGTGGTTTGCACTCCTCCAATATAAAGCCATTTTTGACAAAGATACGTTTGTCAGATAATCCTTTTCGTGGATGTATGTTCTAGACAGGGTTGCTGCTTGTGAAATAGGCTAAAACAAGGTTTGTGTCTCATTTTGTAAAAAAAAAAAAAGTATATAGGGAGAAGTTAGTTATTAGGCAGTAGGTCGCCCAATGTAATTTCAATGAGGCTAAAAGGGGTGTGGCCATTGTGGTCTGTTTTGGCCATTTCAGGAATTAACTGAGAGTTGGGACTCTAGGGGTGTGCTCTCCTTTCCCCTACTGCTACTACGACTTTGTCTTCCTGACATCCTAACTTGATTTTCATGTCGCCATTTTGAAAGGTGTCCCAATAGTGTAGGAGAAGTTGAAGTTCACTTCAGATACCTGCCAAACTTGACTTAGGCAGAGGAACCTGTAATGGATCCTTCAGTGCACATTTCACCCCTGTGACATCGTAGCCATCTCCACCTGATATCTAAAAAACAACCTAAAATCTCCCTTTGCACCGGTGCACAAAAGTAAATTGCAGTTTCTTACTTTGATCAAATTCAGCCCCCGTTTTGGTCAAAGTAGTCGCTCATCAATATGATTATAAAATCAAGTCTGGTGATGGTGTGTTGATAGTTTATTCAACTGTTTTCAGATGTAGCCTGTCAAATATCAGTGGAAATACACTCACCGGCCACTTTATTAGGTACACCTCAACTGCTCGGTAATGCAAATATCTAATCAGCCAATCACATGGCAGCAACTCAATGCATTTAGGCATGTAGACATGGTCAAGACAACCTGCTGAAGTTCAAATCGAGCATCAGAATGGGGAAGAAAGGTGATTTAAGTGACTTTGAACGTGGCATGGTTGTTGATGCCAGACGGGCTGGTCTGAGTTTTTCAGAAACTGCAGATCTACTGGGATTTTCACGCACAACCATCTCTAGGGTTTACAGAGAATGGTCCAAAAAGATAAAATATCCACTGAGTGCCAGTTCTCCGGGCGAAAATGCCTTGTTGATGCCAGAGGTCAGAGGAGAATGGCCAGACTGGTTCGAGATGATAGAAAGGCAACACTAATAACCACTCGTTACAACCAAGATATGCAGAAGACCATCTCTGAACGCACAACACGTCGAACCTTGAAGCAGATGGGCTACAAAAGGGGGTCCAACCCAGTACTAGCAAGGTGTACCTAATAAAGTGGCCGGTGAATGTATATGCAACGCAGTATAGGTGCATAGATGTATTTACACATAAAAGTTAAAGACGAATATTACTTCTTTAGGTCTAATACTTTAGCTTTATCATCATTGTTCACAGGTTGACTCCAGGCCTACTTCTTCTAAAATGAATCCTTGTTGGAGATAATTATAGACTATTGCAAGCTACAAAATAGCCTAATGTGGGGCACCGCACTTTGAGGGGCTATGTTAACAGAGATCTGAGTGCAACAGAACAGACAGAGTCAGTGGTACAGTAAATAATAAAGGCTTTTATTATGGCCGATCCTTCACAGGGCAGGGGGAATGTGGAGAAAGCAACTTATATTCTTCCCGGACCGGGGTATCTCTCTCTCTCGCTCTGGCCCGCTCTTGTGGCCTGTAGGAAACAGAAAATGTAGAGTCTCAGTCTCTCTCCCCCCTTGGGGTGTCTTATCCGCCCTTGTTGTGCTGGGACTCATGGGGCACCGCTTCTCTTGGTCCTGCCTGACCTCGTCAGGCTGAGGGAGGTGGACATCTTGGGTTCCGTCTCTCTCGGATGGTTGGTACGCGTAGTGGGGAGAGCTTCCACCGCCTGGCACTCCTAGACGGCGTGGGTGGCTCTCACTACCTGTGTTTGCTCCCGGCTAATAAAGCCCTGGGAGCTTGTTCGCCTCAGGTGCACATTTCCCTAGCTGCTTGCTCATCCAGAAAGCTGCCGCCCATCTGGTGTTCAATCTCCCCAAATTCTCCCATGTCACTCCCCTCCTCCGCACCCTTCACTGGCTCCCGGTAGCAGCTTGCATCAGATTCAAGACCCTGGTGCTCGCCTACCGGGCGGCAAAGGGAACAGCCCCTCCCTACTTGCGGAGTGATAGGGCAGCCCCCAAACGCCTGCCCTATCACTCCGCTGATCAATTCCACCTCGGCTGGCCGCCTGCCACCGCCGCCTCTATGTGGATGCAGGAGCCGCACTACTCGGTCACAGCTTTTCACTGTCCTGGCGCCCCGCTGGTGGAACGAGCTTCCCACTGCTGTCATGACTGCAGAGTCACTATCAATATTCCGCCATAGATTGAAGACCCATCTCTTCAGGCTACATCTTAACGGTCCCTCCTAAAGACCTCTTCACCTCCACTACCCCCCTGTACATGTTTCTCTCTTGTTAATAATAAAAAAAGCATTGTGACTGCCTATGGCCCCTGGTCCGAGCATTGATTACTTTATCTTATGATGACTGATGGATAGATGATTCACTTACTTAAACAAATGTATTTGTTGTAAGTCGCTTTGGATAAAGGTGTCTGTTAAATGCCATAAATGTACATTTAAATGAGGGCAGCACTGTCCCGGGTGCTGAGCACTGCCCCGTGACCAGCACTGTCTGGGGTCCTGAAACCGGCCAGGATGGAACAGGGCAGGTATTGTCCCTCAATGACTCTGCCCTGCTCCACCCCAGCCTGTGATGACCACCCACCATGACGGAGCTGGTGCCTCTCCAGCTCAGTGGCATCACAGTAAGTGACCGAGGCACCACAAGGCCTAATGGTAATCGGTCAGTTGCGATCAGTGGATGTCAGCACATGAAGAATGTTGATTCTTAAATGTCTTTGTCAATAGCAGAGAATGTTTATTCAAGCAGGTAAGTGAAATATGTATGTTGTTACGACGATATAAATGGCTGAATGTCTTCTAGACAAGTATGCCCACTAAGTATTTTTAAGTAGCGTCCATGTTATTTTGTATCTCTAGGGAGGTACAATATAGTGTAGTAAGATTTCACGGTACGAATTGCTGAATTCACAGCCACTTAGAACTTAGATTACCACAAAACCACACACTTTTCTCCCTCTCTGTCATAGTCAACCACAGAAATCACAGGAATATGTTTCTGTAATATTCTTTTAAGGTCAGGGTTGACTGTTGTGGGCAATCACTCTTACGTGTGTGTGTGTGTGTCTTAAAAATGATCTGGCAGGGCCAAGTACCGCAGTCAGAGATCCTACAGAGAATTAACTGTAAGAGCATTGAGGCGTCCTACCATTAGATTCTCAACATTTTGCTCGTAATAAACTTTAGAGAAACCTGCCCACTGTTTGCCTATAATGTGTGCATTGCAGTGATAGAGTTCTGGGGTTTTATTACAACTAATTACAACAAGTAATTTCCCTGGGAAATTAAACTGAAAGGGACAGGAATTAACTTTATTTCTTCCTGGGTGGGGTAGTTTGTTTTGTGGGGGTAATTAAAGGTAGTAAATAAGTGCGGACAAGAGAGAGGAAGAGAAAGTAGAAGAGAGAGCCTGTGTTGGATCTGTTTTCCCACAAGGCTAAAGAGGTAGGCTATAACACACACACACACACACACACACACACACACACACACACACACACAGTCCCAGAGGAGTTGATATAAAGAAGGATGAAGACAGAGAGACATCAAGTGTTCCCACACTGCTTTATACATGCAATTACAGTTTGTCAAATGATGGGGTACCCTATCTCTCCGGTCCTCTCTTGTCACATGAGTTATTGTGGTTTGTGTGTGTGTGACATATATTGTCTGGTGGCTTGGGACCAATGCTTTATGTCTTTATTACACAAATCAAACTGGCCGAATGAGAAAAGTTTTACTGTAAACACCATACAAACTATAAACACAGTTTACTGATCTCATGGTGTCCAACATGCCTTGGGACCAGCCGGCCACTTGTATGCACGCACACAGACACACACACACACACACTGTGAGCACACAAACAGCACACACCACCAATGCTTTTTCACACTGAAAACTACACTGCATATATAGTACATCAACATTCACAGGGACACTTTCTCCCCTCACCTCCTCATTATATACACAGATAAATGCACTCAAAATCCCATCCACACAACCATCATTTATTTTCAGCAGAAGATGGTATGAAAAAGCAAATCCATAATTTATCACGCCTAATAGCCACCTGTCTGCATGGGTAGTTGTTATCCTGGATAAATTATGGGCTCTGAAAACACTGTTATGACTAAAGAAACAAGTGGAAAGGAGACGTAAAAATAATTGCATTTGAAAAGAGCAGCATGCAATCATCATCAGCATGCAATCATCATCACCCGCTCTCACCTTTTCACAAGATCTTATAGAGATCGCTCATATCTGCAATGTTCAGGGCGTTAAATCACATACACTCTGATTAACAAAGATCAAATCACATGCATGCACACACACAGACTATCACAGATAAGAGTGGTTTCCTCAGCTCTCTTAATTGGTCATTGTTCAGTGACTCTACCTTCATCAGAGATCTCTCATTTTCCTCCCCCCATTCATCTTCATCTCTTCAATCCTCCTCTTCTTCCTCCTCTCCGGCGGCCTTGGAGGTGGGATCAATGTGGGTGAATAGAGGAGTGCAGTAATTAGAAGTTGAGGTTCTTCCTCTTCCTTTCTTTCTCTTCCTCTCTCATTGATTGTTATTGTAATCAACGTTGCAGTGGACTCTAGAGAGGAGAGAGACTCTAACATCATGATACTCTGGCTTATCAGTATGTAAAGCATTTCACTTTTTACATCTAAATGTTTACATACCATTTAAAATGTATCCTAAAGTTTAAATACAAATGTACTGTACTGTGTGTTTGGAGGAACTGGGACATTTGTAATGTCTTGTTCTGTTTCTTAGTTTATGTTTGTCTTTGTTCCATGTTATTAATTTTTTGTTTCTTGTTTGTTTTGTGTTCCACACCCTGTCTCTCATTTCAGACACTTCACCACCTGCCCTTGTGTGTTTTCGGCCTGTGTGATTGTCGACCCCGCCCTGATTAGCTTCACCTGTTCCTCATCATCCTTCCCTGTGTATTTAGTCTGTGTGTTCCCCTGTCTCTGTGCCCATTCATCATTGTACCTTTGTGTCTTTACATCCCAGAGTTCTACTAGTGTTTAAGTATTCCTGGTTTTTGATCTCCTTGTGTTATTTTGACTTTGCATTTTTGCCCACTCCTTATCGGATATCTGTTTTCTCTTTGAACTGAATACCTGTGTACCGAACCCTGCCTTGCCTACCCCTTATTGGGTTATATGCCTTTCATCTATCTTACTACCTGTGAACCGTACCCTTGTGAAAGTAAAGACTAATTTTCAATTCAAGATTTTTAACTGTGAGTCCTTGTCAGAGTTACTCCAGTCGTGATAACATTGAAACAACTTTTATCTACTTCTGAAACATGAATAAAGTGTCTTAAGGTCAATCAAATTACTTTCTTCATATCTTTGACTTAACTGTCCCTGCTTATTGGTATTGGGGCTAGGAAGGACTTTGTTTTATCATTACTAAAGCTTTTTCTTACCGGATCTGAGACTACACCAACCACTAATACATGGGAAACTTTATCTTTGTAAGGACGGGGGTCATATGTATCTGGAAAATCCTGGATCATAGGACAAGGCACCTGTAGAGGACATATTATATTATAATAACGTATAACTCCTTCAACTCCTTCAATCATGGCAACATGATTTTACTTGTCCACATTGTCATGGTCTCATCCTACCTTTATGTATGCATGTTTCATGCAGCTCTCCCCTTAACTTTAATGCATAAGTTAATTGAAAGTCCGTGTTAAGCACACATCTCATAGGTAGGATATGACATTGAGTTGCTTAAAATTTGCTTTCAAACGAAATTCCTGTTCTTGAAATACAGGGCCCATAAGTATTGGAAAGAGAATTTTGTCTTCTTTGAGCTCTATATTCCAACAGTTTGGATTGTTCTAGAATGGCAAAGCCAATCGCTAGATTTAAATCCAATTGAACATGTATCTCATTTGCTGAAGAGGGAACTTATGGTAAAAATACCTCAAAACAAACAACAACTGAAGATAGCTGCAGTACAGGCCTGGCAGAACATCAACAGAGAATATACCCAGGGTCTGGTGGAGTCAGACTTCAGGCATCACATACTTTTGGAGCCCTGAAAATACGTTTAAAGTATGTTTTAAAAAATGTACTTTCTAAATGGTGAAATAAATCTGAAAGAAAAAAAATTTGAATTGAAGCTGAGAATCTATACTTTGATCCCATTGTGATATTTTGATTAATAATTCAAACTGTTGCAGTATAGAGCTAAAAGAAGACTTATGGAGAGCACTGTATATTAGTCCTACAATAGGTACTCTCACCGGAAGTGTTACAATTCCGGAAATCTGAAGCCACGCCCCTCTACTGGGGAAGTCAAGTTTCCCCATTAACCCTCACTACAAATAGCTTACTGTTGGCCACTTTCGACATCAGCTGTTATTTTTATGTTTCAATAAACGTTTTTATGAGTTTGGGGGGTCATTATCAGAAATAGTCATCACCATCAAACACCTGCATCATAGTTAAAAGATGAGTTGAAAACGTATTGGAAACCGCACTTCTGTACCCCAGGAGAGAGCGAACGTCTCACTGTGAGTATCTATAAAGACAGCCCAAGAAGCACTAGCCACAGTGAAACTTTGTTATGCTTCTTACCCCCTCTGCAGGTGATCCCCATCCAGGCATATGCGTACACCTGTCTTCCCAGATTGCCTATCATTGGTTCAGTCTGTGTAGATTAAAGCCCCTCTCCACCGCCATTGCCATGGACATATGTGATTTCGAGTTAGTGGGCTGGAACTCCCGTGGAGACTACCTTTTCTGAGTAACTCGACCCCAAAGACGACAAGTTCTTCCTCCTCCAACTATGGCCACTGTGAAGCCTGAGCGCTTTTACAGAGGATTTACAAGCGCTGCGCTCCATCCTCTTTTCTCAGTTGTTAGGAACATGACTCCGCGCATCCTCTTCTCTATCCTGCTGAAACTGCATTGGAGGAGAAGATCTAGGTTCATCCCCTTCATATTCACCTCTAATACTTTGTGAGGACGTAATGAGTGGAGGACGGAGGAGAGGGCACAAGGAGTTGTGTATTTAACAATTGAAAAAAGGCTTCTTGTTTATTTGGCATTGCAGGCTAAGGAGCTGTGAGACCCCCTGGTCATAGGGGCTATGGTCGAGCACAAGAAATTGATGCTCCGAATCCAGGAAGAAGGAAGCGGAGGCCTGTCACCAAACTTGCATGCCTCCCGCTACACAGTTGGTTACTATGAACCCCACGCCCCCTACACTTTAAGATCCCTAAGGCGCCACAGCCGCCTCTGGCAGCAGCGGTACTGGGACTGTCACAGGCCACCCAGCAGCCACACTGGGACACCCGGGGACCTGTGCGCTGCAGGCAACCCCTGTTCCCTCCGGGGAACGGGAGGGGACCCTGACATTCCATACGGAGTCTCCGCCTGGGTCCGTTAAACCATACTTTAACAAAAACATATGACTCTCTATTTTAACATTTGAATGGAAAAAAACTGGTTGTCACAGGAAACATTTGAGGTTGTTCATGTAATGATGATTATACTGCACCAACGATTTCCTCCTCAGATCCTTCTACATGTTCATTTCAGCCATCCGAAATCCTTACTTTATGAGTTCCATCCTCAGCCAGCACGACACTACCCTGTGGGAGGTTGTGGAGAATCTCTGCGACCTGTCTGTTACTCTGTCCAGCCTCCAGTACCAGATGGGTGCGACTGCCGGTGTCGCACTCGGGCCGCCGATCCCGTCTTCCCCGTCGCCACCATCGGTCAAGGAGCCCTGGGTTCCCACCCCGGAGCGGTATGACGGGAAGCTGGGATTGTGTCGTTCGTTTTTTGACCTGGTTTTTGAACAGCAGCCCCTGTCCTATTCCACAGATCGAGCGAGGATATCCTTTCTCATGGGTCTCCTCTGAGGAGTCGCTCTGGAGTGGGCGACAGCATTGTGGGAGAGACAGGGTCCTCTCACCGCGTCATACCCAGCTTTCACGGCGGAGATGCATAAGATCTTCCATCACCCGGTTCGGGGAATGGACGCCTCTAAGAGACTTCTTTCCCTCCATCAGGGACTCCAGAGCGTAGTGGGTTATGTGATTGGTTTTCGCATGCTGTCCGCTGAGAGCGGGTATGAGGAAGTGCTTCAAGCTGCGTTTTCCGGTGGGCTGAATTAGTCCATCAAGGATGAACTAGTGTCGCATCCCGAACCCTCTGACCTTGATGAACTTGTTGCTCTGTCCATTCGTGTTGATAACCGTCTCCATGAGCAAAGAAGGGAGTAAAGGAATCACTTCACCAATGACTCTTCTGCCCGGCGAGCTCCGACTCCGCCAGACCCAACCCCGGTCGATGGGAGCCGACGCACCCTGAGAACTACCGAGGCATGAGACCTCACTGGGGTCTGAGCCAATGCAGCTAGGCTGCTCCCGCCTCGGTCAGGAGAAACGCAGACGTTGCCTCGCCAGTAACAGCCGATCTCTGCCACCTCACCGCCCTTACGACTGCGCCATTGAACTGCAGCCTGGAGCACCTCTCCCCAGCAGCCGCCTCTACAGCCTCTCTAAGCCTGAGTGGCAAGCTATGGAGAGTTACATCAAGGACTCCGTGGCTGCAGGCATAATCCGTCATTCCTCTTCACCCGTGGGCGCCAGTTTCTTCTTTGTGGAGAAGAAGGACAAGACGCTCCACCCGTGCATAGACTTCAGAGGTCTCAACAACATCACGGTAAAGTACCCATTGCCCCTAATGAACTCAGCTTTTGATTCATTCCAGGGAGCCGTGGTGTTCAGTAAGCTAGGAAATTGCGGACCTGCTGGTGAAGGAGGTGTCCCAGGACCCAACTTCCATGGGTGGAGTATGCCCATAATACCCTGGCCACCTCTGCTACCGGTATGTTGCCTTTTCAGTGCCTATCAGCCCCCTCTCTTCCCATCTCAAGAGTAGGAGATCCTGGTTCCGTCGGTCCAAGCCCACCTCCGTCGATGTCACAGGACCTGGTGTCGTGCCCGTGCTGCCCTGCTGAGAGCCTCCAGCCGGTACCAACAGCAGGCTAAATGCTGTCGCACCCCTGCTCCTAACTACGCACCTGGAGACAAGGTATGGCTCTCAAACCGGGATCTACCCTTAAAGACGGACGCTAAGAAACTGTCTCCTAGGTTTATTGGGCCTTTTTTGATTGAGAGGGTCATCAACCCCACAGTCGTACACCTTAAAGTTCCCTGTACCTTCTGTATCCATCCATCATTCCATGTATCTCTCCTCAAGCCTGTCTCTTCCAGCGCTCTATCCCCTCCTGTGCCCCCGACCTCTGCCTGTCTGATTACCCGCCTGCCTGCCCGACTACCCGTTTGCCTGCCTATTCCTTTCTATTATACCTGTCTTATTAAATCCACTTGCTTTACACTTATCTGCTTGTCCCTAGTCTGCATTTCGGTTCGGTCTCTGATTCGTGACGTTTTTCAACCTTGACTTAAGGTTGTCATTTGATGCTCATCATCTAACGTTGTTACATTATTGCACATGGGTTGACAATGAAAGTTTTCTTAACATTGGAAGTTAACAGTCAGCATCAGAATCTCGCTGTTGAAAATAATATTTTTTAATATAATGCCAATTTAAATAATACAACAATAAAAGTCTAATATTGATGTAACGTGAACTTCCTAACCAAATGGATATTTAGGCAAAATGATATGAAGGGCATATTTTACAATCAAGGTTACATTTTACATTTTAATTCACTGTCCTCACATGGGATTAAAATGTATAATCTCTTGTCCAACATTACATTGCCTTTGGGAAGACCACACATCTGCACTTTGCTATAAATTGGCCTGAGCAGTGTTATTTAGTGCTTCACTCTAACCATTAATTTAATTGACTTCTACCGATATATTTCAACAGCTTCAGTGTTTTCTGCATAGTTCTATGTTGGTGGGGTATAATGCTGTTATATTACATAGAGGATGTCCTAATCTGCAAAGGGTTAATGTATCAGTATAACTTGTTTAACGCTGTTAATGTTATTCACCGATATGAAAAATGTATATTTTTAAAAGTTTTATTATAAACACATGACTGTACAATAAGTTCAAATTTTTCCAGAAATTAGATTATACACCTCCATTTGGCTCACAAATGTTAAAGGTATAAAATGAACATGATACATAGCCTATAGGGGATAATGATGCTAGACGCACATGAGGTTAATTTTTAATAATATATTTCAGAAGTGTCACGGCATTGCCTGGCTCCTCCTCCACTGTGTGTTAATTGTCTCCTGCAGGTGGAGTGGATGCAGGGGTGCTAATTGGGGAAGTGATTGCTTCCTGGTCTGGGAGCTTTGAGAAGGCTCTCCAAGCTGGCTGGGTCTCTCTCCACTTTCTCCTCGCCTCCAGCACCTATTTGGCTTCTTTTGTTTATACACTACACAACACATTGCTGACTGCATTACACTTTTAGTTTCTAAATCCAACATTTATACTGACTTTACTTAACCTCAGTTGTTAAGTTGAATTTAATAAATATCTTTTTGGATTATTGCAATCCATGTGTGGCCTTCCCTTTTCATGTTACCGTGCCCTGAGCCAGGCATAAGTAACAGAAGAGATAGTAGTAAAAGAGGATAAAGTTCAGACCATGCTTTAAACATGATTACAACAAGAAACCAAATGTCAAAATATTCTGGTTGTAAAGACATGGCGAGTCTATACAACCTGAAGTGGAGGGCATTTGAGGTTGGGGTGAGAGGCAGTGCAATCAGTAGCTGTCAATCTGCTCTATGGCTACTCTATCAGAAGCAGGCCCCACTCCCACAGCCCTCCCCTTCTTACAAGACCTGCCATTAAAGGCTACCTGGCTGCCATCTGGCATGCCATGTTGGTCCTGGTGAAAAGACTATACGGGCACACCCCCTTGTTCGTCATTTTGTAATGGGAGCATGCCGCATTTGTCCGGTCTCCAGGCCACCTACCCTCGTTTTAGGACTTGTAGCTGGTGCTGACCACAGTCAAGCACAGTAGTGACCTCCATCCGCTCTTAGTTCATCCTTTATACACTCAGTTTGGCCGAGGTGACTGGAGGGTTATGATACATCATAATGTTGCGTTTGTTCCCTACATAATTTCTATGATGTACAGTGCTTATGCTACTGAACTGTTTTCTTCCATCACCCGCCGCTTCTTCTCTGCCCGGTGTGCACACTACACATTTACATGGCCAGATCTGAGGCGTTCAGGGAGTGGGATCAACTGTTTGTGTGTTTCGCTCATACGGGTTAGGGCACTATCCAAACAGGTGGAATTGCTACATCTTGGGATCTGTTCAGAGATTTGTGCTGCAGCCAGTTGGGCTTCCCCTCACACTTTTATTAGATTCTACCACCTGGATGCGACTGCAGTTTCTTTGGTAAGTAGGGTGAACCGGGTACATTTCCATGTACTCACTCAGGTTTTCTGTGTGGGTTTTGGCAATCGAGGCGTTGTGCAAATGTCACATAGTGAGAACCGAGTCGATTGAACGATAACTTTGAGTTATGGTATGTAACCCCGGTTCTCTGAAGAAAATGAGGGAGACATCTCACCAGATTGCCCCTCTTTTACAGGCTTGTGAAGAGGGGGTTTGCAGAATGAAATGGTCGTGGCTTGCAGTTGCCTTTATAGGCTGGACTGGGGCGGGGTCAGCCATGCAAAGCACTCCCGGCCTGTTCCAGCGTGATTGAATAGGGTTTAATCTCAACACCTCTTTAAAAGGTGTGGGTGAAAGGTATGAAGCAATTATAAAACAATCATATATCCTACACCTTCATGCCATCAAAACAATCCCATTCTCTCAGAGGCTCTGTGATCTGAGGGAGTTTATAAATGTTTAAAAAGGTAATCACAAAAATGTAATACGTTCACTGTCCAACCTTAGTTCCTTGCATCAGACTGTGGACAACCCCCATCTATAATTTACACTGGACACCAACCTCTTTGTTATGCTAACACAGCAATCTCTAGTGAAAACTCTCTAATGTTAAATATTCATAATCATACAGCTATGGATTATTATGACACCAGTAACCTTCAGTGTCCCGTCTTCACACATACTCATTTACACATTCATGTGCACACACACACTGGCCTTGATTTCTGCCCACAGCTCTTCAGATGTCTGCCAATCCACGATCTGGATGCTGGCAATGGAGGGCAAATTAAGTCCAAAATTGGATTAGGAATTGGAGGTGGAGTAGGTGAACTGGAATAAGTATTGAAATGTCAGATATGGATAAGTTATGAGTGTGTGTGTATGTAAGATTAATGCATAATAATGCAATCAGTAGCTGTCAATCTGCTCAGAAGCAGGCATTGTTAATCTTGACTCAGACATTTTATGGTTTGTTTCCTTTATATTACTGCGTTGTGAGAATGTTTTGAAGACCACTTATCATCTGTATATAAGATTATATACTGTTTGATATCACGCCGGTACACACACATCTCTTCCTTGTTCTTTGAACACCTGTTCATTATCTTTCCTGCCAGTCAACCAGCATGTTCCGCCCATGTGTGTGTATGTGTGGAGTGTTTCTCTTTGTGGTTCCAGACTAGAGGGGGAATGTCCCATGATGCACAGGTGTGTGGTTAGAGACCTCACTGAGGCTACAGAAAGTGCCTTACCTCCAGCAGATCTGAAATAATTAATATGGTGAAATTGTTATGAGAGGAAAGTGAGACCATTACCATTTTGTTTTACTTATCCAATCTTATTGGATGCAAAATTATGGATTTGGACATTATTTAGTGTACTGGTACTATGCCTTGCATCTCTGTGATACACATTGGTTTCGGTGAGAAAGAGCGACGCACAGCAGCCATCTTGATTCAGAACATGATTTAGAATTCAGATATGGTACTGAGGATGACTATATAACTACATGCATCATATTGACAAATGTATCTTATATCTAGAATATAACATTGCACTTGGATATGTGTATATATTGTATTGGGGGGCAATTCTTTGTCGGTCCCAATTCTAAAATTGGAAAGTGATTTATTTTCTGTAAAAAATCTGTTTTAATTTACTTCCTGAAGTGACAGTTGACATGGAATTAACCACAGCCATGGGATCTAGTCTGTCCCGATCAGCAGTAACTGTATGAGAGGATAAAAGAAAAAAAAGGATAACACAATCTTTCATGGGGTTCCCTGCTGGTTTCATTTAGTCAATGTCAATGACAGTGAACAGGCAGGGTCAGACAGGTCTGTGGAGAAACTCTGACACTGGGGCCTTGTGCGTATATGCATGTGTCAGTGGCTAAAGCCCATAGTCTGTGAAGTAAACAAAACATGATCTTCTCTTCCAAATTGTCCACCTCTCTCCCATCCTCCTTGCAGAGAAATATCTGTTTAAAACCCAACTCAAGAGGATTGGTTTCAGTTTGATTGCAACAAGAGCAATTAAAGTGGAGAGGAGGAGAAAAATGTAAGGAGGATTTTGTTGATGGAGTTTAGCAGTTTAAAAATGTCAGATATTTATCTAAGCAGAAAAATGCATTTATTTCTTTCACCTATATCCACCTGTGTGTGTGTGTGTGTTGGTGTGTGTGTCTGCGTGCACGCCTCACCTTGAAGTAGGATGAACAATCAGATATTTGATCTCAGCTTAGCTCTTAAGATTTAATCCGCAGAGCGGTTAAAAGGTTTTCTCCCAAGTTGCATTTATGCAATTTTGCCTGCTGGTGCAATTCTATAGAAATGTATCTGTGCAATTTCAGCACCCAGGATTAGGTGGTATTTTTCTGTGTGTGTGGGGGGGAGGGGGGGTAATTCCTCAAAGGTAATGTCAGCCAAAACTGTGAGAGGTTGTATGAGACATGGATGAAATCTTATTTGATATGCACAACCTTGGGGCAGATGATATTCTAGAAATGATGGCATCCCTTCACAATTCACAATTTTGTTGCCTTTTCATATTATTTTGAAACAAACACACACAGACAACCATTTTCATGTGCAAACAACATACAGAGGCACTCACAGGAACATTGTGCATCCCAAATGACAGGCAAAGAGGACTACAGGGCGAGAGCTTGGCGCACTTGGCGTAAATTACATTTTCAAGAAGTGGTTTCATGACAGTCACTGTGAAGACAAGCATGCGCCCGTCGTCACTTCTCCAAAAGCTCTCCAATTCCATGGACCTTGCACCATACGCCTCGCGGATATACAGTATGCCAGTGTTTAAAAGGTTCATACTGCCATTGCAACGGTGGTCTACCTCAGTTCCGCTGCTGTAATAGACACAAATTGTAAAGACGTGAAGTTCTGCCTGAAAGCCACCACATTGGTGGTGATAAGCTGTGAAGGATGTTTAAAAAGACAATGGTTTGTGGTGGTTTGCTTTATCGGCTTGCCTTATCAGATTGGCAAAATCAAGCTAATTATAGCAGCTCATGAATTACAGAGATGGAGAGTGGAATGGTTTAAATACAGTGCCCTCCATAAGTATTGGAAAGAGGAAGCATTTTGTCTTCTTTTAGCTGTATACTCACAACAGTTTTCAGGATTTGAAATCAAACAATTACTATGACATTAAAGTAGAGATTCTCAGCTTTGATGAATTAATTATCAAATAATGTTTTCTTTTTTCAGATTGGTTTCACCATTTATAAAAAAAACCTGGAAACTTCAGGTATTTCTGGTTAGTCAGATGTGTTCCATCACATCATTTGTGTAGGGATAAGAGAGCTGTCAATGTCCTTTTGGTGCTATTGGTGTCTGTCAACAGACCAAAGAGTTGTCACTGCAAGAAAGTTAGGCTGAAAAATCATAAATATCATAGACATGATCCAAAACCTTAGGTTTGCCAAGAACAAAAGTGTGGAACATCATCTAAAAGAAGAAAAACACTGGTGAGGTCAGCAATTGCAAACGGCCTGGTAGGCCAAGGAAGACTTCTACAGTGGATGACGTAAGAATGCTCACCATAATTAACAAAAACTCCAAAACGACGTATGAATGGTGAGGAACAAATGTCCCACAGATCAGTAAATTGGGCATGAACGTGTCAGAGACTACCATCTGCAGAAGACTTCACCAGCAGAACTACAGAGGCTATACTGCAAGGTGTAAACCACTAGTTAGGAACAGAAACTGGATGGCCAGATTACAGTTTGTTAAAAAGTACCTAAAAGAGCCTGCAGAGTTCTGGAAAAAGGTCTTGTGGACAGATGAGACAAAGATTAACATATACCAGAGTGATGGCAAGTGTGGAGAAAAAAAGGAACTGCCCCAAATCCCCGGCATAACACCTCATCTGTGAAATATGGTGGAGGGGGTGTTATGGCTTGGGTGTGTATGGCTGACACTGAAACTGACTCACTTGTCTTCATTTATGATGTAACTGCTGATGGCAGCAGTGGAATTAATTCTGAAGTGTACAGAAACACAAGTGTACAGCGAGACAATGGCTCATGCAGGAAGCGATATACAAACAAATTTCCTCTTATTTTTGTGTCACGAATCAGAGACCGAACCCAAATGCAAACTAGGGACAAGCAGTTAAGACAGGTATAATAAAAAGGAAGAGGCGGGGCAGGCAGGTAGTCAGACAGGCAGGGTACTGGAGCTGGAAGTGTGGCACAAAGACAAAACCATGAATGGCAAACAATGCGTTGACTAGCAGCAGATTCAGGGTATAAATAGTGGAGAGTCGATTACTCGATTGCCGACAGGTGTGCTAGTCACCGCCGGCAGAGATCATGGAGGCGGAGTCATGACAGTACCCTCCCTCCGACCCTCCCTCCCACCGGGCTTGTCCGGATGAGAGTACGGGGAAGTTTAAGGTGTACGACGGTGGGGTTGATGACCCTCTCTATCAAAAAAGGCCCAATGAATCTAGGAGACAGTTTCTTAGCATCCATCTTTAAGGGTAGATCCCGGGTTGAGAACCATACATTGTCTCCGAGTGCGTAGTTAGGAGCAGGGGTACGGCGACGGTTAGCCTGCTGCTGGTACCGGCCAGAGGCTCTCGGCAGGGCAGCAGGTCTTGTGACATCGACGGAGGTGGGCTTGGACCGACAGAACCAGGATCTCCTCCTCTGGAGACAGGAAGAGAGGTGGCTGATAGCCATAAAGGCACTGAAAAGGCAACATACCGGTAGCAGAGGTAGCCAGGGTATTATGGGCATACTCCACCCATGGAAGTTGGGACGCCCAGGTCGATGGGTTGGCGGACACCACGCAGCGAAGGCCATTGGTCTGGGGATGGAACCTGGAGGACAGGCTGATGGTGGCTCCAAGGGTGGAGCAGAAGGCCTTCCAGACAGCTGAGGTGAACTGGGGTCCCCGGTCCGAAATGGTGTCACAGGGTAGGCCGTTGACCCAGAACACCTCCTTCACCAGCAGTCTCCTTGGCAGGGGCAGGAAATGGGCAAACTTACTGAACCGGTCCACAACTGTCAGAATGACCGTCTTACCGTCGGAAGGTGGTAGACGGGGACAAAGTCGAGAGCCAGATGAGACCAAGGATGCCGAGGTATTGGCAGGGAATGCAGCAAATCCAAACTGGGCCAGGTGGAGGTCTTATTCTGGGCACAGACAGGACAGGCAGAGACAAAGGACTTGGTGTCCTCCGTAAAGGGACGGCCACCAAAATCGTCTACAGAGGAAGGCCAGCATACGGTTATTCCAGGATGACAAGTAAGAGTGGAGGCGTGAGCCCATTGTAGCACACAAGACCTTGTCCAGGACAAACAGGTGACCCGGAGGGCCGTTTCCAGGGTCGGGTTGCGTCTGCTGTGTGGCTCTATCTACCCCCTCAATCTCCTAGGTGACGGCTGCAACGACACAGGCGGCAGGAATGATGGTATCTGGGAAGGAGCTGGACACACCTTCCTTCCCATACAGGCGAGATAAGGTGTCGGGCTTGACATTTCTGGTGCTGGGCCTGAAAGTGAGCACAAAGTTAAACCATTCAAAAAGCAGTGCCCACCTGGCGTTAAGCCGTTTAGCCATCTGGATATACTCCAAGTCCTTATGGTCGGTCCAGACTAAGCTAAGCTCCTGGAAGGCAGCCTCCTCCTCGGGAGACCACAGAAACTGTCTGGAGGTAGAGGTGAGAGCTGTAAGAGTGGCCGCTATGTGGCTATAGTTGCGGATGAACCTCAGATAAAAGTTGGCAAACCCCAGGAACCTTTGTAGTTGCATACGGTCATTGGGACTTGGCCACTCAAGGACCACTCTCACCTTGGCGGGTTCCATCCTCACCTGCCCGCTGGCAATGATGTACCCGAGGAAGGAAACTGATGGGCATGGAACTCGCACTTCTCCATCTTGACAAACAGGCAGTTCTCCAGGAGCCGTTGGAGAACCAGACGGACGTGCTGGACATGGTCGGTGAGATTCTTGGAAAAAATCAAGATATCATCCAAGTACACGAAAACAAAAAGATTTAGCATGTCCCTGAGGACCTCATTCACCATATTCTGGAAGACTACTGGGGTGTTGGTGAGACCAAATGGCAATACTCGAAATGACCCAGGGGGTTGTTAAACCCCGGCTTCCATTCGTCTCCCTTCCAAATACGGACCAGGTGGTAGGCATTGCGGAGGTTGAGCTTAGCGAACACTGTGGCTCCATGGAGTGAATCAAAAACAGAGTTCATTGGGGCAATGGGTTCTTTTCCATGATGTTGTTTAGACCTCTGAAGTCTATGCATGGGCGGAGCGTCTTGTCCTTCTTCTCCACAAAGAAGAAACCGGCGCCCATGGTTGAAGAGGAAGGACGGATTATGCTTGCAGCCACTTAGTCCTTGATGTAACTCTCCATAGCTTGATGCTCGGGCTTAGAGAGGCTGTAGAGGCGGCTGCTGGGGAGAGGTGCTCCAGGCAGCAGTTCAATGGCGCAGTCGTAAGGGCGGTGAGGTGCCAGAAATTGGGCTTGCTGCTTACTAAACACCATCTGCAGGTCGTGGTACTCAAGGGGGAACCAGGGAAAGGTCGAGGATCTCTGGCCTAGGAGCCTGGCTAGGAGCAGACGGAGACAGGGCAGATCGCAGGCAAAGGACAGGTGCCGTCTTGGCTGCAACTCCCATCCAGGGCGTTGGCCTCTAATGGCTGATCTAGAAGTATAGTGGAAAGACCAAGCTGCTCCACCACCACAACATCCAAAAAACTTTTGTCAGCCCCAGAATCAATTAATGCAAGCAGTTCCAAGGACTGACATTTCCAGGTGAGGGTGGCATAGACCTGGGTCTGGGGGCTGGGAGACAAAGGGAAGACAGCACGGCTCATTAGGATCCTCCCATCTCCTAACAAGCCTGCTGGTTTAATGGTTGAAGAGGACAGGCAGCAAGGAAATGGTTGAGCTGGCCACAGTACAGACAGCTGTTACTGGCGAGGCGACGTCTGCGTTCCTCCTGACTGAGGCGGAAGCGGCCTAGCTGCATCGGCTCAGACCCCAGTGAGGTCTTACGCCTCGGTAGTTCTCAGGGTGCGTCGGCCCCCATCGACCAGGATCAGCTAGTCGGGTCTGGCAGAGTCGGAGCTCACCAGGTGGAAGAGTAGGTGAAGCGATTCCTTTGCTCCCTTCTTCGCTCATGGAGACGGTTATCAATGCAAATGGACAGAGCAACAAGTTCATCAAGGTCAGATGGTTCAGGATGCAACACTAGTTCATCCTTGATGGACTCACTCAGCCCACCGGAAAACGCCACTTGAAGCGCTTCCTCATTCCACCCACTCTCAGCGGACAGCGTGTGACAACCAATCGCATAATCCGCTACGCTCTGGAGTCCCTGACGGAGGGAAAGAAGTCCCTTAGAGGCGTCCATTCCCCGAACCGGGTGATGGAAGATCTTACACATCTCCGCCGTGAAAGCTAGGTATGACGCGGTGAGAGGACCCTGTCTCTCCCACAACGCTGTCGCCCACTCCAGAGCGACTCCTCGGAGGAAACCGATGAGAAAGGATATCCTCGCTCGATCTGTGGAATAGGACAGGGGCTGCTGTTCAAAAACCAGATCACACTGCATCAACAATGAATGACAAGATCCCAGCTTTCAGTCATACTGCTCCGGGGTGGGAACCCAGGGCTCCTTGACCGATGGTGGCGAGGGGGCAGACAGGATCGGTGGCCCGGGTGCATCTCAAGGAGCTGGTGGAGATGGGTGGCTGATTGGTAAGTGATTTGTAATTATGGAAACCACTATCCAGTTTAATCTTTATAAAAACTCGACTTTATAGAAATTGAACTTGACTGAGGTTATGCCCTTACTCCATAGCTCATGACCCCGCTTGCAAACCCCCAGACCAGACAGGAGTGTTCTTACATCCACCTACACGCGCGCACTCGCTCTGTGGTGGAGTGCACAATTGGAGTGCTGAAGACCAGGTGGATGTGCCTTGATTCTGCTGGTGGAAAGCTTCTATACACCCCGGAGAAAGCTTGTCTAATCACAATAGCTTTCTGTATGCTGCACTGTGTGGCCTTGAAACGTGGCGTGCTACTTCCAGATGAGATACCCCCTGTGGAGGAAATGCCAGATGACCCAGTGGACACACCTTATAGAGATGGCAGTTAATTGACCGCTTATGAGGTATACCTGTGGGCCTGTAAAGCCCTTTGAGCTCTCATTTCAATCATGTGAAATAAGTTCAACATGAACACGTGCTGCCAGAGCCGAAAATCAATTACACACTCCAGATTTATTTTTGTGTGATTTTGAAATTGTAACAACGGTAACATGTTAAAAACACTTAAAAGACACTTCAGGGAAGAAGGGGTACATGGATTTCACAACAGCAGAGTTGTTTTATTATGTGTCACATTTTTCTGCACATTTAATTCGTCCTTCACCTTCCCACACCCATTTGGTCACAATCACCAAGGTGTTAATAGTCTCTAATGACCTGCTTCTCTAAAGAACCACTGACAGTGTTGACATTACTGCTTCCTCCTTGTAACACAATAATAACTCAAATGAAAGAAAGAGAAAATGGTTTGTGATTGCAAAGCCTCGCTTAATCAGCTTGCTATATATATAAGGCATGGGCTGGATCCCATATTTGTGAAGTGCATTTATCCAAGGTCCAGTATGCAACATTCAAGCTTTCTAAAATGTCTTAATGACTGTTTAATCTGTAGTGATCAGTGACTATTTCATTTATGAACGTTTTGGTCCTGCAAAAGTGCTTTCTAAAATGGAGTGCTCTACCCGATAGTCATACTAACTGTTTGTTAACATATTGTTATGGCCAGGGGTGTTCTATGAATGTGGACTCACCTTTCCTTCTTGGGTTGCCTCTTCGAATTGTGCACAACAGCTAATGTCCATCCATTTTGGGGGTTTATATTATCATTAGGGAGGATGTTGTTGTTTGGAATTTCTACCTAAATTTTGCCACGGTGGCCAGAGGTGGCAGATTTCCAACAAACTTACATCCTGCTCCTTTAATTATTTATATAAGGCCTACAAAATTAGTTGGCATTGATAGTTTGTACACATTTTCCTAAAAACATTCGCTTCCCTGCTCAGGCAAAAGCGCTTTAGTACTTATCGTTAATACCAATCAGAACTCCAGTACTTTACGCCTGAGAAAAGGAAGTCAACAGCGTCCCTCCTTCCAAGATGCAGATCACCTCCACATGTGCAACTAGCTAGCTGCTGGCGGGGGGATTTTCATTTTTGGGTGCACTTGAGTGATGAATATTCTAAGCATGATGCTGTTGTTTGTATTGTTGAATCAATTACACACTGTGGATCAAGTTGTCATTACAAACTGGGCAAATGGAGAGGAACAAAACTGCTCAGGAATACGACCCTGAGGCCTGGGGAGACTTACAAAGATCTACAAAGTTGAATGGCATAAAGGAAAAAGCACAGTCGATGGGACAACATCACCTCAGTCACTCTACAAAATTGGTCTATAACTAAGTGGCCAAAAATAATCACTTAATGGAAAATTATCTCTCACATCCATAATTGTGTTTGCAACAGTGAATTCAAATGATACAGCAAATAAAGTGGCTGGACTTACTACAAAGCATAAAGATTTGTGCAAATCCCACACATGCAAAGCAGTTTCCGCACCATCCCTCCTGTGCAGAATAGTAGTAGTAGCTGCATCATGTTATGGGTATGTTTGTCACCGGCAGGGACTGGAGAGTTTGTCAGAATCAAGAGAAAATATGAAATTTGCTGAGTTGGTAGACATCCTAATCCTCACAGTGTGTAATTGATTCCTATGCAAGAGACTTTAAAAACAAAATATATTCATTCTGAAATCACATGAACTATTATCCTTGCACTCAGACTCAATTCAACTTGTTGAGTGACTTTTTTGCATTTGAGCACAACATTAAGAGTGTCATAGAAAAGCGTCTGAATACTTATGTAAATGAGGTATTTCTGTATTTTAATAAATTTGCAAACATTTCTAAAAACGTGTTTTCACTTTGTCACTATGGGGTATTGTGTGTGGATTGATGGCAACAAATACATTTAATCCATTTTAAATTGAGTATAACACAACAAAATGTGAATAATGTTAAGGGGTCTGAATACTTTTCCAAAGCCAATATAGGTTCTTATAATTAAACGTCACAATAGGCTCTGCCAAATCCATGCACACTTTATTGGAAAGCTGATATCTAACTAATGACAAATGAGGCTAAATCAGCTGAAAGTATATGCAGTCGATCTGTCGGAAAATTCATACAATCGCCATGCGTTCGCCGTGCTCTGCTGTATCCCCCTCTCTCTCCCACTCTCTTGCTTGATCGCGACAGGGTGAGTGAGTCCTCTCTCCCTCCCCCTCCAATTGTAACTATACCTCAACTGCTCTGCTTTGATTGTTAATCTGAAACAATCAAGCAAGCGATTGCGAAAGGCTATCTTATTATGATCAATACAACCTTCAAAAAAGTATTGAAAATGATCACCACACAAACCTGTCAGTGATTTTTTTATTGATACCATTGATACCATGTCTTGGGCTGAATAATTCATCTGATATCCAATCCAAAACCTTTTTTCAGACTACCGAAGCTATATGGCTCAAAACGCAGCACACAATGCATATGCATATGGCACAACAACAATTCTCTTTTCAAACATCCTTCACAGCTCTTATCACCAACTTAAGGTTAAGCTACTGTATACAAGCTAGACCAAACTTTTTAGCCTACCGAGGCTATGATACTGTACAAAACGCAGCGCGTTTGAAACATCATACAGCAAGCTATAGTACAGTAGTCTTCCAATGTAAACATATCCATCATGCTCAATCTCAATGAAGCCTCCTGGTGGTTGTTTTGCTAAATGAATGACCTGGGAAAAAAACCTCATGGGTGCCGTCCTGGGACATCGTCACACCAGTGGGGACTTTCTAAACTTCTACCTACTGTAAATACAGCAGCAGAATTAAAAGTATATGAGGGCTATAATAAAAGTCATATAAAGAGTCAAGTCAAAGTTTATTGGTCATATGCACAAGATAAAGGTTGAAAACTGTAACACAGGACACGTGCTGGTTTGTGCTGTTATTTTATTTGTATTCAACACTGACGTTCTTGATCACATTCTGGATGTGCAACCCTCCAACTCGATAACCACTGGTAGAATCTTCCATAAGTGATCAATGTACTTGCAGACCTGCCAACCTGTATGCATTTTGCGTAGCATGTACGCATTTTGACATCAAATTACACTGGTACGAGTTAATACACAAAAAGATGCACATTGTGCATATTACAGTTTTTTACTTAACTGATAGAAAAATAAGAACAGAGCCAATCCAGGCATGAAGCAGGGATGATTGACAATCTCGTAACATTACACAACACTACTTTCCCAGCTAGGCGCTGTTCGGACGGTATGATCCCTCCCTCCCTCCTCACTCTCTGTCACTGGCCCACTGCTCCCGGTTTTCCCATTTTGACTCCTGGAATGAGGTAAATGGGGGGTGGAAAGTTAAGATTTAACAGTGTTGAATATATTTACATATAAAATAAAACATAAGGTTTGATGCATTAAGCACTTAATCAATGACATGTCTAGTAGTTAGGATAACATTAGCTGATGATACATTGGTGAATGATTGTTAGCTAAACTTCACTGTTCGCTAGTCACACTAGCACTCACTTAGGTTAAGCCAGAGATAGCTAACTTTACCTATGATGTAAATAAGTGACTTGCTCCCTAATTTTCAGTCGCTTGTGTCCCTAAACATATTTTGAGTTGTATTTGTGCCTCAACTCCTACTTATGAGCGAGAAAGAACCAGTTACAGTTTACTCTCTTTTTCAGGTAACAGCTATCACATTCCACTCACGGCAATACATGGGGTCAAAGTTCCCCTATGGAGATGAACTGCGCGAACATGCAGGGGTGGCAGACATTAACAGACGGCAAATCGCAACATTCTCTTCTCTTCAGTACTTTAACGACAAATTCCCTTGTCTTCTGCCCAAGGAATTGACAGGGGATGATGTGGAAGACGAGTTCCGGCTGTTTCAAGCCACAAGCCTGGATGATAGCATTCTGACCAAAAGGGCCGATGAGACTTGGAGAGAGATGGGTCTGTTGACGACAGGAGGCAGAAAGCTATTCTCTGGCCTTTCTACTATCATGCAGTGTGTCATTTTTCACAGTAATGCTGTGAAAGGATCTTCAGTTTGGTGACAAAAACAAAACCCAGTATCGTGCCAGTCTTTGCACTGATATGTTAAGTTCTCTTGCCACCAAAAAGGTCATGATGGCTGCCAAAGACAGTGTGTCACATTGAGAATTATAGTAACACCTTACTTAGGGGAGCCAAGTTTGCCACTTATGAGGCAAAGCTGCAGAATGCAAGTGCAAGAGCAAGTGCAACTGACACCTGAACTCTTTGAGTCTCAACCTTCCAGAGGTTCTTTGTAAATATGAGGGGGGAAAAGTCCAGATGGGGTAGCAGAATATTATTTTCTGTTGATCAATGTAAAACTGACAAACTGGAATCTTATTTTAGGTATGTTTCATTGATTGTGCGACTGTTTGTCTATTTATTTTATTTATTCATTAAACCTTTTATTGCCTGTTTATTTTGAGCTACTGCCAATAGCTATATTTTTTTTTTCAGGTACATGCACATAGTCAGTATTTCGGTTTCAGGGATCAATGAATTAGTAATTTATCCAAAATATATGGTGTTATGTATTTTTTGCAGCGCATGCTTCGTGTGCCCACTAGATGCTACTCTAAATGTTTGTCCAGAGTTGGAAGCTCTGTACTTGTTCCAAGCCGCTCTTGTCAGCTTCTCTTCCCAAAATGTACTAATGGCTGCAATAAGCTCATCTCTGTTTGTTGGTTTTGCCTCCCTTCTGATGTACTCTTCCAATGTGTGCCAGACATGTGTGAGACGTGTGAAAGATCATTTCATGTCAATTGATTTCAATACATTGTTTCTTTTAATAGCTACAGCACATTAAACAAGTGGGACTTGCCTGTCAATCTCAGGGACTTTGTCATGGACACAACAGCAATTGCATGTGTGCAACACACTGCAAATTTAAAAATTTGCTGGAAATATTTGGCTGCTAAATGTAGCCTACTCCCACCATAATGTAATTGCTTTCCCCATCATCCCAGAAATGGTGTGTGGAAAACTGCAGGTTTGAAAATTTGTTTTCAAAAAATGTTTTTTGGCTATATTAGTGACTTGTCACAGTTAGCCATGTTACTTGTAGGCCTACAAGCACACATGTCTCGAATGTCAAATAAAAATGACCATCAACAATTTAGATGAAATAGATGTATTTACGATTAAAAGATTAATTACAAAAAGAAGCCAAAATAGTCGGTTATTAGGACATAAATATACAATTATTATCTTTTAAACATATTTACCATTCAATATATCACATATCAGTTGCTCCACCTGAATAAAGCCATTTACGGATCATGAATACTGTGATACAGTAATTCGTCCTTGAATTCAGATGTATTTTTTTGAAGTGTTACTGTTTGGAATATTGCACGTGGCCGTACCCACAAATTCTATTCAAATGTATTTGAGCAGAGTGGCCAGGCTTACCACTATATATTTGATACGTGTTAATATTTGGAATGTCTCCCATGGCCGTAGAAACTGATTATATTCAAATGCATTAAATACAGTACGTGTTCATATTTGGAATGTCACACGTGGCCCACTGATTTACAAAGCCATTGTCCACAATTGTGCCTCTTCATTTGTAGCAAACTATAATACATGATATGACAGACAAAGGAAAAAAGAACAGTCAAATACAGACAGTAGGCAACTACAAATGACTTGTAGAATAGTGTTACAAAGTGCTTTACAAATGGGCATATAAAATAGATATGCAAATATATAAGTTGGAAAACACAACACATTAAAAAGAATAAGGGCAGCATGAATTAAATGCTAGTCTATAAAAATGTGTTTTAAGAAGAGATTTAAAAGAAAATCTTGCTAGCTTAATATTGTCCGGCAGGTCATTCCAGAGTCTAGGGGCCCTAATGGCAAAGGCACAATCACCTTTTGTCTTGAGTCTAGACTCCAGAATGGCCAGAAAGGCCCTGCCTGAGGATCTTAGGCTGCGCTGTGGCTCGTAGGGGATAATTTTTTTTTAATATAATCAGGTGCCAGACCCAGCTGAGCCTTAAAAGTGATCAGTAAAATCTTAAAATCTGTTCTAAAACTAACAGGTAACCATGACTTTTTCAAGATTGGCAAATGACAGGAGAGAGGCTGTATTTTGGAAATGTTTATCAACTGATAAAAACGTGACTGTACGGGACTTCCGGTGTGGCACGCATAGGGTAACCACGCTTTTCTAGGGCTCTCATCCCTTCGCTCTAAAGGGATGAGCACATACTGTATTCTTGAGTCCATAGCATTCACAGTTGCACTCAACGACAATGAGACCCGCTTAACCGCCCTTGAGAGTCAGTGTGTGGCATTGTCTCCCGGTTACAATTTAAACAACAAACCAGTGAAAGTAAACCATGTGAACCGCACTCTGCAGGCTCCCCCAAAAGCAGGCATATGCCCGAGAGCCATTCCACGCATTCACCATGACTCTGTTAAAGAGAATATCCTGTGACTTGCCCACCAGAAATACCCGCTGGAACATAACAGATCAAACCTCTTCATCTACCAAGACCCGGACACCGTGGATGTCAAGAAGTGGCAGAAGTTCGATGCAAGGCGGCCGAGGTGAGATGTGGGTGAAGACAAGCGGGTGTTTGATGACCCCAAAGAAGGCAGAAAAGTTCCTGGATGAAAAGCAGGTGAAATGCTAGGTAGTTTTTTTTTTGTCTGTGTGTTGTAAACACATTATTTTTTTGGAGGTGGCCAGAAGTTTAATGTTTTATGTAATGAGCCTACATGTTTATTAGCTACAGCTACTAGCTAGCCCACCAACTAAAGTTAGCTGGCTAGGTAGCCAGCCATATTTACATTTTACATCTCGTTCTAAATACACACCGGACTTGTTCAGAAACAATACAGGGAGGAGGTTAATACGGACTTTAATATTACTCAAAAGGGGACCTTTGTTAAAGAATTGTTACGCTTCATGAAGGGGAGTTTTGGTAAGAATTACGGGTGTAGTTTCTCAGAGGGGTGGAGGAGAAGCTGGCTGTGCGTGTGTGTGTGTGTGTGGGGGGGGGGGGGGTTATGTGGTAACATTAGAACTGATATGAGAAATGGATTGCCCCAACCAGAGTTTTAAATTGGAACATATGAGGGCTTAACCATGCGATGAAACAGGGAAAGGTATTTGCGCATTTGAAAAGCTTGAAAGCACATGTAATATTTTTTCAAGAGACTCACATTAAGCAAACTTCAAATTGCAAACCACATCTGAGTTGTGCATCATGAATCTATCAGTCAAACTATGGTGCTAGAGCAAGAGGTGTGGCAATAATTATACGCAAAAATGTATCCTTTGATCATGGGTGTACTATTCTCCTACCACAGCTAGGCAGATGACACTCTTTCTCTTTTTCCCCCCTTCTGACTCACAGGTGGCAACACGTGTCTCGGCATGTCTTGCAGACATTTCTGCTTGGATGTCAGCCCACCACCTCAAGCTCAACCTTGACAAGACTGAGCTGCTCTTCCTCCCAGGGAAAGACTGCCCTCTCCAAGACTTCTCCATCACAGTAGAGAACTCTACTGTGACCTCCTCCCATATAGCCAAGAACCTTGGGGTGATCCTTGACAACCACTTATCCTGTGTGGTGAACATCACAGCGACAGCATGCTCCTGTAGATTCTTCCTCTACAACATCAGAAGGATACGTTCATTCCTCACCAGAGAAGCAGCACAACTTTTGGTCCAAACACTTGTGATCTCTCGCCTTGACTACTGCAACGCACTCTTGGCCGGTCTCCCCGCCTCCACCATCAGGCCTCTGCAGCTCATCCAGAACGCTGGCGCCTGTCTGGTGTTCAATCTCCCCAAATTCACCCATGTCACTTCCCTCTTCCGCACCCTTCACTGGCTCCCAGTAGCAGCTCAAGACCCTGGTGCTCGCCTACCGCGCGGCAAAGGGAACAGCCCCTCCCTACTTGCAAGCAATGGTCAGCCCCCAAACCCCTGCACAATCACTCCGCTCTTCCACCTCGGCTGGCCTCCTGGCACCACCGCCTCTACGTGGATGCAGCAGCCGCACTACTCAGTCACGGCTTTTCACTATCCTGGCGCCCCGCTGGTGGCATGAGCTTCCCACTGCTGTCATGACTGCAGAGTCACTACCAATCTTCCGCCATAGATTGAAAACCCATCTTAACAGTCCCTCCTAAAGACCTCTTCACCCCCACTACCCTTTTAGCATTGTGATTGCCAATGGCCCCTGGTTTGAGCATTGATTACTTTACCTTATGGTGACTGATGGATAGATGATTCACTTACTTAAACAAATGTATTTGTTGTAAGTCACTTTGGACAAAGGCGTCTGCTAAATGCCATAAATGTAAATGTATTTCAGATCCTAATGGAGGATACATCATTGTGTCAGATGTGCTAAACAGTGTCCCAGTCACACTAGTAAATGTATATGGGCCAAATATTGACTAATATTATAATGGGAGGAGACTACAACTGCATTCTAGATCCCTTATTAGACAAGCAATCCTCCTGTTGTTCAGCAGTTAGAAAAACGAGTGCTGTACTGAAAAGTGCAATTCTTAATCTTAACCTGGTTGATATTTGGAGATTGATTCATCCCTCAGGCAGAGATTATTCTTTTTTCTCCTCAGTCCATAAATTATATTCTAGAATAAAAAAAATTCCTCTTGGACTCTAAATTGATATCAATGTGGTGACGTCAAAGTATCACAATATTTTAATTAGTGGTCACGCACCCAGTTCACTTGACATTCAGTTGAATAACATCAAAAGCAACTATACATGGCGGTATGACAATTCAATTCTTAATGACAAATGTTTCTTGAAGCATCTGACGGAACACATTTCTTGTTTTGTTGAGACCAATGACAGGTGATGACTAATTGTTATGGGAATCTATGAAAGCAGTATTAAGAGGTAGTATTACTTCACACAGAGCAAAGAAAAGGAAGCAGGCTAATTTAAAATTGAAGGAGATTTAGGAGTCTATAGCTCAACTAGAGCAGACTTACATATCCACTTCAGATACATTGATGTCTATTGTGGCCTTGAGCTACAAATACAATTATATTCTTTCTGCTCAGATTCACAGACAGCTGAATAGCGTTATACAGAAACAATTTGAATTAGGGGATAAACCTCAAAAACTGCTTTCTCATCAATTGAGACAAGCCCAAGCCTCACATTCTATTTTGAAGATCTAAAAAACGGTGATATCCTTACAATCCTAAAGCAATTAACAAATACTTCATGGAGTATTACTCTAAGTTACATGAATCCAAATGTAACCACAATCCTGATGTGATCAATGAATTACTGTCTAACCTAAACCTCCCTCAACTTCCTATTGAAGTAGTTGAGGAGTTAGAGGCAGAAATCACAGTGGAGGAAATAGTATAAATTATTAAGCAGTACCCAAACAACAAAGCTCCTGGGCCAGATGGCTGCACCATTGAGTTTTATAAGGTCTTCTCCAAGCCTGCCTCTGTCCCCTTTACTATTGTGAATGTTCCAACATTCTGCTGCTACTGATCTATTCCATCAAACGTTATATAAAGGAAACATAGCACTTTTACTTAAGAAAGATTGTGATGAATTAGATCCTGCATCGTATAGGCCTGTCTCACTGCTCCCAATAGAAACAAAGATTAGCAAGATATTAGCCAATTGTTTGAAAGCTCACATGCACAACTTAGTGTACACTGATCTAACAGGATTTATCCCAAAGCAACATATGTACTCCAATTTGTGTTGCTTATTTAATGTTCTATATTGTAAACATGACACAGAAGCAGTGGTGCTTTCGCTAGATGCTCAAAAAGTCACCAGATTGAATGAGCAGAAAAATGTGGTTTTGGTAAAATGTTAATAGATTGGATTAAGATACTTTATGCCCAGCCGACAGCAAGTGCGATCACAAATCAGGATGTTTCCCCTCCATTCAGGTTACATAGATCCACAAGGTAAGGATGTTGCTTATCCCCTTTTTTATTCACTCAGGCTGTAGAGCCAGTAGCTATGAGTATTAGGCAACACCCAAATATAGCCCCTATAATTCTTAAAGGTCAGCCTCACCATATCTTGCTATACGCGGATGATATGCTCCTGTTTCTCAGCAGCCCTCAGGACTCTATACAGTATGTCCTTGAGCTAATCAATCATTTTGGTACATTTTTGGGGTTCCAGAACAACTGGGAGAAAAGTGAGCAAATTAGATTCAACTATATTGTCATTGTGCAGAGTACAAGTACAGAGACAACGAAATGCAGTTAGTGTCTAACCAGAAGTGCAGAAAAGTACAGTGAAAAAGCCGAAAAGTGCAGATGCCAGTTAAGCAGAAACAGGACAATTCCTCACTTGACACGGTTCCATTTAAAATAACCAGGGACCAATTTACTTACCTGGGCATTACTGTCACCAGAAAACCAGAATCACTGCATTGGGTGAACTGGCATCAAAGGATGGAACAATTGAAGCAGAATACAGAGTTTTGGAAAACACTACCTGTCTCCTTGGTTGGACGAGTCAAAGCAATAAAAATGGTGTTTCTTCCAAGATTTCTTTACCTGTTCCAATCGATTCTCATAGCTTCTTTTATCCCTCAAAGCTTCTTTGGGAAGATTGACTCCATCATTTTGCCATTTATTTGGCAATATAAGACAGCTCGGATTAGTAAAAAGCATCTTTACTGAAGATGGATGGTGGAAGCGGTCTTCCTAATTTCAAGTGCTTTTATTGGGCAGCTCATTTGAATATATTGCCATACTGGAGAATATGTCCTAATGATAATTCGGCTGATGAAATTCCAGCCTGGTTGAATCTAGGGCGAGCAGCCTGTAGAGGGACATCACTCTTAGTCCTTTTAAACAGCCCTGTCAAGACAGACAAATCATTATATGAGGGGAACGTCCTGATACATACAACTCTCTTAAGGTATGGAAACACATTAAGAGTCATATTGGTGCCCCGAATATGTACATTGACAGCCCCATTGGAAATAACCATGCTTTAATTCCTGCAATGGTCGATCCTGCTCTTGCAAAATAGAAAGAACTGGGGATCTTAACTGTGAGGGACTTGTATCTGGATGACAAATTTGTATTATTTGAAAAGCTTAGACAAAAATATGGTTTACCTAACTCTAATTTTTCCGTTAGCTACATGCCAAACTATGCAAAATGCCATCACATGCATTAGACAGGATAATTAGTATCAAGCCTGGATCCAGTGGTACAGCTCTTCTGCATGGCCTTTTGATTGAGGTGGACACCAGTACAGCCCAGCTCAAGGCTGATTGGGAAACTGAGCTAGGTCTGGAGATTAGTAAGAGGTATGGGAAAGACTCGCCTATTAATGTTAGACATAACCTTGTACAATTTAAGATTGTCCACAGGCTTCACTATTCAAAGGTCAAGATAAACAAATTCTAAACATTGTTTCCTACTGTCTCAGCAGTATGCAATACATGCAACAGTGAAGAGGGCACCCTCACCCACCAATATTTCACATGTGCCAAGCTATATACTTACTGGTCCTCAATGTTTGAATTTTTCAGGAAAACATTTACAAAGACCCTCTGATAGCCATTTTGTGTACCACTAACAATTGAGAGCTTGATCCTGGTAGGGATGTTGGCCAAAACATGCAACAATGGAAATTAGATACTGTGCCCACATTTGAGATGTGGCTTAGGAAAGTAGGTGAAGTCCTTCACCTAGAGAAGTTTAGATGTAAAATAGTGGGCCGTAGCAAAGTATTTAAGAAAGCCTGGAGACCTGTTTTACATTGCCTTGGGGATTCAAATAGTGATTAATCTGACATCTGAATGTGAATCGGTGATGATCCATAAAATGCATGTCTACCATTTCTGTTTTTCATTTTTGCCAAATAATGTATGTCTTCTATTCAAATGTTCATTGTAACCATGCTGCTATGGTGTCTGTGTTTTCTTTTTCATTTTGGCGGGGTGGGTGGCATGGGAACAATGTTGTTAATGAATTGTCATTATAATTGTCAGTATCTATGCTTTAATAAAAAAATAATATAACAAAACAAAACATGACTGTACAACTGTTTCTCAAAGTTTAGGTCAACATCAAAAATCACCCTAGGTTTCGAGCTGAAAGATTTCACGTTGGCAGACAGACAGACAGCCAATACTGTCCTGTATTGCTACCGTGGAGCTAGGAGGGCCAAATATGACTACCTCAGATTTACTGTCATTCAATGGTAAAACGTTCTGGGACATCCAATATCTTTCAAACAATCATTAAGAGAAGCTAAACTGGAGAAATCATTGGGTTTAATGGGAAGATATAACTGGGTGTCGTCCGCATAACAGTGAAAGGAAATGTTTACGGATAATCTGGCCTCGTGGAAGCATGTGTAATGACAATACATTGGGCCTAAAATGGAGCCTTGTGGCAGACAAAAGTTCACTTGGGCTGAGGAAGAGACACACTTTCCTAGACCAACAGAGAACTGTCTGCCTAAGAAGTAGGAGGAGAACCATTTTAAGGCAGTGTCTGTAATCCCTACACAATATCTAATGTGGTTTATTAAAATGGTATGATCAACTGTATCAAAAGCTGGACTAAGATCAAGGAGAATTAAAATGTAACACTGACCTGAATCAGCTGCTAAAAGTAGGTTGTTTGTGACTTTAAGTAGAGCAGTTTCAGTGCAATGACAGACGAAAACCAACTTTTCAAATAAATCATTTCTATTCAGATAGCTAGTCAGTTGTGAAGGACTTGAAGTGATCAATCATGAAGGATCAGACAGTGGATCTTGGTACAAGATGATTACGGTGGTACAAGATGATTTTTTTATTGACAAGACAGGTGCAGACAAAACAGGCACAAAAACAGCAGACAAGACTGGTGCCTGGGAGAAAGTTCTGGATCAGTCATTTTTCAAAGTATTCCCCTGTGCATTCACAGTTATACCTGGTTCTACATCAGATTTAGCATTGCACTGATTGGTATTCTCTCAGAATCAGAATAAAAATTATTTTATTTGGCCAAGTATATTTGCACATACAGGAAATTGGCATGGTGAGGTTGGTGCAGGGACATAAAAAACAATAGCAAATATTGACAAGAAATTTACAAAATAGCAAAATATTAACAAAATAGCAGTAACAAATTTACAAAGTTACAAAAAAGAACAGCAAAACAATACATTTTGTAGGCTGTGTGAGGCTAAGTGGCGATTAGGCTAGAGGCTGTGAAATGGGTATGGGGCATGTACACTATAAATTAGAATAATTTAAAATAATTATAAATTACACTGTGCATTGTGTGTGTGTGTGTGTGTGTGTGTGTGTGTGTGTGACAGGGTGGGGGGGGGGAGTCCCAGAGTCAGTGAGAGGCAGGGAGCTTGTTTGTGAGCCCCACTGCCATGGGGAAGAAACTGTTCAGGTGGCGCAAGGTTTTGGTCTTGATTAACAGGAACCTTTTGCCGGATGGAAGTCTATGGAAGAGGTGGTGACCAGGATGGGAAGAATCAGCTATGATCTTTCCTGCTCTCTTACTGGTCCTGGAGTGGAACAGGTCCAGGAGAGATGGCAGGTTGCAGCTGATGACCTTCTCAGCTGACCGAATGGTCCGCTGCAGTCTGCCTTTGTCCTTGGCAGTGGAGGCAGCGAACCAGATGGTGATCGATGAGCTGAGGATGAACTCAATGATGGCCGTGTAGAACTCAACCATCACTTTCCGCGGCATGTTGAATTTCTTCAGCTGCCACAGGAAGAACATCCTCTACTGGGCCTTCTTGATGGGGAGGTGATGTTCTCCACCCACCTGAGGTCCTTATTATTGTCCCCAGGAATCTGAATGACTCCACAGTGTTAACTGGGGAGTCACACATGATGACGGGGGCGGTTGGGGCTGGGCTTCTCCTAAAGTCTACTACCATCTCTACAGTTTTTAGGGCGTTCAGCTCCAAGTTGGTCTGGCTGCACCAGGAAGCCAGGCTGTCAACTTCCTCTCTGTAGATGGCCTCATCCCCATTGAAGATTAATCCGATGAGGGTTGTGTCATCCGCAAACTTCAGGAGTTTGACAGAAAGGTGGCTAAGGTGCAGCTGTTGGTGTAGAGGGAGAAGAGTAGAGGAGAGAGCACAGCCTTGTGGGGCTCCAGTGCTGATGGTCCGGGGCTCCAAGACAAGCTTGCCCAGCCGCACATGCTGCTTCCTGTCTGTCAGGAAGTCAGTGATCCACCTGCAGGTGGGCTCAGGCATGCTCAGCTGGGATAGCTTGTCCTGGAGGAGAGCTGGGGCGATGGTGTTGAATGCGGAGCTGAAGTCCACAAACAGGATTCTGGCGTATTTGCCGAGGGAGTCTAGGTGCAGGAGGATGAAGTGGAGTCCCATGTTGACTGTGTCGTCTACAGACCTGTTGGCTCTGTAGACAAACTGCAGTGGGTCAAGGAGGGGGTTGGTGATGGCCTTGAGGTGGGTGATCACAAGGCGCTCAAAGGACTTCATTACCACAGAGGTCAGGGCGACTGGTCTGTAGTCATTAAGGCCTGTGATCCTCTGCTTTTTGGGAACTGGGATGATGGTGGATGTTTTGAAGCAGGCAGGTACTGTGCATTCAACCAGTGAAGTCTTAAAGATGTCCGTAAACACTGGAGACAGCTGGTCTGAACAGTGCTTCAGTGTGGAGGGGGAGACCGTGTCTGGTCCAGCTGCCTTGCAGGGGTTCTGTCTCTTTAGCAGTTTGTTGATGTCTCTCTCCTGGATGAAGAGAGGTGTGTTGGGGGGGAGGGGGCTGTCTGGGTCCATTGTGTAGGGGGGGGTAGTGTCTCTGTCCAGGCTGGGGAGAAGAGGTGTGATAGCTGTGGAGGGGGGTTGGTTGCGTGGGTCAGAGTCAGAACTGTTCCATTGTCTGTCGAATCTACAGTAGAAGTCAATCAGGTCATTTGCAAGTCTGAGGTCATCCATAGAGTGGGGGAATTTGGTTTTGCAGTCTGTGATCTCTCGAAGGCCTTTCCAGACTGACGAGGAGTCGTTGGCTGCAAATTGTTGTTCCAGCTTCTTTGAGTACTGTCGTTTGGCCTCCTTAATCTCCTTGCCAAACGTGTACTTAGCCAGTCTAAATCTTTCCTTGTCTCCACTCCTGAAAGCCCTCTCCTTCTCCAAACGAAGGTGTTTGCGTCTTGCTGTGAACCAGGGCTTGTCATTGTTGTAACTCACCCTGGTACGTGTTGGAATACATCTGTCCTCACAGAAGCTGATGAATGACGTCACAGACTGTATTCGTCCAGGCTGTTGGAAGCAGTCTTAAAAATGTCCCAGTCTGTGGTATCTAGGCAGTCACGCAGCTCCTCCACTGCTTCTCGGCTGCTCCAATTCTTAGATCTCCGCAAAGCAGGTTTAGAAAGTTTTAGTTTCTGCCTGTATGCCAGAATCTGATAAATAAGAGCGTGGTCAGATAGTCCCAGAGCTGCGCAGGGAACTGCGTGATAAGCTCTGCTGATGGTGCTGTAACAATGATCCAAAATCTTCTCCTCCCTGGTCGGGCATTTGATTAACTGTTTATATTTAGGGAGTTTGTGAGTTGCCCTAATGTCATATTCCGTTTTGAATTTTTCCATAAACGTTGTTAAGTATATTTGAATTTATCCAAATTATTTGCTGTAATATTTTATCTGACAGTTCTGGAGGATAACATTGAAATTGTAACCAGCTTTGTATGGCTTGTTTTAAGAAGGGTGATACTATGTACAATATTTCCGAAAATGAGATGTTGTGATCTGTATTAAGGCAAATAGAGGGTTTTTAAATAGAGGATGAGCTTCTCTTAGTAATCTGCTAGAGAACCAGTTTGGATATAAGTATTGTTTCTGAATGATTAAAGCTTTTTGGGAGAGATTCAATGCTTTGATATTTACTAGTTTCAACCCCTCATATTTATATTAATTATATAGATAGGCCCGTTTAATTTGGTCTGGTCTACCATTCCAAATAAACAGATGTTTTTTTTCATATAATTTGAAGAACGAATCATCTGGAGTTGGTAGTGCTATAAGTACATATGTGAGCTGAGATATGACAAAGGAGTTAATCAGTGTCAGTATAGATGGATAGGTATTTACCTCTCCAAGGTTGTAAGATCTTGTCTATTTTAGTCAACCTTTTATTGAAATTTAAGTTAATGTATATTTTTGGGGATATGAATACAAAGTATGTCTACTGTTCCATCAGCCCATTTTATTGGTCAACTGCAGGTAATGAAAATGTTATGAAATGAAAATCTTTCAGTAATCCAATATGTAATATAGTACATTTTTCATAATTTGGTTTTAATCCAGAAAGACTAGAGATTGTTCAAGTCCTTAATAAGACATAGCCGTGATCTAGATCGAGGACTCAGGAAAAGGCTTGAATCATCCGCATACATTTTTGTGTTCCAGCCCTGAATATCTAACCCCTTGATAATATTATTGGATCTGATTTTTGTTGCTAGTATTTCAATAGCCATTACAAACAAGTATGGTGACAACAGACAACTTTGTTTAACACCACTTGATGGTTCAATACTCTCAGAGAAGGATCTATTATTAATTATTTTACATAATGGGGTTGTTATACATAACTTTAACCCATTTTATAAGGGATTCTCCAAAACTAAAGAAGTCAAGGCATTTGTAAATAAAATCCAATCACACTTTATCAAAAGCTTTAGCGAAATCCGTTATGAAGGCCAGACTTGGTTTCTCTGATGTTTCATAATGTTCTCTTATTTCAAGTAATTGTTGTATGTTATCTCCAATGTATCACCCATAAAGAAAGCCTGTCTGATCATGATGAATAATGTCTGGTAAGACCTTCTTGATTCCCCCCTTTGCTGCTATAACAGCCTCCACTCTTCTACATGCCCCATAACCACTCCACAGCCTCTAGCCTCATTGCCACTTAGCCTCACACATCCTACAAGATGTATTGTTCTGCTGTTCTTTTTTGTAAATTTGTTTATTTTGTTAATATTTTGCTATTTTGTAATTTTTCTGTCAATACTTGCCATTGTTTTTTATGTCCATGCACCGACCTCACCAAGTACATTTCCTGTATGTGCAAATATACTTTACCAAATAAAATAATTCTGATTCTGATTCATTTAGTGAGATCGGCACTGATGTTGGGCGAGAAGGCCTGGCTCTCAGTCGCCATTCCAATTCATTCCAAAGGTGTTTGATGGGGTTGAGATCAGGGATCTGTGCAGGCCAGTCAAGTTCTTCCACACCAAACTTGGAAAACCATGTCATTATGGACCTCGCTTTGTGCACGGGGGCATTGTCATGCTAAAACAGGAAAGGGCCTTCCCCAAACTGTTGTCACAAAGTTGGAAGCATACAATGACATTCTAGAGAATTGTATGCTGTAGCATTAAGATTTCTCTTCACTGGAACTAAGGGGCCTAGCCTTAACCATGAAAAACAGCCTCAGACCATTATTCCTCCTCCACCAAACTTTAAAGTGGGCAAGTAGTGTTCTCCTGGCATCTGCCAAACCCAGATTGATCTGGCAGACAGCCAGATAGTGAAACGTGATTCATCACTCCAGAGAACGCGTTCCACTGCTTCAGAGTCCACTGGCGGTGTGCTTTAAACCACTCCAGCCGACGCCTGGCATGGAGATGTTAGGCTTGTGTATGGCTGCCGCCATGGAAACCCATTTCATGAAGCTCCTGATGAACAGTTCTTGTGCTGACATGCTTCCATAGGCAGTTTGGAACTCGGTAGTGAGTGTGAATTGGAGACTAATTCATGCCCTGCAATTGATGTTGTTTGAGAATTGGATAAAGTGGGCGTCATCTCCCCATGATTTCCTGGGGATATTGTTCATTGATTGAGTACTTTGTTCCTTTCAGTTTCCATCTTCTTTCAAGCACCGCCACATTCATCTTGTAATGGGTGAGCATTACTACAATTGCTCTTGCTTTGTTGGGAAGAGATGTGCCCGTTGAAAATCTAGTTTTTCCATCTTAGTTTTGACATCTTAAGTTGTTCTTTCATGAAGGTGTTTACTTTGTTTTCCATTGCAATGTAATCCTCCATGTCTCTCTCTTCCACACCCATTATCACAATTAATTTGCTTGTTTTCGAGTTTTTCCTTTGTAGTTTGGAGCGTGGTCACCGTGGCCCAGAGTGCTCTGTTCTCAGTTCTTATGTCTTATATGAGTTTGTTGTCATACTCTACCACAACATTGAGCGACTCTACATCAGCCATTACCCGGGAGCGTTCATGTTTTTTGTTCGTTCATGCTTGCCAATAGTTTGCTGTCGAATTTTGAAAATGTGGTCGGGAAATCTTCCATAATGTGTTCTGTTTGGTAGGCCTTTCCTCGTCTGTTTCGCTGGAGGATAGTTCTTGTCTCATGCGTTTAGTTTTTTTTACTTTTTTTACTCTCTCATCCAGTTTGTTGTTTCAATTTGATGGCTGGTTTTCCATTATGGTACTGGCTGGGGATTTTCATGAATTAAACTTTTACAGTACATTTCTCATGCTAACCAAAACCTATTATGGTATTGCTATGTTTTTACTTCCAATTCTATTTGACATCATGAATGACATAAAATGGTTATGTTCATTTATGCAGTAGAGGGGATAAAGGAATGAGCTAAGATAGAGGAACTTGTAAATATAAATGGGTACCTGACAACTTCCCTATTCCTTGACTTTGCCCAAATAATGGATAGATGCAGATGCACAACCTTTCTGTTTTGTCATGCAGTTACAGTGTGAATCAAATCTGTGTCTAGGGTGGAAAACGAGTTAAAAACCCTAATCAAATGTTTGTTCCTTATTATAGCCATAACAATCAAATGTATAGCCCAGTGTTGCCAGAAACAATGTCAGAACAGTTCCAGATCATGTGTAAAATTAAAATGTGTTAAGTGCAGTATGTCTCAAGGAAATTGATGTCTTTCACAAATTATGCTTCCACCCTTGATAAGGCAACACACGTACAGTATTAATGCAATTTCATATGAGAATTTAATGGTACCATTAACTTCTTTTTGTAAAGCATATTTGGGTCTTAGAAAAGTGCTAGCCTATATAGCCTACAATTCATGTATTTATGAAGTTTAGTTAAGTTCAGACGGGACACTTCAAGTCGAACGGCGTATGTAAAACATCATCAGGTCTCACGGACAAGGCTTAAAAGAGTCGAGTATGCAACACTCCATCATTGTAAACAGTGTTTTCACCACTGGTTGTGAGAGTTTACTTATGGGTCATGCTCTTTACCGTCATCTGGTTGGGGTTCTTCTGGCCCAATTTTCTGGACCCTAATTTGGATGGTTTCGATGAGGGAAATGAGCAGGTTGACCACTGGAAACACAGACGGCAGTTTTGGGTTTCTTGTCAGCTAGTAATGACGGCACTAGTGAATTTTATTTCAGGTCATTCACCTCGGTAAAACAACCACCAGGAGGCATCGTTGAGCATGATGGATGTGTTTACAAACATTGCAAGAGTAGCTTATATGTTGTTTCAATTTGGAAAAGGACAAATTATTGTCTGGTTGGAGAAATTCGAAATGATGTCCTTGGATAAACCTTAATTTAGAACAAATCATGTCTTCATGGACACTTCATAAAATGATGTTAGACATAGAATATGTGTCTGCAGAATTACAGATTATTACAGTAAATCATACAATGTTTCTCAGTTGATCCCGCACATTTCAGCAGTCGGCTACAATATACTGTTATGGACACAGCACGCTCACAAAGCAAAGAGTGCAGTTTGTGTCAATAATTTTCCGCTCTGGCACTGCAAGTTCACGTGATTGAAATGAAAGCTTTCAACCAGCATTGTGTAACCTTGGTTTAGCTGTCGCTTCTGTAACCAAATAATTTGCCGGGCAAATATGTTGTTTTATCTAACGGATTGGGAATAATATTTTGAGAAATCAACGCAAATGGAAATATTGTCTTGCAAATATATTGTCTCGGCCTATTGGTGAAATTTGTGTTGAAGTTAAGGTGTCTAACAGTATTTCAATACAGAGTTAGTACGATAGTAGCTATTGGTGCCCAGAATATTTCTCTTTGGTCACAGAAGGTGAGAGAAAAGCCTTCCTGTGTGCAATGGGGACACAGCACTGTTTAACAGAGACAACAGTGTGTCATGTTAAAAGTTTGTGAATTAACGTCTTGCTTCATTTACATTCTCCTTCACTCTCTTTTATATAGGGGCACTACATCATTTGTCAGGGAAGACATGTTTACTGTACACTCGTGTACTGCATTGTTATGTTGGATGCTTCTCACAGTTGCATGGGCTTCTAAGGCGTAGTGAAGGGGTTCTCAAACTTATTACTCAAAGGTCAGAGGTCCGGAACGATTGGTGATAACAAAATAACATTTAATCAACTCACTTATAACTTTTAAGCAACATACATTCAAGTTTAAGATAGTCAAAATACATTTGAGCCTAGTGGGAGAAATGGCATTGTTTTCCTGCAATCAGTTGCTTGAACTTAGGCACAAAAGGTGTGATTGCCAGACGGAGATAATGATCCAAATGTTCATTGGTCAAGCTGCTGTGATATGAGCTTTTCACCACATTCATTGTGGAGAATGCAGACTCACACCGATATGTGGAACCGAACATGGTGAGCACAAAGATGGCCACCTTCTTGAGGTTGAATTTGCTGCTGTAACCATCTTTGTCCAGAAGGTCACAGGGTCACAGTTCACTTCACTCAAAGCCACATTCTCCTGCAGGTCAATCAGTTCTGTTTGTAGAGATGCAGTGCTTGCCCATGGGAAGATGCTCTTCGCCTCTCTTGAAAACTCCTCAACATTCTTCACCAGAAACGGAGATCCAATGCAGAGCAGCACTTGCCTACCTACATTGAAGCTGTCAAAGGAATATCTGAAATTTTCAGCCAGCCTCTCCAGGAAGTAAACATGATGATGATGGTTATTACCATTAGTCTGCTGTAGAAGAGTTGGAAAGTGGATGTGCCTCGGTGATGTCACTCTTGAAGATCTCCAGTCACCTTTCTAAGGAGCGTACTGCTGCCATTAGGTCACACACTGTGTTGCCTTGGCCTTGGAGCTTGAGATTTAACTCATTTAGATGAGATGTTATGTCTACCAAAAAAGCCACAAGCTCCATGTTGTCGTCATCCAGCAGAAAATCCAAGTACTGCCTGGTTTTGGCATTCTTCTGTTCTGACAAAAGCATATCCAGGTTTTTTCTGATAGCCCAAAATGTCTCCAGGACCCTTCTCTTACTCAGCCACCTCACATTGTTATGGAGGAGTAAGTCATTATAAGCTGCATTGACCTGGTAAGAGAGAGGGAGGAAAAAAGGTAAGACACTGTCTCTCTCTCTCCCACACATATTCTATTCATGGCATTTAATGCTATACAGCATTACTACACTACCGTCCAAAGCAAAACCGCAGTAACTACACTTTCCCTGAAACTGAGAAAAAGGGCTTCAAAGTTTTTTTACTCTAAATCTGACTACCCTTTGTGCAAAGCAGCTAATGTTAAAGCAAAGGCAGAACATCTTAGAAAATTCTAACAGCGCTTACTGCAGCCTGCCTGGGCATTTTGTTCAACTTTGTATTTAATGCCAGATTTATTTTGTAATTTCTCTAAAATGGAGCAAGATTGAATGCTTTGAGAAGCCCTGGCGTAGTGAGTACACTGCTCATGATTATTCTTATCCTTATGATTCTCAAACTCTCTGATTTGAAAATGGATGAGCATTTGTTTACATCACTCTCATCACTTAGTCTGATAGAGGTAGCAGAGGAACTCCATCGTAATTCTCAAGTAATGGTTGCATTGTATCACATTCTCTTCCATGTCCTGCTATTTGCAATGCCGACCATAGGCATCATTGAGGAGGGAAAACCTATGACCAGATGCCGGTTTGCTCACGACTCCGGCTCCTGTGCCAATGTGGGCTAAATCCGGGAACATACACACTTCACTCCTTCTGCATCGGTGCTTCCTCCTGAGCTGCATCATCCTTCGAGGTGTTGACGGCTACCCTGATGAAGATAACACACGCACGCATAGACATGTACGCATGCACACACACTTTGGACGGTTCTGTTTTGTTGGGGTTTGATAGTATGGGTCCCTGCTTATGATATTTTGTATTTTATGATGTTTACTTTCAGGCAGGGAACTATACAGAGCGGAGCCATTCAATCACGCCAAGCTTATTATTATTGTCATCATCTATGGCTAAATGCTAGTCAATAAACTACAATAATAATAGTAGTAGCCTATACAGTGCAAAACAAATCCAATCATGGCATCTTCCCCAGGAGATGAAAGCCCGACAGACAGAACGGCATGAGCACTGATCACGATAAGCCAGAATGTCAGAAAAACGGACTGTCAAAATAGGAAATAAAATGTATCCTCTGTTATGTCCCAGGCTGCCGCAATAGGAACTAAGTGTTCATTGCATTAGTTCTAAAAAACGGCCTAAGTGTGACTTACTAATGCCATCTAGCAACCACGGTCAGTGCACAGGTTCAGTTTTAGCTGACCTATGTTCACTGCGAAGCTCTGCAGAGGCACCAATGAAGCACACACAATTGCCACATCATCACACACAATATACTTGGCTCCATCTGTAACACCTTTCAAGTCTAGTCTCGAACCATCCATACCAGCTAAGAAGAGCTAAGGAGAAAAATGTTCTACCAACATACCACAAGGCTTTCTATAAATTGAATGAAATCGCTAAAGCTAGTGCAGAGAGCTAACATTGGCAAGCTTTTAGAAGTTAGCGAAACATTGTGACCGAGGGAGATGTTGACGATGTACAACCAGATTCGGAAGACAAATGAAAACGAGAGGCATATTTCCTCGCATGCATGTCCCTGCCCATCCAAGACGGTATGCCGGGAACATATGTAATTTGTGGGAGGCAACACGTCTGATACGTTTTTTTTATATTCATTAGTTGAAATGTGTCTTTCAACTTGGCCAAAACGCGTCCAAGGTCACATGGAAAAATACGTGAAGCAAGTTCACTACCAGGGGTCAGAGAGATGGTAAAACTGCCTGTGTTTTAGAACACATTCCTTTATAGATTTTTATTTTTTATCTCTTGCCAGTTATTTATATTGATTCAACAATGCATGCAGTGTGCCATACATTGTGTATGTCTTTGTGTTTATTGCAAGTGTGTATAGCATTTGTGTGTCTGATTTCACTCAAATGGATAAGAACACTCCCATCATCAGCACAGATAAGGTTTGGAACCCAGGATTTACACAGATAAATATGAAGAGATAGAAAAGCAAAACAAAGCCCTTGTGATTTCACTGAACAGACCCTAGCTAAAATACCTATCCGCCCCAATACACCCTTAGCATAATGAGCTAGCCTCTCCCTCGAGTGTTTGGATAAATCTAAATGCTATTTGTGTGTGTGTGTTGTGCGAAGTATCTTCTCCCAGCAGCATTTGAGTAAATCTAAATGCCACTCCTTGCCATAAGAGGATTTAGCTTCTTCGTTGTCGTGGTAATGAGCTGCGATAAACACAGGCACATCAGTCGCATGGTAAACACTCTCTCACACACACACACACACACACAAACAAACAAGACTAATGCAGGGAACACACAGGATTTACATCAGCTGTGTTAGTGTGGTGATTTCCCTGGAGTTCAGGGGACTGGAGCAGGAAGTGCGTAAACTTATTGTAAGTAAACTTATTCTGTATATATGAAAGTGATTTGTGTCATGAGTTAGTAATGTCACTTCTCAGTAGAATTCATCCCCTGAATATGAAAGGATTTGGTTTCTCATGAAAAACAATATTGAATTCCAGACTATAAACCCTTGTATTTTGGATAGAAGTCGAGATTGATTTTGTATTTCAAAAGTCTCTCTGTAACTAAAAAGGCATAATAGGAAGAAAAAAACTGAGCACAAGCAATCTCCTCCCATTTACAGACAAGACAATTATATCTTCTTTTATTCTCTTAGATAACATGTGATCAGTGTGGAGGAGGATAGGGAGACAGCCACCTTCGCTCTACTGAATGATTTAACACTAGAAACCCTTAAAGAGCTACATTGAATATAACCTATTGTCGGACCAACCCGCAATCAAATGTGGAGCGCATTACAGATTGAGGGTCGCTTCACTCTTAATCACCCGCACTCCCTTTGCTGCAAAGAGGTCGGAAAGCTTCCGGTTGCATTTTTGCGATCAACTTGTTTGCCATGGTAATATTGCAAATACAGTTTTTTCATAAACCCACGAGACACACACATGAAATTGTTTGCCTTATCCATTATCCACATCATTAAGCATTGACTGGCAACTTTCGGTATTGTTATTGTGGTGGAGACATTGATTTAAACCAAAATAGACAGATTGGAGTATTATAGATAATGTTGATTCAAAATGAAATATTGCAATAGCTTTGCATGGTTTTCACTCGGGTAGGATAATGGGCAATCTGCCATCGGCTATCTGGGTCTAATATAAAGGGATGAAGGGTTGATTATACGAGTCTTACAGAGTGTTCCTGTAGCGGGAGATATGTTGCGATTCTTTCATTACACTTTATGAGTGATTGAAGACGCTTCGTGTCCTGTGTTTCATTCGTTCGTATATTTCCCCTTTCAGGTATGTAAGCATGGCAAAAGTGAAGTTGTATGTTCCTTACCACCTCAATCAATTCCTCTCCATCCACAGAATCTGTCCCAGCTGCCTTCAAGACAGCCAGAGTCAAGCCTCTTCTCAAGAAACCAACTCTTGACCCGTCTGCTGTCCATAACTACAGACCGGTATCCCTTCTCTCCTTATCTAAAACCCTTGAACGTGCTGTCTCTAACCAACTGTCTCACTACCTACTTCAGAACAACCTCCTTGACCCTCACCAATCCGGCTTTAAGGCTGAGCACTCTACTGAGACTGCTCTCCTTGCTGTCACGGAGGCCCTCCACTCTGCTCGAGCTTCCTACCTCTCCTCTGTTCTCATTCTTCTGGACCTGTCCGCTGCATTCAACACAGTAAACCACCCGATCCTTCTCTCCACCCTCTCAGAACTGGGCATCTCTGGCTCTGCACTCTCCTGATTTGCATCCTACCTGGCAGATCGCTCTTACCAGGTGACGTGGAGAGGATCACTGTCCTCTCCACGAGCCCTCACCACTGGGGTCCCCCAGGGCTGTCCTAGGGCCCTTACTGTTCTCCCTCTATACCAAATCTCTTGGCTCGGTAATTTCCTCACATGGTTTCTCCTGCCACAGCTATGCAGATGACACTCAACTCTTTCTCTCTTTCCCCCCTTCTGACTCACAGGTGGCAACTCATGTCTCTGCGTGTCTTGCAGACATTTCTGCTTGGATGTCAGCCCCCCACCTCAAGCTCAACCTTAACAAGACTGAGCTGCTCTTCCTCCCAGGGAAAGCCTGCCCTCTCCAAGACTTCTCCAGTTCTCTACTGTGACCTCCTCCTATACAGCCAGAACCTTGGGGTGATCCTTGACAACCACTTATCCTGCATGGTGAACATCACAGCGACAGCCCGCTCCTGTAGATTCTTCCTCAACAACATCAGAAGGATACGTCCATTCCTCACCAGAGAAACAAACACTTGTGATCTCTCGCCTTGACTACTGCAACTCACTCTTGGCCGGTCACCCCGCCTCCACCATCAGGCCTCTGCAGCTCATCCAGAACGCTGCCGCCTGTCTGGTGTTCAATCTCCCCAAATTCTCCCTTGTCACGCCCCTCGGCACCCTTCACTGGCTCCCGGTAGCAGCTCGCATCAGATTCAAGACCCTGGTGCTCGCCTACCGGGCGGCAAAGGGAACAGCCCCTCCCTACTTGCAAGCAATGGTCATCCCCCAAACCCCTGCCAGATCACTCCGCTCTTCCACTTTGGCTGGCTGCCTGGTGCCGCCTCTTCTACATGGATGCAGCAGCCGCACGGTCACAGCTTTTCACTGTCCTGGTGACCCGCTGGTGGAACAAGCTTCCCACTGCTGTCATGACAGCAGAGTCACTACCAATCTTACACCATAGATTGAAGACCCATCTCTTCAGGCTGCATCTTAACGGTCCCTCCTAAAGACCTCTTCACCCCCACTACCCGCCTGTACAAGTTTCTCTCCTGTTAATAATAAAAAAATAAAACAAAACTGCCTATGGCCCCTGGTCTGAGCATTGATTACTTTCTTATGATGACTGATGGATAGATGATTCACTTACTTAAACAAATGTATTTGTTGTAAGTCGCTTTGGATAAAGGCGTTTGCTAAATGCCATAAATGTAAATGTATATGAATATGCAATAAGAAAAATGTTTGTGTAGGAATTTAAGTAAAATAAATGTTGTAGTTTGTGTTCAGAGAGAACAGGGTTAGCTACACAGTAATTTAAAATTACCACTATTGGTGAGTACATATGGTCCCATTCTACACAGAGTAAACAGTACACTGCTCAAAGTGTTACATTTCTAATGTTGATTCAACACTGAATAGTGTAAAAAAACCAACAACACTGCACTACACTGGCCAGTGTTGATTAAATTTAACACTGAAGGATATTTAGCACTTAAATGTTATATTGACACTTTCTGGTGTTCATCTAGAGTTACTCCTAACAGTCTTCTTTGTGTTTACTCTGTTCAGTGTGTGGAATGTCTATGGTTTAAAATGACCTAATTTCTAATAATTGCAAATAAATTCAATTAAAACTGTTTCAACATGTCCATAGACCATTTATTAAGGAAATGGAATAAATGATTCCATATAGTCACTTTTGGGTCCTCTTTACAGAACAGCATGAAAATCCACTTTTTAAGTGAGGCAAAAAAAAAAGCAATTCTGAGCATCAAATGATTCCACAAAACAATGCATATGCAATGTATAACAAAATGATCTCCAGTTAGTAAGACAATGCTGCTATATATACACAATATCTCAATACAGGAGGGTAAAAAAAACATTCCTTGGACATTGCTGCAATGTATGACTGAATAAGGGAGAATGAACATTTCAGCCCTTGAAACTGTTCTGATGGTCATACTTGTTTTATAATGTTATCAAGTTACTTGCTCCATATGACATCTGCAAATCAAATGGTTTGTAGTACATAATGTCATTAACATGAAATACCTTGCATGGCCGCTTCAAAACAACTTTCAATGCATGGAAATTGTCATCAAAACAGAGTATCGAGGGCTGTGCCAACCAATAAAACGTTATCCTCTTTCACAACAATAGCCTTGATTTTGTAAAACACTGGCACGTCAATGGCTACTTTAAAACATACGATCAAGTCAAGACAATGCTTCAACCATTTGATACGATACTCCTTGGTGTTTCACCCATTTGACCGACAGCACATTCGTGCACACTGAGACATTCAACTTTGCTACAATATCAAGGGCAATCTTCCCTGGACATACAGTTAGTCTATCCTGGCTGAAAGCTTCCCAATTATATGGCATGTAATTTTGGTGCTTCTTGGCTCATGTCAAAGTGACATTCTTGAAACTCTTCAGTTGCCTTTTGAAGAAATTGTGTTTTGCCAAATAGTGTGTACACCACAAGTGAAGAACTGACCCAATATTCCTTATACAACGAGGATAATGTATCATAAAGTGGTGTTTAGGTAACAGATTTCTATCAGGAAACAAATGCTTGAAAAGTCTATTATGCTTAGCAATTAAGTGTTTCTGATAGATAGTCATAACCTCTGTTAGTACAGGAGAAAACACAATGTTTACTATCTGTAGTAGTATGAGTAACAGCTGCCAGTATTTATTTATCTTTCTGTACCAGATCACCAAATATCAATGGCATATTATGGAGATGATACCAAGATTGTATAGCATTTAAACCCAAATCATTGCTTCCATCATCCAATCTGACTACAGGAGGACGATTCCTCCTTTCTGTATAGCCATAGTTAAGTGACTGAACTCTACCATGCAAAACTTTAGCAGACACAAAGTTGCAACACAAGTTTTATCTCAAATTGTGCAACTCCTTCTAAAATGTTGTGCATGATATCATCAGAAGTTTTCAGCAGTGTTGAAGTACTGCAGTGTTCAATAAACAAGCACGTCTTGTTCTGAAAGTCACTTATGGGTCATCTTCATAAAACAGTTTCCCTTTCTCAGTGAGGCAGAAACAGCAGCAATGTCGAGCACTAAATGATTCCACAAAACCATACAGCCAATGTATACCAAGATTATCTCCAGTTACGTGGACAATGCTGCCATGTATACGATCACTGGATAAGGGAACTTCAATACCTTCAGTCTCAAGCACTTTGAAATCACTTACAATTGGCTGAAGAATGGCAGCAAATCAATATGTTTTAAGGTCCTGGGTATGGAAAAGGGCACACAAGTGTATATTCACTCAAACAGAATTAAACATAGGGGGGAAATTTCTCAAAGTAAAATATATACCTCCCAATTTGTGAATACCCTTATTTGATCCCAATGTATTAGCAGTCTCAAAGTCATCATAAAAAAGCTGTATTTGCAATGTATTTGTCTCTTTAGAAAAAAGAAGATGTCTCTTCATGTATAGTCCATCTTCCAAATCATAGTAAACACCATCTTTCTCATTGTGCTCTGACTTTAACATGCCACTAGTGTTCGGGTTCTTCAAAATTGACTGCAATGTTTCAAGAATTGGAACATATGAAAACGTATCAGTTACAACTATTTGATCATACATTCCTGTAGTTTTGTTTCTTCTACTATCAAATCTGACACCAAGGACTTTCTGTACTGGTTTAACAGTTCCCCATTTCTGGGTAAAATAAGCACTTGGTTTTGATTCAGAATTCAACAAAGTAAAAAAGGGTTATCAATATCCTGAAAGACGTTTGGATTTTGCTTACAGTTTCTGTGTTCTGTGAAGATATACATTCAATTGCTGTCTCTTTAGCGTGTTCCGGTATCTCTTGAACAGCTTCTTCCATAGCAAATACAAAATCATTCATATTTGTCTGACCTACATCTGCAGCCTGCAGTTGTGCAATAGCCACACATATGATGTGTGTTCTTGTTAGATATTGGTACAACATAGTCAGAACTTGAACGCAAAACAACATTTGGCTGACTACCAATATTTTCATTAACATCCGTTTCAACTACACAATATACTTATGAACCTAATCTGTATATTTTTCAGAGGAATGTTTTTTCTTCAGGATTGCTCTGTCTTTGTCCAGCTGCTCCATGAACTCCTGGCAGGGGAGGTTGAAGTTTGTCTTCACAATAAGCATGGCCTTGATGGTAGGAACAGTGAACCTATTTCTTGCTGCTGTCCATATATCATTCATTTGGGACAACACTCTCGACTGGTGCATTACTTCCAGGTAAGCACATGACAGACGCTAATCTAGCCAGGTTAGTGTGTGGGATGTCATTCTCTTTGAAGTGGGTAACCACCGTGATCCATCTCTGACTAAGCGGTGTCTCAGATGTTTTCCATTCTTCCATCCCCCCCTTTAGGAACTCTTGCAGGCCGTCAAACAATGCATCCTCATTGATGGACACATGGGGGCATTTTTCCTGCAGTGTGGCTGCTGCCTTCTGGATCTCTTCACACTGAGGTTGCCTTTTTAAAAGGAGAGAATGTAAATATTTTAGATTATCTGTGTGCTTTCCCCATGCTTGCAAGTAGTTCACAGCCGTAGCGAAGAATGATTGGGATGTTTTGAGAAAGCTCTCTTTAGTCATTGCTCCATTTTCCTCTAGCTCTCTCAGAAGTCCTCTGACCAAAACTGAAATGAAGTTGTCATCACATCTTGCAGTCAATTTTGCCTCAATGGTTCTCAGCAGCTGACTCCACAGCACAGCGGTCCTGGCCTTCAAGCATCTTGATTGTGTCACTGAATATGGTCAGGTTTCCATGGACAAAGGCCAGCCAAAGTTTAGTAAGTGGATCTTCGAACATTGTTCGCAAGACAACAGGGCATTTGTCTTCAGAAAGAAAAAAGGATTTCAATGGCATTTTCAGCACTCTTTCTAGAGCAGGGAGCATGGACAGGCAGGGAACATTGCTGTGTCCTAAAATGTTATGGTACTCCTGGCCAACAAACTCACAAAAGCTCTTCAGTCTTTCTACTCTGACGGTGAAAATATGAAAATATCTTTGTGAGCAGGTACTCAACATCAAGGGGAATCATATCCAAAGTTGTTCTGGCCGTGTTATGAATGATGTGGGCAGGACAACCTAAGCCAATCATCTCCCGCTGTAGAGCATTTTTAACTTTGGTATGGACATTGACCCTCCCCAGCACTATTCAGTCCTTCAAAGTTGATATTTGTGTTGTTGGCAGAGAATGCCACAACTTTGTTTTCCAGGTTACATTTTTGGATGACCACCAGGACCTCAGCTGCAATTTCCTCTGCTGTTTCTCCTTTCAATTCAACAAAATCAAGCAGTTTTGTTTCCACAGATGTGCTGCCATCATATATCTTACAACATCTGACTACTATTGGCAGCAGCTTTACATGTCCATGATTGGACGCATCAATGGACAGGGAAAACAAATTCAACCTGGTCTAGGTCCTGTGTTACCAAAATAGTTGCCCATAGTGCTAATACGTTACTCACTATGGTGTCACATTTTGTCCTAGCACATGGAAACTTTGGCTCATAAAGCTTCCGTGTCAATTGTGCTGTGCAGTCCATAGATCTGTAACTATGATTGTGTCGCATAATGTGGTATGCAAAGGCTGCTCTCCTGCTCTCCACTCTCTAACAGAAAACATTATGCTAATATTGTCCATGAACATTTCTAAATATATTTTCACACTACTTATTAAATGCCAAACCATTAAAATTGTAATCTACAAATAAATATTCTCATAATTAATTGTGCTTTCATTTAATATAATCATATTTTCAAAATAGCCCGTCCACTGCATGTTTACATGTTAAAATGTTTTAACCTAGCTACCATGATAGTAGCTAGCTAACCTAGCTAGCTAACTTAGTCTTAGTAAAGACGTTTGTGGTGATGTTGTGGGTTCACTTGACACTTGCTACCTTCTGGACAAGTTTTCCACAGCAGTTTTCTCTAAAACTAGCGTCAGCAAGTAGAAGAAGAAGAGTAATATGAAGCTGCTATAGTGAGCAGCCCCCTCTGTTGGCCAAAACAAGCACAACGTGATTGAGACGTCAACCAGACTAGACTCTGCTCCCTAGTCTTTCTTGCCATGTAAAATATTATTTCACTTTGCGGTCTGTTTTTAATCCAGTTAAAAACAGGGACATTTCTGGGGACAGGCCTCCGAAAACGGGGACGTCTGGTCACCCTACTAAAGCAGCACAGTGCTAAAAACGGCACACAGGAGAGCGCGAGATACATGCTAAAATGGTAGGCAGGATAGCCACGTGCTCACGCTCACCCACCTCACCAAGTGTGTAGATGACCGCACCACCATGAGGCAGCAGCTCAGATAGCTTGCTAGCTGGCGATTTGGCAAGCTAGCTGCTGCCTTGTATTGAAAGAAAAATCTAGTAGCCTTGGCTTAGCTTACTTATATTGGTAGTACTGCACATGAGTCAAATTAATATTTACTAAAAAGACTGCCTGGTGAGGTTAAACATATTATTTGGGGGAAAAAATGTTGTCCCCCAAAAGCTCTAACATGCACATAATCAAAACTAAGCATTTTTATATTACACAGCTGTCTGATAACCGAATATTAAGTCATAGAATTAAAATAACATCAGTGAAATATTTGTTAAGAAACTGACGTGTAGCCGCAGAAGAAATGTAGATGTGTAGACCAGATAATGGCGTTGAGAGAAAATAAAATTCTAACGCAGAAATGTATGGCGGGATTGCAATGATGCTTACACTATCAGAGCAAAAAGGTACTGTAATAAGAGTAAAAGGTTACACATTATCAATTTACACCAGTTATCAGCATCAACACTAGGGGTCGCCTGACACTGCATGTTGCTAAAACAACATTGGGAGTCAATCACAATTTACACTGTGAATTTGACTCTGGCAATTTTACTGTGTAGCACTTGGCTAGCATGTGGGAGGTTTTGCTAGCACTTGGCTAGCACGTGGGAGGTTTACTTAGCAGTTGTCTAACATGTAAGCGGGTCGTGGCTAGCACGTGAAAGGGGTTGTGTTGGAAGTAAAGAAAGATAAATGGCGCGCACATAAAATGTGTGTGGGTAAGCGAATACACTCGCATGGGGAATAGAATGTAATACAACAAAATCGCCGCCTCAAATGAGCATATAATGACGATTCTTATTAAAAACCCTTACATGGGCCAATCTGGGATTGCAACAGATTTCTCTAGAAGAGCATGTTTTCTATCCATTCACTTTGTTTTAAAGGTGAAATCATGATTCATATATACTTTTCATGCCTTAAGTTAAGTTTTTATGCCTTAAGTGATAAGGTGGATAGAGCGTTCAGTTCGAGATGAGTTTCTAGATCCTAAATAATCAAAACTGTTCGTTTTTTTAGATTACACAGCTGTCTGATAACCGAATATTAAGTCATAGAATTAAAATAGCCGAAGATATTGAGCAACTGGAAATCATACAACACATAACATTTGTGTTACCTAATAACACATTTTCACAAATTGTAAAATAATAACTACTATAACGAAAATCAGCAAATGGTTTGTGATTGCAGAGCCTTGCCTAATCAGTTTGCTAGATAGATTACCTCCTTTCACGAATGACCTCCTATATTTGGCCAAACAGAGTTGGTCTTGTATTTTTCAAATATCCTTATTTACTCTTATACTGTTTGATGTAGTCATCACGCATTCTTTCATATGTGCAGGAACACACGACAAAACATTGATTACACTAATAAACACAAATCTGCTTGGATACTGCAACCTATGGACTACAGTATTAAGTTAAGAATTTTCATGCATAAGGATTTGGGGTTTCAGTGGGATTGAGACTGGATGTAAAAGTAAATGGACTGAATTTTCCAATGTCTCTACTTCATAGCTGTGACAAAGATGCCATGTTTTACATTATGCATTGTGCTCAAAGCGTGTTTTGCAACGTTGAGATTCCCCTTCACCTTCCCCCACCCACTTGTTAACAATTGCCAGGGTGTGAATAGTGTAACGACCCGCTTCAGGTTTTCACCACCTAGTCTATTTGGGTGTGGTGAAGTGTGCTTGAGTTAATGTTGTGGAGGGAAGGAGAGGTGGCATTGATTATGACAAAAAACATGTGCACAAAACAAGATTAAATTAAATCATTCTCATATTTGGTTTTGACACTGTTGTAAATAATCGTGTCATCCAGAGTAAAAGGTAGGGCAATAGGCAATAATGTTTGTGGTTAGCCTATTTATATTGAAATCCATAAGTGCCTAGATTTTTTATACAACACACCCACCCTGTTGTGAATAACTGCTAACGTTCAGTGTGCCTCATTTGTCAACATGTTCCGAAATAATTTGTATAGGCCTTATTAGATTATTAAAAACTGAAAACACTGTCAATTTCAAGCTCAATGACGATTTAGCTCTGATGTTTTGAATGTCGCACGCTGCCGTATTTACAAAGCCAATATCCACATTTGTGCCTCAATTCAAATGTAATTGATACATGTAATTTACAAAAATGAACATTGATTGCTTTCAAATAATACTGTCCTTGGGCTACTGATGAATCAAATAAAAAGGGGCTTAGAGGCAACAACCCCTATGGATACTGGCACTATAATAGTATTACACTTCCCGTCTATATTATTTTATCCGATTAATTAATTAAGTAGTCTACAATTTGAATCTAACTTCAATATTTTCATCTTCTCAATATCTCAGTATGGATTGTAAGTATCTTAAAGAAGATGAAAAATTCACTCAAAAACAGGATCACACCCTCCCACACCACTGTCCCACATTTTAGGCTAGATTGCTGCCTATTACAGACCCATTCCATAGAAGGAATTTAGGGGGGGTTGTCGAAATTACATAACATAAACATTAAAAGCCTATTTAACTTGCATTATGGCTTTACATTCCCAGCCTTTGGGAGTTTTTTTATTATAGTCTGCTAAATGTTTTATTTGTTCCATGTTTTAAAGAAGTGTAGATTTACTGGTGAAATAGCTGTTCTTATGGAACCCCTTGTCCTCGGTCTGTCCCTCCTTGGTGTGGAGTTACAAACCACACAGTAGAGGCGACATGTAAAGTAGCTTTACCCTTGTTACGGCCGCAGCCGATACCCGCCCGTATGTCTCTCGTTATGCTGTCAAGCAGGCTGCGCGCTACAAATTCCGAGGCTCCGCCCACTCCGTCGACATCGCCAGCGCGGATCCGGATTGGATGCATCGCAACCAGCGCGCCTATCGGGTCCCAGCGCGGGCCGGATAAAAAGCCGGGCCAGCTTGTCAGTCGGCGGGCTGTGTATGTTTGACCAGTACCCATGAGAGACTTGTGTAGAACAATAGACTGTGTAGAAACTCGTTAGAAAGATAGACTTTGTAGAAACTTGTTAGTATTGTGTATTGTGATACTGTGCTTAGCGCAATCATTTATTAAGTGTTTATGGTTACCGAAAATTGGGCCAAGTATAGTTTTGTTGCACTGATTTTGCACCACACTCAGTGGATTCCTTTGTTTAGACTCTCCAGAAGTAGAGGTGGCTGTTCTGCACTGTACTTAAGTTTTGTCCACTGCTTTAGGCCAGTGAGGTTTTGTTTTGGTTTTGGTTTTGAGTAGATGATGAAAGTTTAGGTTTTGCTCGCCGTTTATGAGCTTGTTTTTGGTTATATTTGTTTATTTGAGTTGAACAGCCCCTGCAGGTCCTTTTTTCTATTGTTGTAGCCTCTGAATCTGTACGACCCTTGTTACCCTTAAGACAATTTAAGTTCCTTGTTAATAAAATAACTATAATTTACCAATTCCACCTGGTTATATGTTGCTTCCCTTTCCCCTAGCGAGCCGGGTTGTAACATAAGTGGGGGCTCGTCCGGGATATTTATCTGTTAAAGGATTTATTCCCGTAGCCAAACAAAGTTATTGACAACTGGGAGGTTGGATTGTTTTTAGAATAATACAATAGGGTATTGTGTGTGCTTATAGTACCCGTTGAACATGGCACTGTTCAACGTTGACACATTCCTGGCTAATCCCACTCTTGGGCAGATTGATAGTTGCCGTAAAGATGACTTAGCACAGATAGCACATCACTACGGTCTAGTTTATCCCAAGCGGATAATTAAGAAAGCAGAGCTTAAGGCTCTGGTATTACACGAATTGGTGGAGAGAGAAGTAATTGTATTGTCGGAGTCAGAGTCCGCTGTGCTGTATGGTAGTGCACTGGGTGAAGTGGCAGGTGATCCTCAAGGTGCTCAGGCAAGTGCGGAAGTGGAGGGTGAGACAGATGAGCGGGTGAAAACTCAGTTTACGCTGCCTCGCTACGATCCCTCGCCTTTTACCAGCACTGGGTCCAAAGACGGGACTCGGCTAAAAGTCTGTCTTGCCCGTCTCCACATAGAAGCCCAGGAGAAAGCACAAAGCAGGCAAGCACAGTTACAGCTGGAAATTAAAAAGCTGGAGATCGAGGCTGACACCGCTGTGAGAATTCGACAGCTGGAACTCGACTCCCAGAGAGCGGCGCAGGCACTGCATGCGTCCACTGCGGCAGACGGTATGTCTCCTCCTTCCACCACTTCACCGCATAAAACTTTTGAAATTAGCAAGCACATTGCATTAGTGCCAACGTTTAAGGAAACGGAGGTGGACTCCTATTTTGGTGCGTTTGAGCGCATTGCTTCAGCGCTGCAGTGGCCGGCTGAAGTGTGGGCACTATTATTACAATGCAAAATGCATGGCAAAGCCCAAGAAGCAGTTGCTTCCCTCCCTATAGCGGATAGTCTAAATTATGATCATGTGAAAGCCGCGATTTTACGCGCTTACGAATTGGTCCCTGAAGCGTATAGACAGAGGTTTCGAAATCTAAAGAAAGCCCCAAACCAGACTTATGGTGAGTTCGCAAGGGAAAAGGGAACAATGTTTGATAAGTGGAGCACAACCTGCAAGGCCAATGATTTTACTTCATTGCGGGAGTTGATTCTGTTGGAAGAATTCAAGAAGAGTTTGCCCGATCGCCTTGTTGTCTATCTAAATGAACAGAAAGTAAGTTCACTCTCCTCTGCTGCTGTACTGGCCGACGAGTATGTGCTAACTCACAGGACTGTGTTTCCGTCAGTCTCTGTTGAGAAGCCTCGTCATGCTCCGGCGGTGCATACTCATTCATTTAAGTCACGAAATCCTAAGAAAGAGGAAAGAGAGTGTTTTTATTGTCACAAACCTGGTCACATAATTGCAAACTGTTTGACTCTAAGACAGAAAGAGCAACAGCCTTCTCAGAGGGGCCCGTATCCGAAAAGTGTCGGATTAATTAAAAGTGAACCGCGTTTTGACACCGAGACTAGTGTTGCGGAAGTTGAGGCATGTTTTGAACCATTCACATTCGAGGGGTTAGTATCACTGACAGGCGAGACTGGTGATCAGCGCCTTGGGGTGTATTTTACGAGACACGGGTTGCTCACAGTCGGTAATGGTCGCCGATGCGTTACCCTTCACAGAGCAGTCTGCATGCGGGTATGGAGCTGTGTTGCGTGGCCTTGAAATGGGTTACGTCCCTCGGCCAGTACACCGCATACACGTACGATCAAAACTGATCACAGGTTTCTTTCCTGTTGCTGTTTGTCCTGCGTTGCCAGTTAGAGGTATTGCCTTTTTAATGGGTAAAGACATAGCTGGGGGTAAAGTGACTCCTACACTGGAAGTGTTGGATTTCCCTCAGTGCCCGGAGTTAGGAAAAATGGGACAGTCTCAAACGGAGTTGTTCCCTGCATGCGCAGTCACTCACTCACAGTCAGTCAGAGATAAGGATAGGGATGAGGATATTTCTCTCGTTGATAGTGTGCTTGCGCAGACCTTTTCAGGAGAGGGTGGGACGGAGGTCGCAACCGCATCCTCTAATGAAGGTGCCGCAGAGCTTGTTTTTGGCCACACGCCCCGTGGTCCACTGAAATCGTTACAAGACACATTTTTAGCGTCCGAATCTTCCGCCGAGCGGAACGTGTTGGACTTTGTTAGTCAATTTCGTGAGCGCTTGCATAAGGCCAATGCCATTGCAAGAGAAGCTCTTGCCAGTTCACAAACGGCGATGAAGCGTCGTTACGACCGCTCCGCCGTCCGCAGACAATTTCAGGTCGGTGACAAAGTTTTAGCCTTACTGCCTATCCCCGGGTCTGCTCTTTCGGCAAAATTCTCCGGCCCACATGACATCCGTGAGTGTCTTAGTGACACTGATTATGTCATCAGCACTCCCGAGAGAAGGAGAAGTACTCGCGTTTGCCATGTCAACATGCTAAAACGCTACTACTCTAGAGAAGTGTCCGGAAAGAGTAGCAAGACTTGCAAACCTGTCCAAAACCCTGTTGCCCCTGACAGCTGTGCATTAGTTGTGGCAGAGATTCATAAAATGTCCGATGAGGATTTGATGGCGCGTCATTCCTCAAATCAGAGCAGTCGCTTGATAAATTCAGAAATGCTGACAGTGTTGCCGTCTCAGTTAACGCATTTATCCATTGAGCAGCAACGTGAGGTAACGGAGTTAGTAGGCCGTTTTCGCTGTCTATTCGGTGATGTTCCGACCCGAACCACCGTCATCCAGCATGATATTGATGTTATGGAGGCTAGGCCGATTAAACAGCATCCTTATCGGGTTAACCCGGTTAAACGGGCCCTGATGAAGAAGGAAGCGGAGCCCAGCTCTAGCTCGTGGAGCTCTCCTTGCCTTTTGGAAACTAAACCGGATGGTTCCCCTCGGTTCATAACGGACTTTCGAAAAGTAAACGCCGTTACAGTGCCTGACTCTTACCCCCTACCTAGGATGGAGGATTGTGTGGATAATTTCTGCACAGCTAAATACGTTAGCAAATTAGATCTGCTCAAAGGCTATTGGCAAGTGCCCTTAACTGAGCGTGCCTCACGAATCTCAAGCGTCACCTATTTAGGCAGGCAAGTGGGACACGGGCAAGTGCTCCCTGTAGAGGCCAAGGTCACTGCCATCTCACAGTGTCCCATTCCCCCCACTAGGAGAGCGCTTCGCAGGTTCCTAGGCATGGCAGGTTACTACCGGAGTTTCTGCCGGAACTTTTCCTCGGTAGTTCATCCCCTAACCACGCTACTTAGTCCCAAGGTAGATTTTATGTGGACACCTGAGTGTCAGCATGCTTTTGAGAGTGTGAAAGCTTTATTAAGCCACGCCCCTGTGCTCGCTGCTCCCGACCTCTCCAGGCCCTTTAAAATAGAGGTTGATGCTAGCGCTGTTGGAGCTGGGGCTGTGCTCTTGCAAGAGGGTGTAGATGGAGTTGACCACCCAGTTTGCTATTTTTCGCGGAAATTTAACAAGCACCAAGTTAATTACTCAACCATTGAGAAGGAAACCCTTGCGTTGTTGTTAGCACTGCAACAGTTCGATGTATATGTCGGGTCAAGTCCCTTACCCGTTGTAGTTTTTACAGACCATAACCCTCTGGTCTTTCTATCCAGAATGTATAATCACAACCAGCGACTCATGCGATGGGCACTGATTGTGCAGGACTATCACCTAGACATTCGCCACAAAAAGGGTACAGACAATGTTTTAGCAGATGCCCTGTCTAGAGTATAGATGTGTTTTATTCTGTGTAAAATAAACATATATGTATTTGTTATGAAGTTGCATCTTAAGGGGGAGGGTGTTACGGCCGCAGACGATACCCGCCCGTATGTCTCTCGTTATGCTGTCAAGCAGGCTGCGCGCTACAAATTCCGAGGCTCCGCCCACTCCGTCGACATCGCCAGCGCGGATCCGGATTGGATGCATCGCAACCAGCGCGCCTATCGGGTCCCAGCGCGGGCCGGATAAAAAGCCGGGCCATCTTGTCAGTCGGCGGGCTGTGTATGTTTGACCAGTACCCATGAGAGACTTGTGTAGAACAATAGACTGTGTAGAAACTCGTTAGAAAGATAGACTTTGTAGAAACTTGTTAGTATTGTGTATTGTGATACTGTGCTTAGCGCAATCATTTATTAAGTGTTTATGGTTACCGAAAATTGGGCCAAGTATAGTTTTGTTGCACTGATTTTGCACCACACTCAGTGGATTCCTTTGTTTAGACTCTCCAGGAGTAGAGGTGGCTGTTCTGCACTGTACTTAAGTTTTGTCCACTGCTTTAGGCCAGTGAGGTTTTGTTTTGGTTTTGGTTTTGAGTAGATGATGAAAGTTTAGGTTTTGCTCGCCGTTTATGAGCTTGTTTTTGGTTATATTTGTTTATTTGAGTTGAACAGCCCCTGCAGGTCCTTTTTTCTATTGTTGTAGCCTCTGAATCTGTATGACCCTTGTTACCCTTAAGACAATTTAAGTTCCTTGTTAATAAAATAACTATAATTTACCAATTGCACCTGGTTATATGTTGCTTCCCTTTCCCCTAGCGAGCCGGGTTGTAACACCCTACATTCTCTATTATATCTATTATATATTATATCTAATAGGCCTAGTTACTCTGAGGGTTTAGTGTTAAAAATGTAACTTAACTGAGATTGAAATTTAGCAATTTACAGAGAGTTCATGGACATTAAAATGCTTAGCAACCAGTTGTTGATGAACAATAAATTAGTTTTATATGATGAATTACGCAAATGGTGTCAAATTGTAAGTTATAAAACTTGTAAATTGAATACTTCATGTTGCCTATAGTCCTACAAATTAATTTTCAAAGTAAAAAATTAGCTACACTACTGCTAGCAAAAAGTTAGCTATCTTTCTGGCTAGCAAGTTTCTTATGTCTCTAGCTAGCTAGCTGTGTCTTTTACAAATAGACTAACTAGATACCATTACCAGATACCACCATTCAATCTAATAGCCATACAGCTAGCTATGTACCCAGATAGCACGTATACATCTTGCCAACATTGTGCAAATGCATGTGTCAATGTTGGCAAGATGATGGCAAGCGCTGTTGGGCCAACGCACTTTGGGCCGTCTGGCCGTTGTCGCCAGATTTGAGGTAGGCACAGGTTGGCATTAGGATACTCTGTCAACCAATTCCGTTGGCTAGATGTAACTTTAATAACCAGTGGTCAAACTGAATCTAGCTTGTGCATGCATGTTTGCACCGTTGGTCTTCTTGTTCTTGGATACCTGAACCCAGATCTTCTTTGGTTGCCCGAAAGTTTGGACAGATTCAATATCAACACAATTGCATCACTTAGAATAATGAGATAACAAACACATTTGGTACAGGCAAGCTGGGATCTCCTCTCGGTCCGCAATCACCAGGATCGCCAAGGAAACCTTACGACACAGATTGCAATTATGTAAGTAAAATGATCATTTTATTATCACAGTGTGATGATAATGACACAAGTTTGATAACATTTCAAACACATACTCTAAACTGACACACACAAACACTGATGAACTTTAATGTAAATTTTTCTCTGGCTCTTTTAGTGACCCCAGTGCACCCTGCAGGTCCATTACTCCATGAACATTCAAAACAGAGGATAGAGGGAGACCGAAATAGACTATCAGTGTTGTAATATTGTTGAACTAATATTCATAATATTCATGTCCTCTTAGCCCCTCTAGCCCACCTCGCTCTGAAACACCACAATCAGGCAAAGTATAATGTCTGAATGTATGTGGATTGTTCGTCATTCTTTGTATCAGTCGTAGAAAAGATCTGATCCCTCAGTGTGCTTAGGCTGAGTCACAAATCTGAAAAAGCACAGTTCAAAACTCATTCAAAAGAAACCATTTGTAGAAGAAACATCTTAGTGTGAGTTAAGTGGTTTGTCTGTGTGTGTGTAAAAAGTAATACTAATTAATATAGTTGGACTTCCTGATGCAAGCCACATAACAAGCCAATATCTTGTTTATGTTCTCTACACCCCTATAAACATTATTAATCATCATTGGACTTACTGCACCAATAACTCATTCAGTTATGGCCATTCAAAATGGGTGTGATATTGACCCCATAGCGATGCTTGGCGGCCATTTTCAAAAAGACAGCCTAACCCATTTTTAAGTCCCTCTCTATCAAAAGGGAAATGTTTCATAGTCTCATCATTCAGATACTTTGCTAAAATGTGATTGATATCTCTCCACTGGGTGAAAATTACTTTAGGATTTCCCACATAGTGAAATGCACAGGGCAGATATCTTCTTAAAACTAACATCATATGAGGAGGCATATCATTTTAATCAGTAGATACTAGAGAACAGTATGTCCTTTTTGCGACTGAAAACGAATTAAACATCGTCATGAAAGAACAACTCAAGATGACAGTGGACCAGGCGGAAAAACTGGATTCTCAATGGGCACATCGCTTCGGAAAACAGGTACCCAACAAACCACGACCAATTGAAAGCGGCGGTGCTTGAAAGAGGAAGGGAACTGAAAGGAACAAAGTACTCAATCAATGAACAATATCCTGGGAAATCATGGAGAGATGACGCACACTTTATCCAATTCGCAAACAACATCGATTGCAGGGCATGAAGGTCCGGCTGGTTTTGGACAAATTATACATCAACAACAAACTCTTTGGGGATCCCAAGATAACTACCTGGATGTGAGTAACCCTGCCATACTGTGGCAGCAGCAGAATTCCAAACCACACAGCACTTCTCTCTTTCTAGCACTAACGGACTGCTGTTAACAGTTCATTTTCTATCTACAGTTCGGTAGACTATGGCCATTAGATAGTAAAACGGTTCACGAGTGACAATTTCAAGTCAAAGGGGAAACACCATTGTGTTTCCAGGCTGAATTACAGGGTCAAAAAAGGCCATTTGCACTGGTCGGGATATATTGTTGGCTGTTGCTCGCATTGAGGTCAATGTAGCTATTGTTATCATTATGGTAACTAGCAAGATAGTGATATTGACTAGTGTTTGTTTATGTGAGCCAGTGGCCGCCTGATTATTATTTTCCTCATCTTTTAGTTGATTGACCCCATCTGTGCCTCATTACCCATCCAGCTTATAAGCTTGGTTTTTGCTTTTCTTGTTGTTCAGTCATGAATTAATGTTCCATGGATGTGCCTGTGTTTCCTTGCAACTATTTAAGTAAAGTTTGATTTTGGCCTGTCTCCTCTCTGCACTTGGGTTCACCTTAAAGTACCTGTTACAATTGATTTATTCTTTCTTGTTGTTATTGTCATTACTGTTTTCTTTTCTGTTATTGTTTTGTTTTTGTTTCTTTATTGTTTTTTGTTTTTAGGCTTGTTGATATTGTTTTTCTCTTTTGTGTTTTTATTTATTTCATTTTGTGTTTTTTTCCCCCTCGTTGGTTATTCTTGGTTTGTTTTCTGTTTATTGGGCTTTTCTATTGTTGCTATGTTATTGACAAGTGAAATCTTTTAACATAACATCAGCCTTTTAGGCTAGTGACCATAGAGAAGGCGCAAACATGGTCATATTGGGACAGTTGGAGTATTACACACTTAGTGGTTGGAAAGTGATTGAGGCAAGAGGGGCAACTCAGGATGGGAGATTTTAGGGCTTTTTTTGGGAAAGGGAAAACTTGTAAGGGAACGACAACGGAGGACAATTAGATATCTAGTACATCTCAGGGACACTCATATCTAGCAGTATTATTATCATGGTACTTTTTGGTAGACATTTAGCAGGATTAATGGTCATAATTATAGAAACCTGGGTATTATTATGGTCATTGGTGAAATAAGTATAGCTTATGATATAATTGAAATGGTGTATCAGATAATGAGAAAAGAAGAGCAGTTTTTAGATGGTTGAAGGAGAAAGAGTATCATAATTACTGTTTACAAGAAACCCATTCCACAGTGTTAGATTAAGTTGCGTGGGAAAGGGACTGGGGGGGGGGGCAAAACAATTCAAAAGAGGTGATAATATTATTTTAAAACAGCCCTGATCCCATTGTTCCCATTATCAAAATAGATCTGCTAGGTAGGTGGAACCTCTTGACGAAGCTGCTGGACGATGAACAGATTTGGCTTGTTAATCTATATGGTAAAAATAATGATGATCTACACTTCTTTGAGAATATCTATAGCAATCTATTTAGCTTACAAGCCTATTATTATGGTAGGGGACTACAAGTCCATCAATGGACTGTAAAGGTCATATTGTAAATGATCATATTGTAAATGATCACCCAATCGCGCACAAAGAGATACTACACATAATGCACACACATAATCATCCATCTGCTGTTTATATTGCTTATACTGCTTATACTGTTCATATTGTTTATACTGTTCATACTGTATATTTTTTAGTACTTCTATTTTATTTTATTTTATTCTATTTTAAAACTTATTGTATTGTTGCACTACTCTGTGGCACTGTCACTTTTGCATTTCACTGTATACCTGTATGCACGTGACAAGTAAAGAATCTTGAATCTTGAATCTACACAACTATTATGAATGCATTAGACCTAGTCAATATATGGACATTTAAAAACCCTGACCTGGTGAGATATACATGGAGGAGGCTAAACCAAACTAGTCATCTTGACTATTTCCTTGTCTTTCTGTTTTGCACCAAAAGTTTAAAAAGTATTGTTAGGCGACAGAATGCAATCAGACCATCATTTAGTTGGCCTTCAAATCACTCTTACAGAATTCCCACGTGGCCGGGATACTGGAAATGTAATCAAAACCTTTCAAATGACAGTATATTCTTAACCCTAGAACACTAACTAACTAGTTAGTAACACCATCACTAACGTCGGGTATATTTTACCCGATATAATATACTTGATAAAAAATACTTCTCATCAAAATATATTAAAGTACAACAATACATGGCAAATTTAAGTACTCTTCTTTTATTTCCCCCTATACAAGGTCTCATAAAACGAAAAAAAAAAGGTATCATGGGGGGACCCTATAAAAAGGCTCTAAAATTAGTGAAAAATTAGGGAATCGTTAACGAAAAATTCAAAAAAATAATAATAATGGAGCTGGGATCTTGTTCTTCGGTCCACCCGTTCCTGGGACATGTGAGCCTTGTCCGGTGAAGGCACAGTCTCCCTGCATCACTGACAACTGTGGGAGAGATAAACAAAAAATGGCATTTTTTGAGGGGAAAAATGACCAGCTGACTATAATCTTTTTTGGACCATATAAATTCCCTTGGAAATTACCAATAAGTGATATTTATTCATAACCATTACACTAAATAAGGATTACATGCAAATTCCAGGACCAATCGAACTTACCTTATGCCTTACATACAGTCAGTACAGGCAGGGTAGTAGTGGCGAGGACACACCGGTCGACGGCAGACATGACACCTGTGTCGTGTCTTCCTGTCCGAGCCTGTGGGGCAGTCAGTACACCTCACTAAGGGACCTCTGCTTTCTGCTGCCACTGGTCCTGCCTCACCTGCAGGAGTGCCAGGGGTAGGGATGTCGCACACGCTACAGATGAGGATTCTGAGCTGACGTGACAGATTTGAAGAGGGGAGCCTCTGCTCTGCCCATGGCTTGATGAGTGCCAGTGCCAAAGCCTGCATATACTGCCTCCTCTTCATTTGGTTGTCATCTCTCTTCATGGCATTCTCCTTGTGTATGATCCACAAGTTTATCACACCAGCGTTCATCATGCCATAGAACACTCAGTGGCCACCTCTTGGTTTTTCTTCCACAGCCGTAGTGTGCACACATCTAGTCAAAAGTATCGACACCTCCCTTTGTTTGGTTGTAAAATTCGATCACTTGAGGTTTGCGAGTGGGTCCTATGCTTGGTTGTGTGTGCATGGATGACAGGAGCAGGACAAGCTATTTTTTTGAAGCTGTGTCAGGGAGGAAGGACACCAAAGTTAGTTCTTTGGTGAAAAGAAAAGCACTGGAGCCTGGCGTGCGATTTTCTTTATCTTTCATCACTTGTGGGATCTCCCTTTTGTTTGCTTTCACCGTCCCCACAAGGGTCATGCCACAGTTCTCCAGCAGGTCAATCACCAGTGGCACAGAGGTGAACCAATTATCAGTGGTCACATTCCTGTTTGTCTGGTGATATTGCTTGGTCAGCTCCTTGGTGAAATAATGGCCAAGACTTTGGCCACCCTGAGGTTGTGTCACCTGCTTCCCCAGGTATGGTATCCCTGCCAGCAGGTACTTGCTGTGGACATCATTGGCAAGGACAAGCTTGATTCCATATTTGGCAGGTTTGTTGGGGATGTACATCCTAAATGGACACCTCCCTCTAAATGTTAAACCTTAGCTATGTTTTACTCACTTGAGGGCATGCCAGAGTCACCAAGCCTGTGACAGGATGATAGCTGTGCATGATGTGGGGCAATAAATATGGCGGGCCTGAACGTTGTTACCTTTGAAAAGTAATAATCACCTGATTTAATACACAAACACTAACGTCGGGTGAAAATCACCCAAACACGTGCCTGTTGAAAAAAACAGGGATGGGAGCAGGGAAACACGCCTACCTTCGATGACATCAGTGAGCAGACTGAAGCTACCCAAAGACCCACGCAACTCAGACAGCAGCAACACAATGAAAATCATGTGACCACAATCGCGTGGGTGAAAATCACCCGACGTTAGTGTTCTATTTTCTAACTTTTTCTAACATAATATAGGTACAGGTGATCCTCTTATTGTGTGGGACACTTTCAAATGTACCTTCAGAGGTAATTCCGTTCAATACTCATCATTAAAACAAAAACAACTCTGGTTAAAACATATTAGGCTAACAACGGAAATAGAGAAACTAACAGGACAAGTGAATGCAGATGGGGAAAAAAAGAACTGTAATATAGAAAAACAGAACAACCTAGCAAACAAACAAAAACAACTGGAGAAACTTATTCAAGAATGATCAAGTATAGTATATTACAAAAATAAAGCAAATTGGATAGAAAATTTAGAAAAATGCACAAAAAATGTATCAACCTTCAGTACAGAAATGTGACCAAAAAGAATATACAAGAACTCATTACAAATGACGGAACAAACCATATATATCACAGAATTATATTCTAAAAGAGGAAGTGCAATATTTTAAGCAAATGTTTTAATTTCAGTCTCCTCCATCTCCCCTCAATGATGATTATTGCAATGACTTAAAATTATCATCAGTCCAGAAAAATATGTGTGAAGGTCAAATTACAGAAGATGAACTTCTTAAGGCAATTTAATCTTTTCAGACAGGAAAAACCCTTAATGGCATACCAGTAGAAGTATATCAAACCTTTTTTGAGATACTGAAAGAAATATTACTGGCAAGTTTTAACTATTCCTACAAAAACTGCGAACTATCCGATACACAACAATAGGGTCTGATCTCGCTATTACTGAAAGAGGATCCGGGTGGTCAGTATAAAGACCCAGTCTATTTAAAAAACTGGAGGCCCTTTACCCTACAATGTTGCAATCATTATTCATCATGATCAGACAGGATTTCTTCATGGACGATACATTGGAGATAACGTTTGACAATTACTTGAAACAACAGGACATTATGAAACATCAGAGAAACCAGGCCTGGTCTTCATAGCGGATTTCAAAAAAGCTTTTGATGAAGTACGATTAGATTTTATTTACAAATGCCTTGACTTTAATTTTGGAGAATCTCTTATAAACCGGGTTAAAGTTATGTCTAACAACCCCAGATGTAAAATAATTGATAATAGATACTTCTCTGAGAGTATTGAACTGTCAAGTGTTGTTAAACAAGGTTGTCTGTTGTCACCATATTTGTTTGTAATGGCCATCGAAATACTAGCAACAATAATATGATCAAGGGGTTAGATATTAGTAAATTAGTGAAAAATTAGGGAATCGTTAACGAGTTTGGACACAAAAGTGTCAAGGTTTTTCCTGAGTCCTCATTCTAGATCACTGCTAGGTCTTATTAAGGACTTGGACAATTTCTCTAGTCTCTCTGGATTAAAAACCAAATTATGAAAAATGTACTATACTATGTATTGGGTATCACTGAAAGATACAACATTTTCATTACCATGCAGTTTACCAATAAAATGGGCTGATGGCGCAATGAACATACTTGGTATTCATATCCCCAAAAATATACATGAACTTACTACCGTCAATTTCAACAACAGGTTGATTGAAATAGATAAGATCTTGCAACCTTGGTGGGGTAAATATCTATCCATCTATGGAAAGATCACACTGATTAACTCTGTAGTCATATCTCAGCTCACATATTTACTTATGGCACTATCAACTCCCGATTATTCATTCTCAAATTATATGAAAAAAAAAAGAATCTGTTCATTTGGAATCGTAAACAAATTAAACGGGCCTATCTATATAATGAATATAAATATTTAAACTGTTAAATATTAAAGCATTGAACCTCTCCCTAAAAGCTTCAATCATTCAAAAGTTATACTTACACTCAAACTGGTACTAAGAGAAGCTCATCCTCTATTTAAAAATGGCCTGTTCGCCTTCATACAGATCAACATCCCATTTTTCTTATGTTGAAAATGAAATACTGTACCAAGTATCACCCTTCTTAAAACAAGCCATACAAAGCCGTTTATAATTTAAATGTTATCCTCCAGAACAGTCTGATCAAATATTGCAGCAAATAATCTGGTTATATTCAAATATACTTATTGGAAAAGGATTATTTTTTTTCAATACAGAATAATAATAATAATAATTTTCATCAATGATATGAAGGATGGAAACATGTCACATAAATAACTTAAAAAATAATATGGGACTGTATGCTCAATACAAAATTACAACCAACTGATTGCAGTCATGCCAGTGGAAGAGGAAAACTGGGACAGGGAGAGGGTAGGAATTTTGTTTGTCTGCCTCACATTAGAAATCACACATGGCTAAAAAAGATTAGTATAAATAGAGCATTATACCAGTTTTATTTAAGGTTGAAAACACTGACCGCTGCGCCATACAGGATGCAAGAATACTGGGAACAGATATTTGATGTTCCTATCACATGGCATCTGGTTCATGAATCAATATATAAAACAATTGACTTATCACTACACTTTTTAAAAATATTTTAGCTAACTTTAGTTGCAAGATCATTCAGCATTACTGAAGAACTCCTTCTTTCCCACTGCCATCAGGCTCCTAAACAACCCATAGGAGATTAATATAACCTTACTATCTCAAATAACTGAATTTTCCAGTTTGCATAATTGCACTGCTACATTTGCACTGTTTTATTATTATTATTGCTGCTATTTTATTTTATGCCTTCAATTTTGCTGTCTTGTACATTTGTTTAGTATATATTGTATATTCTTTAGTATTGTATATTTTACATTGGTTGGCATTCTGCGGACAGCAAAGCAAGAATTTCGTTGTACAGGGAAACATGTTTTCTACTGTGCATATGATAATAAACACTTTGAATCTTGAATCTTGAATCATGTGAGGAAATTACCGAGCCAAGAGATTTGGTATAGAGGGAGAACAGTAAGAGCCCGAGGACAGGGCCCTGGCCAGGTAAGATGCAAACCAGGATAGTGCAGAGCCAGAGATGACCGGTTTTGAGAGGGTGGATAGAAGGATCGGGTGGTTTACTGTGTCGAATGCAGCAGACAGGTAAAGAAGAATGAGAATAGAGGAGAGGGAGGAAGCTCGAGCAGAGTGGAGGGCCTCCGTGACAGCAAGGAGAGCACTCTCAGTTGAGCGCCCAGCCTTAAAGCCGGATTGGTGAGGGTCAAGGAGGTTGTTCTGAAGGAGGTAGTGAGACAGTTGGTTAGAGACAGCACATTCAAGGGTTTTAGATAAGAAGGAGAGAAGGGATACCGGTCTGTAGTTATGGACAGCAGACGGGTCAAGAGTTAGAGAGACAGGGAGGTGGGGGAGGAGGTGGGGAAAATATGGAGAACAGTTTCCTTGGGTCAGAGGCAGAGGATTGACTTTTGGAATGGTAGTAAGAAGCTTTAGCAGCTGATACAGATGAGGTGTAGTTGAGGAGGAGAGAGAGATAAGGTTTTAGGTCATCAGGGAGGTCGTTTTTTCTCCATTTCCTCTCAGCTGCCTGGAGCCCTATTCTACTAGCTTGCAGGGTTTCAGACAGCCAACGAGCGCGTGGAGAGGATCATACTGGCCTTGAGGTCAGTGGACAGAGAGAGTCGAAGGATGAGGATAGAGTGGACAGGAGGGTGGAGGAGGCTGCATCAGTGGATAGAAGGGAGAAGGATTCAACAGTGGGTAGGGAGGATAAGAGAGGAAGAGAGAGCGGTGAAGGAGAGGGTACGCAGGTTGCGACAAGAGGATACAGTATGGGTAGAGACTGACTGGGAGGAGGTGGATTTGATGGGAAGGGAGAAGGATACAAAATGATGATCTGAAGAGGGGTAACAGTAAGGTTGGAGGTATGGGAGGATCTGGTGAAGATAAGGTCAAGCTGATTGCCCACCTTATGAGTCGGAGTAGAGTGGGACAGGGTAAGGTCGAAGGAGGAGAGAAGGTCAAGAACTCCAGATGAATGAAGCTGTGATAAGCATCAATGTGATAAGCAGCTGTGTGATGAACTCCAGACGAGTGAAGAAGTGATAAGCATCAAGCTCGTTGAAAATGGCTCCTGTTGAATATGTTCTTTTTTCCACATGTCATTTTATGGTTATTTTTGCTTTATTGGGATAGTGACAGTAGAAAAAGGCTGGGGGAGAGGATGTCATGATGCAACATAGGTTGGGGTGGTTGTAATTAAGCTTCCAGTTAATCAATGTTTTAAAAACTAATTTTTCATTTCTTTCTTTGTGCTCTATATTTTTTATTTATTTATTAAGTATTGCACAACCAGAGACATTCATTCCATTCATTTATGGCATTTAGCAGACACCTTTATCCAAAGCAACTTAGAACAAATACATTTGTTTAAGTAAGTGAATCATCTATCCATCAGTCATCATAAGATAAAGTAATCAATGCTCAGACCAGGGGCCATAGGCAGTCACAATGCTAGAAGAAGGATTTTTTTGTTTGTTTTATTAACAGGAGAGAAACTTGTACAGGGGGGTAGTGGGGGTGAAGAGTTCTTTAGGAGGGACCGTTAAGATGTAGCCTGAAGAGATGGGTCTTCAATCTATGGTGTAAGAGTGATGCCAATGAGATTTTTGAGGCCATAATGCAGAAGTGTACAGAAAACGACCTGGATCTGAATGGCTGCTTGATTGCAACAGCAGCTTTGGAAAGACGAATGGTGTCCTCACCAAACTACAATAATCTGTGCCATGGATGTTGAAAGTCATTGCGTTGCCCACAGACTGGAACTGTGCCTGAAAGATGCCTTCAAGGGCACATACTCTGAACAGGTACTTTGATGTTGTTTCTGCAAATAACACTATTTAAAGTTTCTTTTGTTTTGTTTGCAACACATTTCATGTTTTCTTTTGAAACATATACACTCCTCTGATTTTTCACTTCTGGGCCTTCAGCAATAATTTAATTCACAAGCAACTCTGTGGCAAAGCTCAGGCTAGTTCTCCCACAAAATGTAACTATAGAATGTGTAATACAATGTGTAATACAAACCCAGCAGGGCCGGACCGGGCTGCTCTGTTCTTAGCTGTTCTAAGCTGTGCTGTACTGAGTTGAGCTGTACTGTACTGAGGTGGATTGACCACAGGAGGAGGGCCTCCTGTGTCTTGCCACCTCAAACTACAGGACCATCGTCACCCATCTCCAGGAAAGACAGGACGAGGCCATGCCAGAGAAGGAGAAGATCTCGGCCATATTGCGGCAGTTAATATGCTTTTATCTGACCTGGATGAACTGTCGCTTCATTTCCAAGGAGATCAACTGCCCCTGTCGTGTGTGCAGAGTAGGATCCTGGCTGCCCGCCCAGGCTGCTTAAGCAACCTCAGAAGTCAGGACCCTATCTCCGCCCAGTCCTTGAATCCTTCACCATCAACACAGGGATTTCAATACAATGGAGTAAAGATCAGAAACTCCAATGTAACTGCAGAGGCCGTCTATCGTATAGGAAAAACACTGTGGACAACATCATTGCATGCACTGGCAAGAGATTTTCCACTTTCTCCATTGATCCTGTGCTCCTGGCTGCAGAAATGTTTGATCCTGTGAATTTCCCAACAGAAGAAAAGCTCTTGGAGGAGTTTGGTGAGGAACAGTTACATTACTTACGCAAGCACTTTGAGCCTCTCACCAAAAATGGCTGCAATGTGGCTGAGATAGACAGGGAGTGGTTTAGAGCGAAAGTTGACAGTGCGCCACCACAAAGGCCAAACTTTCCTCCTGCTATGGTCAAGGTTTCTGATGGAGAAGGGAAGCACATACCCCAACCTGCTACACCTTATCAGAATCATCTTAGTATTCCCTGTCTCTACCTCTCAGGTAGAGCGGCAGTTCTCAATCATAAAGAGAATGCAGAGAGACTGGCACTTAAGCCTGCATACATTCACCATTGAAGACCTCCTCCTCATCAAGTCACAGGGTTGTGCTCCTGCAGATTTTCAAAGCCAAGAAGCAGTGGCAAAATGGTGGGTAGCTGGCATCACCAAAAAGAGGCCAAACATTCATCCATATGGTCCAAGGAACCCCAAAACATACACTGCAACTCCCCCTGACTCCCCATCCCCATCTTCAAACGAGTCCAGTGACTCTGATTAGTCCAGGGCTGAGTGTGTATGAACTTTTAACTCAGGAGTTTGTACAAACCGGTGAGCAGGTGAGGATCTTGTCTATCAGGAGAACAATAACTTATCCCAGCTGGGCTCTGATGGGGACTAATGTCCTGGGTCTATTTGGTCCGACCTTGGTGTTGGGTTAAACAGGACTCCTGTCCATCACTGTGAGATCAGGCTGCACACCTCCCTGTTGTCCTCTGAGGGCCGGACCGGGCTGTTCTGTTCTGAGCTGTTCTAAGCTGTTCTGTACTGAGCTGTACTGTACTGAGTTGAGCTGTTCTGTACTGAGCTGTACTATGCTAATAAATTATTTTGTGAAATAAACAAAATATAAAAATGTTATTTATTTATTTCACTGATAGCTATATCATGTATTAAAAATAAAATCATCCTTAACCCTTAAGTTAAATGTATTGTTTTATTTGATGGCCAAAAAATTTACAACACCAAAGGCCAAGTGGCCTTGCCACTAAAATGATGAAATTCCAGGCCTGGACTGCAGACATGGCCATAGAGGACAACACAGACCTGTTTGAGGGGTTGGAAGTCGTCCAAGCAACCATAAAGGATAAAGATATTGATAAGGAGGCAACAGGGTCACCAAACAAAGTCAAGTTTCTGAGACTGGCCCCTGTGAAGACCGAAGCTTGAGCCCCAATGTTGTGGATTTTATCCCAAGCCCAGTTAGACTGAACGATGGCCAGGTGGAAGCCTTAGGCTCCCTACATGTCCTAGCCAGAAGAAGACCCGTGAAGACTCCCTGATCTTTAATCCCTGGACTTGGGCGACAGGGAACCCGACCTCTGTCTCAATGGCGCTGTTGCTATCAAGAAGGGAAAGGAAAGAGTCGGAAAAAATAGGTAAAATATTGAAGCGGGGCTGGAATGATTCTTACTGGTGTATTTGAATACTATTTCTCTGTTTGTGAATGCACACGAGAATTATACTTTGAGATATATTATACTTTGAGAATTAGACTTTCAGATCTGCACCTGTCTTCCCCATGGCAGTTTCTTCCCCATGGCAGTGGGGCTCACAACCAATATAATTATTTAGAATTAATTTATAGTGTACATGCCCCACAAGCTTTTCACAGCCTCTAGCCTCATTGCCATTTAGTCTCACAGCCTACAAGATGTATTGTTCTGCTGCTCTTTTTTTGTAAATTTGTTATTGCTATTTTGTTAATACTTTGCTATTTTGTAAATTTCTTGTCAATATTTGCTATTTGTTTTTTATGTCCATGCACCAACCTCACCAAGTCAATTTCCTGTATGTGCAAATATACTTGGCCAAATACAAGAATTCTGATTCTGATTCTCAATAAAAACATCATCTCATACTCCGTCTGATCCTTCATTATTGATCACTTCAGTCTTTCACTACTTAGCCATCATCCTTTCTTCCTTTCACCAGTCATGACTGCTTCACTCAGTATAACCCATACTGATTAACCTCTTGTCTTGTATTTATGTATTTATATCTATTGTATTTATCTATCTATACCTCCACTCTCTTTATCTATCTATAAATCTACCTTTCAATTAATCCGTCCACCCATCCCAACAACCAGTCATCCACTTTCTGATTATTCTGTATAGACCCCGTGGGCCGTACTCAACATTCCTTAATGAATTTGTGGAGTTCCTGTCTGATCTGGTAACTCAGGCAGATAGGATTGTGATATTCTGTGACTTCAACATTCATATAGATGATGATGCTGACCCACTCAGACAAGCTTTCTTAGCACTTATTGACTTGTTTTTCACAACATGGACCTATCCACTTCCATCATGATACTCTGGATTTAGTCCTTTCGTGTGGTATTGATATTGATGTCTTTACATTTGCTCACTACCCTGTGCTATCAGATCACTTTTTTATCACATGCCAGCTCACAGTAACAAATTACCTTAGCCCAGAATGTAGATATATTATTAGTAGTTCTATAGATTCAATAGAATCTCTACCAGACTATTTTCTACAATATACAGATCCCCTGAATAGCAACATGAATATGACTTAGGTCTCCGAAAGACCCTTGACCTTGTTGCTACGCTCAGGAGAAAAAAGCAGACTTAAGCAATTAGCTCCCTGGTATACTGATGACACCTGTGCCCTAAAAACAAGATTGAAGTAATCTTGAATGGAAGTAGTGCTCCATTAAATTAGAGTTAGGGTTTGTCACACTGCCTGGAAAGATAGCCTATCCCAGTATAAACAGGATCCACCTACCTCTCAATCCTGATTGAGGAAAACAAGCAATATCTGAAATTTGTCTTCGATAAAGTCACAAAACTTATTTTGTCAATCACTTCAACTGTGACTTTATGGAATACTTTGATGAAACAAAGATGAAAAAGATCATAAATCAGACTACAGTGGATAATGTGACGAACAACGTGACTGTTGGTGAATATGTAGAATTGTTGTAACTCCCCAGCACCCAGGATATGGTTAGAAATAGGGTTTCTAAGTTTTGGCAGCTGTCGATTCTATTGGCCCTGAGACATTCAGCAAACTGAATACGTCCTCTAAGCCATCCAGTTGTTTACTTGACCCTATTCCTACTAAGCTAGTTGAAGAACTTCTACCTGTCCTAGGGACTCCTATGCTAGATATTGTTAATTGTTCTCTCTCTTCTGGCTGTGTGCCTAGTTCCCTTAAGGTAGCTGTCATTAAGCCTCGATTGAAGAAGCCAAACCTGGATCCAGAATCCTAAAAACGATAGGTCTATATCTAACTTGCCGTTTCTCTTGAAAATACTCATTAAGCAGCTCATTAAGTTTCTGAGACAGAGCAGCATATATGAGACCCTTTAGTCAGGTTTTTATCCCCAACATACTACTGAGACAACTTTGGTCAAAGTAGTTAATGACTTGCTGGCTTCAGACCAGAGCTCTGTGTCTGTCCTTGTACTTGATTTCTATGTCCTTTTAGAATGATTAAAGCATCTGGTTTGCGTGGTTTAGCGTAGGAGGTAGAAGTGGTTTAGATCCTACCTAACAGATAGATACCAGTTTGTTCTACAAGATGAGAAAACCTCAGCTCCCTCTAAGGTCCAGTTTGGTGTCCCGCAAGGCTCAGTACTCAGCCCTTTACTGTTCTCTCTGTATATGCTACCACTAGGCAATATTATTTGAATGTATGGTGTACATTTTCACTGTTATGCAGATGACACAGACATAAAAAAGTGGATGGCGGGCAACTTCCTACTCCAAAAACTCGGACAAGACTGACATGCTCATCCTTGGCCCAATGAAACTGGGAAAATTATTATCCAATCTGATGTTCAGTCTCAACAGCAGACACTCCTAAGCAGGCAGTAAAAAACCTTGTTGTTACTATTGACCCTGATCTTTCATTTGATACACACATTAAAAGCATCTTGAGAATCGCGTTCTTTCATCTCCGTAGCATATCTAAGATTAGACATTTTCTATAATTTCTCCTCGCTGAAAACCTCCAACTAGTACAAATTACAGCTGGTAGAATCCTTACTAGAACCAAAACATATGATCATGTTACTCTTTGCACTGCCTTCTGATTAAAGCACAACAGACTTTAAAATTCTATTATTAGCCTGTAAAGTGTTACATGGACTTGCTTTTTTGTATCTTGTCGACCTCAGCCATATAAACCTTGACATGCGCTTTGTTCACAAGATATGGATCATGTTAGGGAGTCAGATTCAGTCTCGATTTTAAAATCTAGGCTCAAGACTCAACTCTTTAGTCAGTGGTACGACTGGTCCTAGACCGGTGGTAAACCATCCCTGCATCTCTATTTTGGGGCTGGCTTGCTGGGTGGGGCGCCGTCTGGTGGTGTGACGGCTGGGTCGGCCTGGGCAGCTGCACCTCCCCATCTGATGCAGGAATGCCACAGGGTTGGCTTTGTTTCTGTGGCTGGTGTTTGCAGTTAGATATACGTGTAATTTCTTCTGCAGCAACAGAATAATGTTCAGGTTTGCAATAAGATGAAATAAAGAGATCTGAAGGTTGACGTCTTTTGGAGAGGGTACTTTATTCAATGTTACAAAGAAATGATGCTTCAGGCTAGCAGGTTATTTCTTTCTCTCTGGGAGTCTCATCTCCCATAGAATATATAGACTTGCAATTAAATTTGGCCTTGGAGGCCACAGGTCCTTATCCCTTATCCCTTTATTTAGTCTCTGTGTTGTGTATTTGATAAGTTGCTACTAGGCCAATTGGACAATTCTAATGGGTGATTCATGCTTTCTTCATCCCGGGGACTGAGCGGGCGCTGGCAGGTTGGAACTTTGAGCCGGCTGCTGCTATCTGTCACCATGCAGGCACGTGGCGTGGGCTACACGGATTGGAGGCAGTGGTAGTTGCTCCAGGCATTATCCGGGTCTGGCTACAGTCATTATCTGTTGGTGAGGGGTGCCCTGCGCCTATGGATGGGTTGAGGCTGGGTGTCTGGTGTTGGCCCCCCTGATGCAGGTATGCCACCAAGTTAGTATAAGTTGGGGGGGGGGGGGGCAGCTGCTGCCTGGGCCGATTTTCAGGTCCTTCTTCCCTTTCAGTGGTGGGTGGGCTCTTGCACTGTGAGGGTTTAGGTTGGCTGGGGCCTCTGCTGTAGATCCTCCCAGTGCAGGGATACGGCCCAGTACCGTGAGGGCTGGGGTGCTCACGGTGCTGGCTCTGGGTGTCCCAGGCTCTTGCTGCTGCCCCTTTTACCCCCCGATGGCCAGCCCGTGACACAGTAGGACCTGGTGTAAGTGGACAATGGCCGCGTTGTTTAGACTTATTTTAGACAGGTCCTAGCCCGGTGATAAACCATCCTTGCTGTCTCTGTTTGGGAACTGCTGTCAAAAAGTATGAAAAATACACTTCTGCTGTCAAGAGATGATTAGTTAGTTATTACTGGCTGATACACTTATTTCATATCATCCAAATATCAAACCATGTCACCAATTATGGTAGAAACCAGTTTGATTGAGCAACGTTTTACATTAGTGTGGACGAGAAAAGGCTGCAACTCTTAATTAAATCTTGTATGTATGCTATTAGCGCTCATACACTTTGAATTCTATAGTTGTATTTAGAAATGTTGATGATTAAGAGTGGCAATTGGAGTTTCAATGTTCCATTTCAGATGTATAATTATCAGATGTGGGGAGAAGGGAGAGTGCACAAGTCAAATGCTTAATTTTTACTGATACACAATTAAAGAATTTTAATTAATTTAATTAGTCATTTCTACAAACCTCCATGAATTGGTCTGTAATAGGCAGAGATCAAGCCAATGTGGTGGATAGGTGTGATCGTGTTTCTAAGTAAATTTATCATCTTCTCTAGGCTACTGATTATCTATTCTGCGATATTGAGAAGAGATGACAAGCTAAGATTCAAGCAAGATTCAGTTTTAAAACGTCACACACAATGAAAACACACGATAAAGCATAATGGTGAAAGACTTGACAAATTGTAACCTCTGCTATTTAATTTAATTTAATGATTGCAAATTAATTATTGCAAAGCACCCAGAAAACATTTCAATTGTGCCACAATGGTTGTTGCCTCTTGGCCCATTTTTTGTTGATTCATCAGCAGCCCAAGGACAGTATTATTTGAAAGCAGTAAATCAATGTTAATTTCTATAAATCACACAATAACAGGAAGGCTGTCAAATACATTTGAATAGAGGCACAAATGTGGACATTTGCTTTGTAAATGCAGCCGCGTATGACATTCCAAACATCAGAGATTAATTGTCATTGAGCATTGACAAGTGTTTCAGTTTTGAATCATCCAATAGGGCCTATACAAATTATTTAGGAATATGTTGGCAAACTGAACATGATCAGTGGTGAAAACCTGAAGCTTGGTGAAGAGTGGTGAAAACTCTTTGCACCCCATGGGTAACAAATGGGTGGGGGAAGGTGAAGGGGTAATTCAAAGTTGCAAAACACATTTTGCACATCATGTAGTAGAGGCATGGGAGAGAAAAACAAATCTCCTCTGTCCAGCCTATCTACATTTCTATTCAGTCACAATCCCACTGAACCCCAAATCCTTATACCTATCTCTCATGAAAATTCCTAACTTTATTCTGTAACCCATAGAATCAAAACAAAGTTTTGTATTTATATAAACATTTTTAGGTTGCATTGTCAAAGTTGACTTTATTATTATTATTATTTGCTTATTCGTATAACATTTTCCTCCTTCGCTTGCTGCGCATATGAGAGAATGCGTGACGACTACAACAAAAAAACACAAGTTGGTCCCTGTTAAGATAACTTGATATTTAAAAAATGTCCACTCTTCATGTCCCTGTAATTCATAATCTGATCTGCTAATCAACTCTGTTTGGACAAATATAGGAGATATTCTGTCAGTCGTGCAAGGAGTTAATATACAGTATACAATATACTATACAGTATATAACATACAATATACTTACATAAATATTGGAAATAGGAAGCATATTGTCTTATTTTAGCTCTGTACTCCAACAGTTTAGATTTAAAAACAATTATTACTATGGGGGCTAAATAGAAATTCTCAGCTTTAATTCAATGGATTTTTTTTTAGATTGTACATAATTTAGAAAGTACATTTTATAAACATATTCCCCCTATTTCAGTTTTGGAATGTTTTGGAAAAAATAATATATAGGTGTAATAAATAATAATGTACTCATGTTTGTCGACCACATGTACTCATGTGGTCGACAATCCTTTGCATGTAATAACTGCAACTGCCTGACATATGCGACCATTTGACCCCACCAGACGCTGAGTATATGCCTGTACTGCAGCCATCTACATTTGTTGTTTGTTTTGAGGTCTTTATGCCATTTAACAAATTCTGTTAGTTCATAGAAGATTAAAATGCAAACATCAATTGTGCTGTAGCCAAAATGTTGCATATTTTAGAGAACTGTTCAATAAATTCAATTTTACAGCAAGATAGTTAGAGATAGGGCTACTGCTAATTTGTCAGTTATCTCTGGCTGGTACACTTTGATTTAATATCCCCATAATATTAAATTATGTCACCAGTTATGATAGAAATATGTTTGATTGATCAGTATTTTAGTGGGGGGACCAGGCTTTCTTCACGGCAGCCTCCACTCACTTTGGGACACACCCAAACCACACCAAAAATCCAGCATGCTCTCCCCCTTCAACCAACCATTGATCCATCCATCCATATAACCAACCAAACCATCTTTAACTTTATCCACTACCATCATTTATACAATTGGTTGATCAAATTAAGCATTGTGATTGGCCGAGAAGCATTCCAGCCATTCCAGTATCCACAATGTCTGCACGGCTACCGCATCACTTTCACTTGCCTAATGTATCACTTTCACATATGCCATAAACACTTATATATTCTATATTAACAGGATATTGTAGCTTTTTAAAAATGTGTTTTTCAATAATGAAAATGTTCCTAGACCAGCGTAAGGATTCTAACAATAATGGATCATTCATGGTTGTTTTTGTCATCCTAATGTTGCTACATTTCTCAAAAACCAACTAGCTAGCTAGCTGTAATAAGCCAACCGGGTAGACCATATTAGACCATGCTATCATCCAACCTGCATCCCTAACTACCATGATATTTCATGCGTTCCAGAACTATCAAACAACCTGCGTCCCTAACTACAGTAATAGTTTGATGACCTACTTTCATACGTTAAAATAGACATTGTCACAATGCTGCAAAAAGAGCAGCCAGCACAAAGAAATTATGAAATTATGAATTTTAGCAGCAATGATTATACCACAGGTTTAGCTGAAACGTCGTATATAGGGGGCATGCTCATACAGAACAAGTCATTGATTTGTTTCACTAGGATCTGTTTATTGGGCTTATTCATGTGTTGGTTACTGCCTGAGCATATAGGGCCTATGACAGAATGTGTGATGACGGTATGAGAGTAGATATTTGAAAAACTAGTTGGGGCCATTGCTTGGTCCTCATTAGGATAGCCTGATATTTAAACCATTTCCACTCTTCATCTCGGTAATTCACTATAATAAACTTGATTTTGATCTATGTGATTATAAGGCAAACCATCACAAAATATTCTCTCTCATTTTTATTTTAGTGATTATTTGGAGGGAACTCCAATAATGTCAACATTGTCAGTAAATAATACCAACAAAGTGATGGATCTTTTCAAACATCCTTCACAGCTCTTCTCACATAATTATGGTGGCTTGATGCTTGATAAAATGTGTGAAAAGTAAAGTTGACACTACTGAAGTGGCAGTACTGCCGCACTACCATTGCTCAACCATAAACTGACATACTGTATGTCATGATTTGGCCATTTCTGATGAGCATATGTTAAGCTACATCAATAATTAGGTATGATACAAAAACTGAGCTCTGTGCACGGGCATAAAATACTATGCATCTGACCCGTTGGTCTCTCCTCTGCCTCCCCTCAGTGTTCTCCACAGTCCTGGGGAAAAGTGTGTCATGCTTTGAAAGCCTAAAATCTCATTGCCAATTTGGTTATGTTTTACAATGGTTAGGTCGATTTGTCAAATGATGTTGCAGTGGTCGTTGAGCAGCTCATCAATGTGTCGGATAACAATTAGGCAATGTCCAGGCAGAATATCCAAGCAAGTCAAAGTAGGTTAAGCCTACAGTGGATATCTAACAACTTAACACTGACTTTCCTAATGCGACCATCTCTGTCGTTCTTCTCTGTGCTGCTCTTTCACTGACAGCTCTGGTATCGGAATTGCGTGCTCTCAGAATTTCCCAAGATTTTACTTGATCCAACTTTGTGGGCATGTCAGATTAATTACTTCCTAGCTATCTAACAAGAAAGGGTATTTATCTGAATCGTATCATATGCTATTACATTGACCCCAATTTCCCACAAGTGATGAATGATAGGAAGAAGTAAGCTATTAATATGATTTTATTTTTAACACTTGAGGCTATGACCAGAAAATAACTTGGAGACTTATCACAAAGTACCTATGTACATTGCAGAGAGACATGAGAGGCAATAGGCTGCCACAGCTAAGAAAATCCTGTGAGAAAATAGATCAATCAACAGCGAAATGTTCATACTATGTTTAAGGACATATTTTACTTTCAAAACATTATTTAAGAGTCATTCTAAAGTTTTAAATTATTTTAATGACCTTAACTTTTGGTCATCAACACCACAGCACATCTCTTGGAGACAAAATGATGTATTGTGTTCATGAGCATCAGAGTTGTGCGGATTTGCGCACTCGCCGCAAACTTTACATATAGCACATGTCACAATATGTTGAGGGGATTTAACGTTTTTGGGAGGGGGATGGTTGGGGGCATTGCCCCTTGATGCCCACCCTTCCAGCTGGTCCTGTGCCTGGCCGAGATGAACATGGCAGGGTACCCTTTCTCAATACCAACCGCCCTAAAACAGCAAGGTTCCAATCCCAAAAACCAACAATGATAATTGCAGACACTCTCCCTCCCCTCTGCAATACATGTAATGTTCATTTATATGTAATCTTAATTTAGAAATTACCACCAAGCACAGATCTGGACCACGTATGTTTTCTACCAGCATCTGGATGTGGCCCAATTACAACTTTGTAGCCCGGGCCAGAAGTGGACCGACTCTGTCTGTCATACCTGAGCCTGATCTTTGCCATCTTGTAAAACCTTGGCCAGTATGTGGATGTGGCCCAGTCACTTTAGAAATGGTCCAGATATGGGCCAGGTCTGGTTGCTTAAGGCTTAGATGTGGTAACCAAATCTGGCTCATTTATGGGTCATAATTCCAAGCATTTACTGAGCCACATCCACATGTTGGCTAAAATTTGGAATTTTCATGGGGATGATTCGGCTTAGGTATGGTGACCAGGCTGGTCCACTTCTGGCCCAGGGAACAAATTTGTTCCTGGGCCACATTAACATTCTGGCCCAGGCTTGGCCTTTGTGTGGAAAAGGACTGGCTTAGTAATGGAAATCAGACCTGGCCCACTTTTGTGGTTTAGATGTGGCCTTTTCATGGTGCTGATTGGACTAGGTATGCCACCAGAGCCGGTCCACTTCTGGCCCAGGGAACAAACATTCTGGCTCAGGATTGGTCCATTTGTGGCAAAGGCCTGGCTTAGTTATGGCAATCAGATCTGGCCCTGTTCTACTCAAATTGTGGTCAATGTCTGGCAATTGTACTACAACCCGATTGGGCTCAGATATAGTTTTATTGTGGACAAGATTTGGTTTACTTATGGCAACCATAACAGGCCCATTTATAGATGTACTGTTTGTTGTGCTAAGATCCAGCCTTATGTGTGGTAACCAGATCATTGTTGCATTGTTAGAGATTTCACATGTGTACGGTAACTTAAGTTCTGTTCTGTTCCTTTAGTGGGATGCATCAACATTTCAGTTAGGTTCACTTTGTGCTTATTTTTGACAAGATACTAAATGGATCGTCAGATGATTCCTTACCCTGAAAGTATTAACTGGGCCTGGATAAATGTTATAATTCAGATTTGTTGAATAGCCAATGCTAACATCAGCTAATTGTAGCCATTGCTAACAAAAAAGGTGCTATGGAATTACTGACGTTTCGAATTTGTGGCAAAGTCAGCACAAATTCACATGTAACCGAGTATTTACCTTGATGCAATTTGAGTAGATGTGGTTGTGTCATTTAAAACTTGGTTGAATGCTCCTAGCACATTTCTTTGTTAGTGGGGGTTAAAATTATCTAGTCAAACCATGGATAATGCTGCATTCATGACAAGTTGGAAACTCAGAACCTCCAAAGTTAAAATTAACAGGTTATTTGCGTAGAGCTTCCAAGTTGGAAATATTGGAGTTTCCTAATTCCGACATGTTATGAATGCATCATACGTTTCACCTGGCCCAAAGACTACTTTCCAAATAAGGATCCATCTGATTATAACATTAAATTGAACTACAATAATTTAAGGGAAGGCAAACAGTGTGACCAGGAGGGCAGTAGCAACACAATACAGACTCAACACACAACACACTCACCATGCAATATATAGAGATTCAGGTCAAATCCAGGCTGTGCTGGGTATTTAGGCAGATCAAAAACTAACACAATCCATTCTAGACAGGTTAACTACAATTTAACTAAAGAACATTTAAGACAATGATCTGGTTGGCAGGTAGCCTAGAGGTTAGAGAGGATGGCCAGCAATCGGCAGGTTGCTGGTTCAATCCCCACTCCAGAAGGGAGCTGGATGTGAGCTGGATGTGAGCTGGTAACTGGAAGGTTACTGGCATCATATCTAAGGTGCCTATCACTAGTGATGGCAGTTTGACACTGAAGCTTCGATACGTGCTTCAAACACTGACCAACAATTTTATCGAAGCACTGCTTCAAAGCTTGCTTTGGTGCGAAAAAAATCACGTGACATATGACGTCCGAAGCAGCAACTGCTTCGTTGCCTGAATGAATCACGTGACTGGTTCGCGGTCCAATCAGGTGATTCACTGGCACTGCCTCGTCTCGATTCTGACAGGTGACAGGTTGCAACAGTTTTGAATTTGAGTGCCTCAACACTTTATAACCGCTCTAAACAATGCACAATTTGTGGATTGTCTAGTTACTCTAGACTCTAGTAGGTGCGTTGTTGCTGTTGAGTTGTTGGTATTGCGTTTGTATTCTCTGAGTGTTCTTCTTGTAATCTTTGAGTGTTCCCCATCCCACATAATCACCCCCTGCCATAGTTACACAAACACACCCAACCTATGCCATATTTTCCCCAGCACTCTCTCCTCAATAACACAATACACACATTCATCAATCTTTATTTGTAAATAGAACATGATATTCAGTGTTAGTGTGTGTGTGCATCAAAGAATTTAATCAAAGCAAAGATACTGTATCAACGGCGGGGTAGAGCAGCTTGCCTTAAGCGGGTATCGAACTCGCAATCTTTCGCTTACAAACCGGCCGCGCTAGCCACAACACCAAGAGAGGTAACTCCCTTGGCGGAGTTGCTAACGGGCCTTTCACAGGGTCGTTACAATACTTTAAATCCAAGGGTGATCAATGCAAAGATGCTTCAGAACAAAAGATCTTTTCTACAAAAGTAAAGTAGTTTCTCCAACACTGCTCATTGAGGTGTGTGTGTGTGTGTTCGTGCGTGCGTGCAATTAAAAGCCTCCTGTCCACCAACTAGCCTGCCTAATTTGACTGCAGCCTTGCACTTCGCCAGGAGAGGTCACTGTAACTGAAGCTTCGAGTAATGAACCCATTTTCGAAACAATTGGCTCAAGTGGTTCAGTGCTTCACAAAAGCTTCATTTGCCCATCACTACCTATCACTGTGTCACTTAACTGCTCCAGGGGTGCCGAATATGGCTGACCTTGTGCCCAGAGCTCTGTTCTCCCTTGGGGGTGTGCACGTGTTGTCTTGGAGATGGGGTGTGCAGTGCGTGTGTGTTGTCTCGGGGGGGGGGGGGGTGGGGGTGAGAATTGATAAACAGTCTTCTTCTTCTTCTCTTTAGGACTTGAGAAAATGACTAAGTACAAGAACACTTAGCTTCCCAGCAACACAGCAATCTAAACAAATGCATAAGTAGCATAGCCTCCTGCCAAAGAACTCCCATCTAATTGCACTAAGCTTGAAGGGCATCAGGTGTGTTGTGTCTTAATTGGCTACACCTGAGTCTAATTGCATGTCTCCTATAAATGAAGGATGTGTCAAGCATTTGGGGTGCTTTGGAAATCAGAGGAAACTGATGTGCTACCAGTTTGTATTCTTATCCAATTTGTTCAGAAATAAATATGTATTGATTTTGTTGTATCAGTCCAGTAATTTGTTAACGTCTGATGGTCTGTCTGATGAAATCTAGGCTTATCTCAAGGCAACACTGACAGACTCATCAACACAAAATGAGATGAGTCTAGATTTCATGTTTCACATCTCATCTGGTTTTGATGAGTGCCAGTGTTTCAGAGTCAAACTCTTCTATACCTGATGACATTAGTAGATTTCCCCAAAAGGGTTGTATTTCTAAACACTGTCGGCTCAGTTGGGTTGGAATATGACTTCCGATTGTGTATGAGACAATATCACAGTTGCTTTCATAAACCAATCCACCAGTTTTTCCATTTTAAGATATATCACAGAATGTATTATTCATCGTCTCATTGGCTAGGACGAAAGATTGCTATATTGTTCCCAGCAGTGGATCAACATTCCTCATGTAAGGGTTAGGGTTAGTCAAGTAAGGAGAGAGGAGGGAGGAACATAGGGTGCAAGGGGAGACATAGAATAGCTTTCACAGAATTAACATTTTCATGGCATTTCTTGGCAAATCCAGCAACTACTGTTACTTATTTGGGCTACAGACCTCAAACCAGAGTTTGCCAATAAGCAAACTGCCAATTCCTACCAAGTACTGGTCCCCCACATGCAGACCTACACTGGCTTAGTAACAATCTGAACCTATTATAGCCATATATTACATACAGTACCAACTCTCACCCCGTACTGGTCAACCACACTTAGACCAAAGATGGCGTATCATGGCCATATCCAACTGTCACCCAGTACTGAGTTTCTGGCAATCAGCCCTATATGCCACCACAAGACCAGATCTGGCCCACAATTGTCTGCTGACTGGTACTGGCCTACGATTACTGTGAGAATAAATTACTTATTTTGATTATTATCACATCATATACATATAATTGTGTTATATAATAATAATAATAATAATATATTTATCTCATACAGTATTCTGAGATCTTCCCTCTCTCACATTCCTTCAAACACAATATGAGCAACTTTATTGTGTGTGTCATTGAGGCACACTAAGCCTATCCATTAGAATTGCTCAAAGATTACCCCCTGGTGGTTGTTTTGCCGAGGTGTAATACCCCCCCCCCCCACACACACACACACACACACACTCACACAGCACACACACCTGACTTAGAAGTAAACCACGGGTGATCAAGGAAAGCACCCATACCATGCGCTGGGCTTTGTCATATTACACAATAACAAAACATAAATCAAAACATCATATAAAACCACTATATATATATATATATATATATATATATATATATTTATATATATATGACAACATATAAGGAGAAACAATCACATCCTTCACCAAGGAGGTCCTCAATTAACACCTTAAATTGCCTGAGCGGCACCAGAACATCCAACTGAAATGTTTTTTGTTCCAGCAGTGAGGTGCACCATAACTAAAAGTGGATTTATCCAATTCCAATTAAGAGTAGTGGCTGCTGCATTTTTGTAGATGATATCACCATAATCAAGCTGGCATGCAGATTGATTGCACAATCTGCTTTCTCCTGTACAGGGAAAGACAAGACCTATTCCTATAAAAGAAGTCCACCTTGAATCTTAGCTTTTTAACAAGCTCCTCCATATGTTTTCTGAACGTCAAGTCTTTGTCAAACCAAATGCCCAGGTATTTATAAGCGGAGACACACTCAACCCCCCCAAGTACATCTGATACATTTTTCTGTGATTTGGTAAATAACATAGATTTTGTTTTTCCAGCATTAAGCACTAACTTCAGCCCAACAAATGCTCTCTGCAGGACAACAAATGCAGACTGTAGCTCAGAAAGAGCCGGGGCAATAACATATACAACAGTTTCATCGGCATATAGATGCAGGTTACCATTATTTACAGATAATGCAATATTGTTAATGTAATGTATATAAATAGTAAAAAGAACCGGACCAAGAATCCATCCTTGTGTGACACCCTTTGTTATGCCCCGAAAACCTGATTTAACACCATCAGTTAAGACACACAGCATGCTGTCCATTAAATAATGTTCAAATCACCATAAACATACTCCCCCTATTTCAGGGCTCCAAAAGTATTGGAAAATCATATGTCCAAATAAAGTACTCATGTTTAGTATTTGATCGACAATACTTTGCATGCAATAACTGCCTGAAGTCTGCGACCCATTGACCTCACCAGACCCTGGGAATATTCTCTGGTGATACTCTGACAGGCCTGTACTCCAACCATATTCAGTTGTTGTTTGTTTTGAGGTACTTTTGTCTACAATCTTATCATCAAAAATGTAAATGCATGTTCAATTGGATTTAAATCTGAAGATTGATTTGGCCATTCAGTAACTTTCCCGCTTTTTGGCCCTGAAAAACTCCCTAGTTGCTATGCAGTATGTTTCTGGTCATTGTCTTACTGTATGATGAAGCACCATCAAATGAATTTGGAGGCATTTGCTTGTACTCAAGCAGACAATATGTTTCTGTACACTTCAGAATCCATCTGCTGCTACTGTCAGTAGTAAAATCATCAATTAAGACATGTTAGCCAGTTCTTGTAGTTCTCCAAAGTTTCCTCTTGGAATCACTCTGGTACATGACAATATTAACCTTCTGTCCACAAGACCTGCAGGCTTAGGTACTTTTTTAGCAAACTGCTAAATAAGGGCAGGATCAATTAAAGGCGAGTCAATAAAAATGAGTTTTAAGAAGAGATTTAAAAGAAAATACCAATCTTGCTAGCCTAATATCCTTAGGCAGGTCATTCCAGAGTCTAGGGGCCCTAAAGGCAAAGGCACGGTCACCTTTTGTCTTCAATCTAGACTCTGTAATGGCCTGAAGGGCCCTACCTGAGAATCTTAGTCTGCGCTGAGGCTTGTAGGGGATTAAAATGTCAGAAATATAGTCTGGTGCCAGACCGAACCGAGCCTTAAATGTGACCAGTAAAATATAAAAATAAATTCTAAAACTAACAGTAAACCAGTGTAGGGAGGCTAAAATTGGGTGATGTGGTCTCTTTTCCTAGTTCTGGTTAGAAGCCTATCTGCTGCATTTTGGACCATCTGTAACCATGAGAAGGATTTTTACTGAGGGGAAAATAGAGGGAGTTGCAATAATCTAAATGAGATGAGATGATCTTTTCACATTGTTAGACAGAGGAGCTACCATGGAGCTAGGAGGGACAAATATGACTACCTCAGATTTACTGTCATTCAATTGTAAAACATTCTGGAATGTCCAACATCTAATATCTTTCAATCATCAATCATCAATTATAAAAAGCTAAACTGGACAAATCATGGGGTTTAATGGGAAGATAGTGGATGTCATCTGCATAACAGTGAAAGGAAATATTGTGTTTTCGGATTCCACTGGCCTAGTGGAAGCATGTATAATGAGAATTCTAGACCAACAGAGAACTGTCTGCCTGAGAGGTATAAGGCAGTCAATTTTAAGACAGTCTGTGATGAAAGTAGTTTGTGACTTTAAGTAAAGCAGTTTCAGTGCTATGACAAGGGCAAAAACCAGATTGGAACTTCTCAAATAAATCATTTCTACTCAGATTTCTAGTCAGTTGATTATAGACAACCATCTCTAAAACCTTGGTTAAAAAGGGGAGTTTAGAAATGGGTCTGTAATTGTTTAAAACTGATGGGTTCAGGCATGGCTTTTTAAGAAGCAATTGGACAAAAGCATGCCTAAAGTAAGGCGGTACTGAGCCAGTGACCAGAGTGCTATTAATAATAGCCAAAATGCTGGGGCAGACTGTTTCCATTACTTCCTTTATTAGTCTAGGGACAATGTCTTGGGGACAAGAAGAGGATTTCATGTGTGACAAAATCTTGATAAGGGTTTCATCTGATACAGGAACAAATGATTCCAGGTTTGCCTCCAATTGGTAAGTAACAGTCAGGTCATGTATGGGAGAGATTATCTGGTCTCTGATATTTGCAATTTTCTTAATAAAGAGTTGCAAGAAGTTTTCACATTGTTCTGGAGAATGGTTGTTAACCTTATTTAATGGGGCATTTACAATTTTGTTGATAGTCCTTGACAGTATTCTTGGATTATGAGAGGTCTCGGAGATCAGATTACAGATAATACTCTTCTCTCACTTTCTTTACAGAAGCATTACATTCCTTCATCAGATCTTTCAAACGAATGTGGAAAATGCTGAGAGTACAGGCCTTCAGCCTTTCTACACTCCCCTTTTAAGGTGTGGGTGCTTTATTTTAGCCAGGGAGTGGCTCTGTCCAACCCTTTTTTCTTGGTCTTAAAGGGAGCCACAGCACCTGGGGTTACTTGACACATACTATTAAAATTATCTAACAGATCAACAGTCTGATGGGAGGGAACGGGAGCTATTGAAGCGGCAATACCGTTCGAAAAGGCCTCTGAAAATGTACTGGCTATAGCAGAGTTAAGGAAGCGAGAGCGAACAGGAATATCCTGGATAGTGGGTGCCGTAGGCAAAATTACTGTTAAGGTTCCCCCTCCTAACCAACCCTCTGGCACCACCTCGAGGCTGCGGCGGTCAACAGTGGAGAGTCTTAATCCCAGTCGACAGCGCACCTGGACCCGATCCCCAATCAGCACACCTGCGACCCATCCCCAATCAGCACCCTATAAGAACCATGCCCGATCTTCACTCCAGTGCCAGATCGTACTGTGACTTACGGTAAACCTTTCCACGAGACCCGCAGACGCTTCTAGCCCTCCCGAGTTTTCCTAGCTGTTCCTTGTGTTTTGTCTTTTCCCTCGTCTTCCTCAGACCCCCTCGTCAACCCTTCCACGGACCTACCCCTCTCTACTACTGGATTCCCCCGTTAACGAACCCTGGACCGGACCCCAACGACTACCCCTACGGATTAGACACGGCTCTCTCCCCCTCCCCCGAATACTGGACCTCCCGCTATCAACACCCGGACCGGACCCCGACGACCCCTTGGATTATCCTTCTCTCCCCTACCCCTCGCCTTATTATTATTATTATTATTATTTACTATTAAATACACCTTCGGGCTAAACCCTACCCTCTCTGTGTGCCGTCATTTGGTTCCTCAGACGTTCCGTTGTAACAATTACATTAAACAGAATAGCTTAATTGTCAGACACATGAATATCTTTTGTCTCTCCATCATTAAGACGAGAGGGCATCACAAGGTTAAGGGTGTGACCTTTCAGATGTGTGGGATATTCTTACAGACTGAATAAGATCAAATGATTCAATGAGGTTAGTGAAATCAGAGGCCAGTGCATTTGAGAGGCAATAAGGACATTAAAATCCCCTAATACATAAACTCTGTTATTCTTGGGCATGATGAGGGACAAAAGCTCTGAAAACTCTACAATGAACTCCCTATTCGCTTTTGGAGGTCTGTATACTAAGACACAAAGCAATGGGACACTACTATTGATTGTGAAGCAGGAAGAAGTTAGCAAAAGACATAGGGGAGCATTTGAAATAACTTTTGTGGATGACTGCTACTCCACCACTATGGCCAGATGGCCTCGGTTGGTGAAAGTGAGAGAAAATCGGGGTAGTGGCTTCACTAGAACGGCAATGTCACCCTGGCTCAACCATGCCTCTGTAACTATAAAAAAGTATTGATCGTGAGAAGTAATGAAATCGTGGCAGATAAATGACTTGTTTGACAGGGACCTTACATCCAGAAGACCAAAATTGACAGCGTTAGTTAAAGTACTGATAGGCTGTAAAGGCATATACGGTAAAACAACAACATTTTTCATATTGGCTGCAGCAGGTCTGGATAGAGAGGCTACCTTCTTGTTTTTACGGTCGGAAATGATAGTATCAATAGAGAAAATACTACCGGATCCACTGGTATGCAGTGTAGATAAAATCATGAATGGGGGACAGTAGCAGCATTTCCTACCATACAAACATGTCATTGTCTAAGTGAGGAGACTGTATTCTCAGACAACAACCTGGCCCCCCTACTATTTGGGTAGAGGCCATCCGGCTTGAGGAGGGTAGACTTCGCCCAGAACAGGTCAAAGTTGTTGACAAAGGAGATGTCGATTTTGGTAACATTTACATTTACATTTTACATTTCAGACATTTAGCAGACGCCTTTATCCAAAGCGACATTTGTCTAAGGAAGTGAAGCATCTATACATCAGTCATCATAAGAAAAACAAATCTATGCTAGGACCAGGGGCCATTGGTAATCACAATGCTAGAAGAAAGAAGAATTTATTTATTTTTAAATTTATTTTATTTACCGTAGAGAAACTGTACAGGGGGGTAGTGGGGATGAAGAGGTCTTTAGGAGGGACAGTCAAGATGTAGCCTGAAGAGATGGGTCTTCAGTGTACGGCAGAAGATAGGTAGTGACTCTGCAGTCCTGACAGCAGTGGGAAGCTCGTTCCACCAGCGGGGTGCCAGGACAGTGAAAAGCCATGACCCAATAGCGCGACTGCTGCATCCAGGTAGAGGCAGCGGTGCCAGGTGGCCAGTCGAGGTGGAAGAGCGGAGTGATCAGGCAGGGGTTTGGGGGCTGACCATTGCT
>NC_139653.1:23782960-23857960 GCF_951799395.1 Argentina silus
GTCCGACTACCCGCCTGCCTGCCGAACCCTGGACCGACCCACGAATACTCTGTTGGATTATCCTTCTCTCCCCTACCCCTTTTCCACCGCTATTATTAAATACGCCTTCGGGCTAAACCCCCACCATCTTTGAGCGCCGTCATTTGGTTCCGCTGACGTTCTAGTGTAACAGAGATGGCTCAACTCTAAATAAAGTTTTGATTTAAGTGTCTTTGCATGCTGTATATCCCAGGGTTGATCCAATAAGTAAATAATACAGCCAGCCTTCTTTATTCTTGTTCCCAGACACTTGGACCAACATGTCAAACCTGGCCATCATTAAGCCTGTTATGTTTTTGTATAATAAGCGGACCCAGGTGCATATAAAGGGAAGCAGACGAGTGGGTAGCAAACAAAAGGTTCTTTACTTAAAGTAGAGTAGGCAAAACAGGATACAAACACAGACTTAATCTCGAAAACAAAAGGGGGAGAACACAGTCTCCAAAAACAGTACTTGTATATTCAAAGACTTACATATCTCAAGCAACCAACAAACGGTGAACACGCTGTGAAGACTAAGTGGGGAAGTGAAGGTACATAAAGCATCAGTGACAATTAAACACAGGTGCAGGTGATAAGTCCATGACTGAGGCGGTACAGCAGGCGGGCGGAGGGAGACCAATAGAAAGACGGTCGAAAATGGTCGGTGCATAACCATTGGGTTTGCTTTGCATCAATCATCTCCCACAGCACTTCCCTCCAATGGTTACACACCACATGTTTCTGATTTGGAGTATGCCTCGCAGCCATGTGATTCCCTGAAATCAAATAATGACAAATACTTTACTTAGTAAATTCACTCCCACTAAGGCCAGGTTTGAGTCGTTGTTATTCCAGGCTTATATGCGCTGTGTGCAATAGCCTGGGGGTAAGGTTAAGCCTGATTCAGCATAGAGTTTTACACATTTAAGCCAGAAGAAGGATATGCTGTCATTTCTAAAGCCGCAGCTGACTAATTAGCTAAGTAGGCCTAACAGTGTATTTGCAAATCTAAATAATAATAATAGCTCATTATGTAAACATGGTCGATAGTCCTGCAAAGCCCTGCATAAGTAATGGACAGTGAAGCATTTTTTCTTCTTTTGCTCATTACTCCAAACTTTTAGATTTGAAATCAAACAATTACTCTGAGGCTAAAGTATAGATTGTCAGCATTTACGTATGGGTATATTTGTGTATGTTGGTTTCACCATTACAAGACTTTTTATACATAGTCCCCCTATGTGAGGGTAACAAAAGTAATGGGACAGATTAATATAATGTCCAAAATAAGCACTCATGTTGAGTATTTGGTTGACAATACTTTGCATGCAATAACTGTCTGAAGTCTGCGACCCATTGACCACACCAGAAGCTGGGTATCTTCTCTAGTGATGCTTTGCCAGGCCTGTACTGCAGCCATCTTTGATTGTTGTTTGTTTTGAGGTAGTTTTGCCTAATAGTTTATCCTCAGGAAATTATATTAATGTTAATTTGGATTTAAATCTGAAGATTTGACTTGACCAGTCAATAACTTTCCACTTTTTGTGGTTGGCACCTTGCAGTGACGCCTCTGCAGTTTGACTGGTGAGGTTCTTGCAGATGGTAATCTCTGGCACATTCACGCCTAGTGTTCCTGATCAGTGCAAGAGTTGTTTTGGGGGTTTTCTTCATTATGGTGAGCATTCTTCGGTCATCCACTGTAGAAGTCTTCCTTGGCCTACCAGCCCAGCCTAAGGTTTTAGCTATGTGTCTGATATTTTTTTTCAGATTTTTCAACCTAATAATGGCTTCCTTGACTTTCATTGACACCTCTTTGGTCCTAATGTTGACAGACAATAAAAGACTTGAAATGCAAACACAAAGCCTAGAATCAATACTAGACATTGACAACTCTCTTATGTCTGCACACATGATGTGACAGAACCCCTGTCAAGCCAATTGTCCCATTACTTGTGGTGCCCTGAAATAGGGGGACTGTATAAAAAGTATTTTCATTTCTAAATGTAAAACCAATATGTACACAAATACCATCAAATAAAATCTGAGAATCGGGACTTTAACCTCAGTAATTGTTTGATTTCAAATCCAAATTTTGGAGTATAGAGCCAAAAGAAGACAACATACTTCACTGTCCCAATACTTACACACAGGCACTGTATATACATTCAAATATACATAATGTTTGCAGACACAAGACTATTGTCATCCAGTACCCCTGGAAGCATCTGCTCTCTGTTGCCTCCGTGCTTCAGGGGGCTCACTGTTTCTAGCCCGAAGGTGCAGATGTCCTGTCCTATGGCATTAAAATGTCTTGCCACAGGTGATTTTCTGTGTTTATTTCTTATGGTGCTCTTATGCTCCGATATCCTTGTTTTTAAGTCTTTCCTACAGTATGTAGCACAGCCCACAAGGGCCGCAAGCTACCTGCCATTCAGGACCTCTACTCTGAGAGGTGAAAGAGGGCTGGGAAGATCATCAGGGATGCCAGCCACCTCAATCACACCCTGTTCTCTCTGCTAACTTCTGGTAAAAGGTACCGGAGCAACAGTTTCTACCCACAGGCAGTTTCTACCCTCAACCGTCAATACCCCCCACCCCCCTGATCAAAAGACATCTGACGTTATTGCACATTATTTGCACTAGTACTATTGTCACTTTTTTAATTACTTTTATTGTTGACTTGTTGATAGTTGAGCAAGGAGCAAGATCCCAAAGCATTTCACTATGTCAATTACGGCTGTATGCAATGTACGTGTCAAATACAATTTGATTTGATTTGATTTGATTTTGTTAATAAGTAAACAACAAATATTGTAGTGCAGGTTATTCTCCCATTCATTTTAAATATTTTTCCTATATGAGAGGAAAAAAGCATCACCCTTTATCATGGTGTTACACTGTAGGAACCATGAACAAGGAACATTTCCACTGGGCACAAAAAAAGGGGTGCACAATAGCTATCTATAAGGTACCTGCCCTTACAATTTGTTCTCTCACATTTCTAGCCCTCTTACTGATAGTACAGTCACTTGCAATAATATTACAATGGCGCTGAAAACCAGCTTTAATGTCTTTAGTTTTGCTTGTAGCAAGTGCTCATAATCCTTATCCTTTAGTGTGAAGCCGTCATACAAATCAGCCGCTTGTTGCTCAAATTCTGCGTCACAGATGCATATTCTTCTTATGTGCAAGAGCTGGCTATAAGGGAGACTGCGTCTCACAGCTGGGTGACGATAGCTGCTAAAATGTAGACAATTGTTTATATCAGTCTTTTTTTTTAAATAGTTGGTTTGTTGTCAGGCTGACTACAGTTGATGGCATATGCTACTGAAGTCAGGCAAGGACTAAAGGGCTTTAGCTACTGTAATACACCTCTGAAAATGTAAGGGAAAGCTGAGAAGTCATTACTCACACTAATCACAGACTGTTCTCGGATTCAGACTGAATATGAAAATACTGTTACAAGCCTAATGTATGGCTAAAGTTATTGGTTTGACACATTTTAGTCGATTATGGTACTAGAACTCATGTACATGACCAATGCTTATACTACATGGATGGGTTTTGCTTCAGTTCTTTTTTCATACCATTTGATATATGGTTAGACATAAGGGTGTGTACTCTGATCATTGCTCTGTATTGCTCTGTGTCCATTGATTGCACTGTACCATGATGCCTGGAGGGGCATGAGGTGTTTATGAGGGGGAAGGACAGGGGGAAGCTCCAGTTCTAATCTTCTGTCAGATCAGAACAGTTTGTTTCAGGACACCGGTCCCAAACCACAGCCCACTTTGTGAAACCACAGCCTGTTACAGAGAGAAATACTTCAGCCCAAATCACTACAGCGCAGCCCCTAAAGAATGACCAGCTGTGGTACCATTACTGAGGACAACAGCATATCACAAATCAAAAGTGTACCGCACTTGAAATAATTGTAAAATGAAGGTTCAGCTGTGCAAGTCACTGATGTGCTGCTTTAGTTGCTGTGTAGCATCTCTCATTCCTTGCAGTGGGAACATTTAAACTGCCTATGTTGGATGTTCAAACTTTGAACACATAATGTCTTTAAATGGGAACAACTGCATATTTGGGGAATTTGTTTAAAGGTAAAATTGTGAACCCACTACCCAATATTATCCCATGAAATGCATATGCCATTTCTCAGAATCGATTGGGCTTCCCGAATATAGTTTGTTCGTTGTGACATAATATTTATTTGTTGATAGACAATCCTCCACTGAATCAGAGGTTAGGGCACATAGACAAATTTCCAACATTTGCGGTTGTTCGCCTTTAATGTCGATTCAGGGAAAATCTTGGCCATTCAGATACTTAGCATCATTGCAACTCATTTCTAATTCTTGAGGTTGCATTTACATTTACATTTATACCGTTTAGCAGACGCCTTTATCCAAAGCGACTTACAACAAATACATTTGTTTAAGTAAGTGAATAGGTAGGACCAGGGGCTATTGGCAGTTGCAATGCTAAAATAAGGAAGAGAAATTTGTACAGAGGTCTTTAGGAGGGACAGTTAAAGGTGCCAATCTGAATTATCATGAGCATTAATGGCAGCGCATGATTAGTTAGGATGCTACCTGTGAGGGTTAAATACAGATTATGTTTTTAGTTGAAAAGATGTGGTAGGCTCTCTTACTCCTTATTTCAAAATGTCTGGGTCTGCATCTTCAAGTTGGAGAGTTGGTGCCCTCACATTGTCCCTCAATGTGTATTGCAGCACTAACTGGATAGATTGCTATTTGCCTGTTGGCCTCTTAGAAGTCAATACTTTTTAAAGCATGGTCCATTTGAAGCTAATGCTGTTTAGAATATGCCACATTTGAATGCAATGCATTTAAAAGAAATGCCCCCTTTGAAGTCAATACTTGTCCCATTCGAAGTCGACACTTTTCAAAGCCAGTCCCCTTTGAAGTCAATGCATGTCCCATTTTGCAGTCAATGCATTATAAAGGATGGAAGAAGTGCAGTGGATGCAGTCTTGAATGATGACAGTTTGGTTCATTGTGACTTCAACATGTGTTAAGGTCTTCTCCTTCTAGTTCAGCCCATGGTGTCCCCTATTGGATACTGGCTGATTATTGAGCGATGTGTCTTTGCGTGTGTGTGTGTGTGTGCGCACAAATGGATTTCCATCTGTCGCTGTCGTGTTGGAGCTGACCCATATGGATATTCTTCTCTCTTCTAGTGTTGTTTGGGTCTATACTGGGTCTATAGCCCTGTAACGAATGGGGCTTTTGGCCTTATCTACTGTGACAGTGGCTTAACCGTATTGGACCCAAAGCTTTCCACAAGGTGTGTGTGTGTGTGTGTGTGTGTGTGTGTGTGTGTGTGTGTGTGTGTGTGTGTGTGTGTGTGTGCGTGTGCATGTGCATGTGCATGTGCATGTATTTGCTGGGTAGAGATTAAGTGTATGTGTCAGTGTGTGTAGATGGTGCGTTTGCGTAAAAGAGTAATAACCATTCAATTATTGCAAAAGGTAGCACGACCAGGACAGGCTCAAGTCAAATTATAACAACATGAAGACATGTTTGCTTAAAGGGAAAATCTGTAATTGGTACATAAACTTTGGGACTTTTAAATTAATGATACACATAAAGCCATTGATTCTTGAAGAATATAACTTCACCTCATGAGCTTAGTTCAACTGTCTTACCCTATCAGAAACCAAAATATCAATCAATCCATTAATCAGTCAAATGTGTTTGTATTGTCTCAAAGTGTTTACAACAGCAACAATACTAAACAATAAGGACAATACAAACAATATGAACTAACACCGAACCATAGACCCCCAAAAAGCATGTGTCAGCTGGTTTTACTCGATTGTTTGTAAACAATGCAATTGTAAGCAAACACTGTATAGCTTCAAAACATGGTTAAAACAATAATGTTTATGTCATGGATGGTCAGTCCTTGCATCCATAGCTCTGTCAATGAAATTGAGATTGGTTACATTTCTCCAGCCCCATTCCTCAGTTGTTTACCAAAAAAGTGGCAGGGAGCCCGCTTAGTTCTTGTTTGAATTACAGATTGAACTTTTAAGTTCCATATATGTGTAAAATGCAACTCTTTGGGTGTTTCCTCTGGAGAGGAGGGGTCAGGTTGAGATGTGAACAGCAATTTTGCCTTTTAGGTTCTTTACTTCATGGTATTCTTTTAAAAGGATATACTTGTATCAACTTTCAGTGCACTCCAGAGTCTAACCTCAATCCTCCAAGACTATTACCCTTTGCTCTTAAGTGATTTAGCCACGCAGGTATAATATTAGCCTTTCTGAAGAGGGATGAATAATACATTGAGTTGTGACTGTGTCTATAAATGGGACTGCCTACGAAGCCTACACACATACATGCACGCACACAGGCACACAGTAATTTAATTGCTTTGGTATGTATAAAAGAATTTGTGAAATTAATGTCAATAGAAAATAAAAGGGACGTGTGACTGTGGTAGTCCTGTAATCTTGCAATAGCTTAGCTATATTCTGCCCAACAGTGGTAAACTCTCTGTTCTAGATTTTATTCAAGCAGCGGTACAGTAAGCTCTTGCTTAATGTTAAAAACTCCTAGCTAGCTAACTAAACATTTTATTATTCTAGACCATGGTTTAAAATCTCAAGGCCTAGGTCTATACTTGTATTAAAGCATTACATGTTAGCTTGGAAGCACAAATGCAAGGTTTCAAGTTTCAAGTTTATTTAGTTTTAGAGTGCATTTTCACCAAGGTCTCAACACACTACTATAAAAGCTAAACACATTAACAAAACACATAACATAAGTAAAAGCATATGGGTACACAATAATCTCAACATGAGGAATGGGGAAAGGCAGTGGGGAGGTTAGTCTTAAAAGTGGTAATTGTCGCTGACCCCTTAACAAGGGCAGGCAGACTATTCTACAGAAGTGGCGCCCGATAAGAAAAAGCCCTGCCTCCTTCATGTGGGGGACAACAACCAATCCATCATCTTTCAAATCTGAGGGTGCAAGTGTGTTGGTAGATCTGCTAAATACTGAGGTGCAAGTTAAGGGTTTTATATGTTAAAATCAATACCTTGAAGTCTGTGCACTGTTCTGGTACTGGTGAGGAGTCTGGCGGCTGCATTTTGGTATGGCTGTATTGTAGGAGCCGGATAATAGTGCATTGTGATATAGTGAATAGTGAATACAGTTTTCTGCATCCTGTAGTGAAAGAGAATTGATCATTTTTGCAATATTGCAAAAATAACAATAAGCTATTTTGCATGTTTTCTAAATGTAAGTGTCCATCGTAAGGTCAGGTTCAGTAATAATAACAACATTCTTTACTGTGTTTTCTGGGGAAACTAAATTCAATGCCACTTCTGTGAAATTCGACCACAGATTTCTTGGGCCAATGACCAACAATTCATTTTTATCAGAGTTAAGGAGGAGGAAGTTATTTGCCAACCATAATTTAATGTCAGTCACACAGGACTCCAAGAGAGTGAGATATGATTTAAACCAAGTGGGAGCAGACCTACAGATTTCCACAAGTTTCTCCAGTCTCTGTAATATAATTTGGTGATGTATCAATTGCAGCACTCAAGTCAAGGAGCACAAGGATAGAGACAGAGTTGGTGTCAGAGGCCAGTAGTAGGTCATTAAATACTTTGATTAATGCAGTCTCTGTACTATGTTTTGTCCTGAAACCCAATTGGAGGCTCTTATGGTTGTTATTAGAGTTAAGGTAATCAGTGAGCTGTGAGCAACCACTTTCTCCAATATTGTAGACAAAAATGGTAGGTTGGAACTATATTTTTTTATCTGGGTCCAGATTTTTCTTTTTTCACCAGGGCCGTAATTACAGCCACTTTCAGTGGGTTGGGAACACAGCCAGGAGAGATGGATAGGATTGTGTCAGCAAGGACTGGAAGGAGCTCCTTGAAAAGGTTTGTAGGCACCAGAGGGGCAACAGTATCCAGGGTGTTTCTTAGTAAATAGTTAAATCTGTCTGTCATGGTATTTATTAGGCAGGGTCTATGGGCTCCCGAAGCTAGTGCAAATGGATAGAGGCTAGAAGGTTATCAATTAACCTTTGGGTAGTTTTAGCGTTAAGGGAGCTACTGAAAAATAATTTAGTTTCAGTGATGGGAAGGCCAGAGAATTTCAATTAAAAAATGATAAGGCAATGATCTGATAGTACAGGGTCATGAGAACAAACAGTTAAATTAAAAATATAAATACCATGAGTTAAAACAAGGTTAATGGTATGATTTTGAATGTGCATGGGTCCAGGGCACTGTGCAAAATGCACATCACACAACCGGCACAAATTTCAGGCAGGTGTAGGCTATCCTGATAGGGAAGTGTGCTTGGATATGTAATATGAAAAAAAGTATTGAGTACCTGTGGAATTTAATAATGGCATTTTTGTTAAATGCCATTATTAAATGGAAATATAAATATAACAAATTATTGGAAATAGGCCAACGTTAACGAGACACAGCCAAAAATGAATGGAATAAAGTCCAATTCTGCTCTGACCATCTCATGTGTGCTAATGTGTGCTAGTTTATAGCTTCCAACAAACTTTTAGAATTTAATGTTATCTATGTCATCTACTTTCTATTTCTTCACCAATCAAACAGCCGGCTCTGACCCCTCAAAACTAGCCCCTCCAGTTCCTGAAATCTTCTCTGCCCTATATCCTGGACCTTTACCACCCCTTCCCCCCTGAAGTGAGCTATGCATTGACCGTCCAATACCATTATACCATAAAAAAATTAAAAAAATAAAACAACCTGATATAATATTTAAGATGCTTCATCGGAGTGGAAAGGCAGATAGGCAGATTTACATGCAAAAGGAGAGAGAGTGAGAGATGGAAGCAGGCATGAAGTTAAAAATAGGTTAGCCAAAAGAGCACACTGTTGCTGAAGATCTGTTGAAAACTATGTAGAATGTTGGATGAGTGGAGGATATCTTTTTTTCACTATTTGGACGCAGGGTCTATCTCTCTGCGCCATCATGGCCCATGTTCAATCGTTTCTCCTCATTATCCCCCACCTCTCCATCTCCTGCTTCTTTCCCTGTCTCTCCATCCCCTCCTACTCCTCCATCCACCCCAACCTAGTCCCAGCAACATCTCTAGGCCATAAGATATGTAATATTTAAGAGAGAGTGACTGGACACAGGCCCCCATAGGCACAGAGCTTTAAATATAACTCAATGTACCGCAGCCATCATGCATTCTCCCTGAAGAATCTCTCTCTCTCTCTCTCTCTCTCTCTCTCTCTCTCTGCCACACACACACACACACACACACACACACACACACACACACACACACACACACACACATACACACACAAACCATCTTCTATTCTCCCTGGGGGAGTCTCTGTTAGTCTCTCTCAGACAGCTGGGAGCTGATAGAAGCCATCCAGTCCTACAGTACATGTTTCGCTTCCAGGTTTCATGTAGACAGATTGTGAGGGGTATGACAGTTCACAGAGCTTCAGATGGGAGTTCAATACATTCTGGTACTATTCAATCAAACAGGCATTCACAACAGGTTTTCCTGAGAAATTAAATTATTAGTTTGAGATAACAACAAAAAATGCTTCTAAAAACCAAACGCATATTTTCAGCACATGAAGGATGTAGTTTTACCAAACTGAGGGAGGTTAGTTCCAGGTTCCGTTATTTACCCAATAAACAGGTGTTCGGTCTACTGAGAGAACTTGAAAATGCATGAACATAATGAATTCTCCCTACCTCCATCCTCTCTCCCTACCTCCATTCACAAATCCCATACTGTACCACGTTTTAAAACTAAAGCTTCCTCTATAACATTGAACAGCCTGTAATTTAACTTGATTCAACGTGTGTGTTCCCTCTCTCTCTTTCATTGTCTTTCTTCATTTACCAGTGCTTCCATTTTAGTGTTTCATCACACAGTTGTTGTGTCTGCAACACAGGGGTGGGAGGGGGAATACACAAAAGTGTCACACGTTCAAACAAGCGATTTTCACGTGGCTCAATTCAGCTTTCGTCTCCCCCATAATTACAGCTATTGATGAGAAGCAGAAAGCACTTAAGCGTAATTGCCATCCTCTACGACGCAACAGCTGTTTGTATGACAATGCTAGAATTTCCAAGCATGATTACATAACCTTCAGAGAGAGTTGGAGAGAGGGAAAAAGAGGGGCATCCATCATGGACAAAAGCTATGAATACCCCCCCCCCCCCCCCCCATATCCTACCGTGGTGATATTATTACTAAGAAACCTGTGGCTTGCATTTATTCCCTTTAGTTTTTCTCTCTTTCTTTCAGAGTTGTTTTATTTGTATGTGGGAAGGAAAGTATTGGAGGAATGAGGCAGGGAGGTTGGGAGTGTATTATTTTGCATTGTTTTGAACATAGCATTATTGTTTAGTTTGGCTTTAATTCATTTACATAACTAACAAACACACCTTCACATCCTCTTAATACATTTTACTTTGCATTTATGCCATTGTTTGTGACCTATTGTTCATGCTCATTAAGTAAATGCCACTGCATCAACACACATTAACAAGAAATAATAATAATAATAATCCTGATAACATTACTCATGCATGAGTGTCGTATAGACTATTTCGGGATTTTTGTGCATTAATATTGTATGTATGTGTTTTTGTGCGTTTGCATGTGTGAAGGGAGAACCGGAACAACTGTATACAGTAGATTATGTTGTGTAGGGTATTTGCCTACGTATTGAATTGTCTGCGCAGGTGTGTGTGTGTGTGTGTGTGTGTGTGTGTGTGTGTGTGTGTGTGTGTGTGTGTGTGTGTGTGTGTGTGTGTGCGTGCATGTGTGTTCGTCAATGATCTGTAAGACTGGGCAGGCGTTGGTGACATCATTGCATTGGAGAGCTTGATGCATGGGAAGTAAACAAACTACACCCGCAGCTGTCCATTGATGCATGTCAACTGTGGCAGCTGGACCGGTTGATATTGATGTTCATAGATGATTCTACTTCAGTCTTTTTTGCAGGTTTTGATGAAATTGTATATCATGTAGGGGATATGGCAAAACAAGTAATATGCATAACATTTAAGCTCTAAATAAGATTTGTCATCTGTCTCATTCCTCACATGATGTGCTGCATATGGGTGCAACAACATTTCATCCCAGGGAGAAAAAAAAAAACAGGGATGGAAAACATTGAATTAGTAATTTATTGACCATGGGCTATGCTTCTGCTGAAGCGAGCCAAATCTCAACATTACAGTGATGTTAAAATCACCTCTTTACTCTCAATATTGAGCGAATTACGTGCCGTTTTAAAATCAGAATAGTGCAACTGAAAAAAGGCACCCAATACGAGGTACACGGCCAGTGCGGGTAGGCAATTATGGCTATTTTGTTGCAGTATATACAGTAAACAAAATAATATTTAGCAGAAATATATACATATACAGCCCCAGGGTCACTTGTACTGTAGGGTGGGCTGGCTCTGTGTGTAAGTAACTTTCCTCACTTTTCTACACAGTATTGCATTAACGAAGACCAATATCATATGTTCCAGGAGTGACATACAGCTATGTTACATTTTAACTAAAGGTTTAGTCAGTGTTTTTTTGCACTAGTATCTGTCTTTGCTACAAATTAATTTAAAATGCATGTCTGTATGTCAAAATGTACTAATGTTTCATATTTTATTAGTAGGTAGAGGTTTAATCCCTGCATGACACTGCACTTATATGCGGTGTGAAGTGCTGCCGAAAGCCATGACAAGGTGGTGTGAAGAGCTGTGAAGGATGTTTGAAAAGAGAGTGGTTTGCCTTATCAGCTTGCCTTATCAGATAGATTGGCAAAATCAAGTTTATTATAGCAGCTCATGAATTACAGAGATGAAGAGTGGAAATGGTTTAAATATCAGGTTATTTTAACAAGGATCTACTCTCATACTATCATCATGTATTCTCTCACAGCAGAGAAGTGGGGGAAATGTTGTAACAATTATTTTTGTGAGGCGGTGCTGGCTAAAATGCTGTGAGGGGGGTGATAATGTCTTTGGATGAACCTTAATTTATAAATAATTAATGTCTTCATGGACACTTCATACAATGATGTCAGGCATGGAAGATATGTGGCAGTATGTCCGCGAAATTGCATATTAATTAACTCATAGGATATAATGTTTCTCAGTTGATTCCGCGCATTTCAGCTATCTGGATATGTTACATGAAATATATAATGTGAACTCAGAGCGGTGCCAGAGTTGAATGTTGAAATGTGAAAAATCGAGTTAATTATAGCAGCTCATAAATTGCAGATCACGCATTCTCTCATAGCGCAGAGAAACGGGGAAAGGTTTAGCATGTCTAACATGAATAAGTGCGAGTTAGCTTTAATAATGTAACAGAATGAGTGGGACTGAGACTGGATAGAAAGGTAGGGATCATTTGAAGGGGGAGAGCGTGCTGGATAAATTGTCACGCCTTTGTTTGTTAATCGGAAACGATAAAGAAAAATATTTGTTTTAAAAGGTGGCTCTAATCATCCGCCGTGCACTCTCTCCATCCTCTTTGGCGAGAGAGGCAGAGTTGGACATTTTTGGTGAATACAACACTATTGAGAGGCAGTGTTGGTAAAAATGACAACCATTATTGACAACTAATTTGGCCACGTCTTTTTTTATATACCTGACGCTCTCAAAACGCAAATGAATACAAATGCGATTTACACAAATCATTAATATATAGCCATCCAACTGCAGCCATGTATTTCCTCCAAAATATGTAGAGGGAAAAGGAGGTGTCATTTCGGAGGTGCCGTCAATCTTCTATGCGGAAGTCGTTAAATGAAGAGCTGTACTATCTCGGGGAGGAGTGCGATCATTCAAATTGTTTTTCTCCAGTGGCTAGATAAATGGTCACGCTTTTGTTTGTTAATGGGAAATGATTATGAATGCCAAATACGCTACAATCCGCCCACCTCCCCCTCCTAATTCTATTGAAATGTATTTGAGCAGATTGGGCAGGCCTAATAAAGTACGTGTTAATATTTTGAGTTTGTAATTACTATAAAGTATATGAGGGGCTATAATAACAGTCATATAAAGAGTCAAGTCAAGTGAAAGTTTATTGGTCATATACACAGGATAGAGTTTGCAAACGGTAACACAGGACATTCTTGATCACATTCCGGATGCGCCACCTTCCAGTTTGATGACCACTGGCAGAACTTTAAATAATCACTTTTCTGCATTTTTATTTCTGCATCAGTGTCATTATTCATCAAAATGTCATACAATGTGCAATAAACTGAAAAAAAATAATAACTTTGGTTTTCATTTGGGTCACAGTGCACACCTCTCGAATATCAAATGCAAATATTTGATCACCATGTCTTTCAACAGTCTAGATTAAATAGATGTGTTTATGGTTAAAAGATTCATTTTAGAATAATAGCTGTTGCCTACTGGCTATTAGGAGATACATATAAAACTATTGTCTTTTAAACATATCTTTAAAATTAAATATATCACAAATATCAGTTGCTCCGCCTGAATAGCAGGCCTAGTGGTGTTAATGTTTGGAATGCTGCACGCAGCCTATCCACGAATTATATTAAAATGTACTGAGCAGAGTTGGCTAACACTCTGTATTTGATAAGTGTTAATGTTTGGAAAGCTGCACGTGGCCTATCAATATATCACAAAAATCAGTTGCTGATGTGTTTACCTTACTCTGTATGTGTTTACCTTACTCTGTATGTGTTTACCTTACTGTCTCGCATTACGTCGCTCTTTCTCACTACTGTATATGCAGTCACTTTGTGTGGTGGTGCGTGTTGACATACAGTAGGCTCTTGCTAGGACAGGATTAACAAGTCCTTGCGCTCACAGGGAGCCCAACTTGTATTTAATACAGGACGTGTTAATATTTGGAATGGCACACGCAGCCAAAAAAACTCTGATGTTTAAAAGGTGATGGGCAACATTTTCGCTGGGTAGAGAGGGACAGACATTGATGTTGTCATCTTCTGACAACATGGTCTGGACAAATAACCAAAATGCGAGGTTGATCAGATCACACAGATCACAGATCACACGCTCTCGTGATCAGAGCTGTTTATTTGTTTTATTCTGGTCATTGCACATGGCATGTAAACAATTTTGACTGATTCATGAAAGTTATCATTTCAATCATCTGAAACACTGTACTTTCAGTGACAGAGCAGAAAATTAATGTCACGAAATGCGCCCTTTGCTTTGTGAGTGCACTCTGTCCATATACAGTAGCCTACTGCTGAAAAGCTCAGAATGAACTGAAAAACATTATATCCGAATGGAAACAACAACTCATAAGCTACTCTTCACATAATTAATGTTTGTAAACATACTGCAAACATTTTCACCATGCTCAATTATGCTTTCTAGTGGTGGTTTTGCGGAGGTGAATGATCTAAAAACAACAACTTACCAGTGGCATCACATGTCGTCGTCGCAGCGGTGGCTCGGCTCTTAACTTCGACCTACTGTAAGTACAATATGTTGGGTTTCAGTAGGATTGAGACAGGGTAGAAAAGTAGCCTATAGTGCGAACGTCCACATTTTCAGCAAGGGCAGCTTTCTCTCGTTCACACAATGGAATAATGATAATGATGCATTTATTTTGTATACTGTAGTGCTTTTTGAGGGATTGTTTGAAGGGGGAGAGTGTGCTGGATAAATTGTCACGCCTTTGTTTGTTAATCAGAAATGATCAAGAAAAAGATTACCCTCCCCATCAATCATACAGTATATCATAAGATTAAACGTTCAAGTCCTAGCGAAAGAGGCAGAGTCGATTATTTTTGGTGACGAATAGGACAAAATTGAGAGGCTGTGTTGGTAAAAATGAAAACCATTATTAACAACTAATTTGGCCACATCTCTCTTCAATGTTTTCCACAGCAGAGGCGTGTCTTTTTTTCTGTATAGCTGACTGGAATGAATATTTGACAATAGCGGACATGTACAGTATTCCCCTTGGTTACACTAATTCCATATTGCTGCAAATACAAACAGCCTTTTGAACTTGCAATGACTACTGAATACCTGAGGCTTTCAAAACACAAATTAATAGAAATGTGATATACACAAATCATCAAATCATACGAAATATGTAGGGGGCGCGCAGCCAACGAGCATGGCATTATTTCTATTACAGCATATTGGATGATTCCATTCACCCAGTAACATCGATTAGGAACCCCCCCCCCCCCCAACCCCCACAGCCTTAACTTTGACTGAAGTCTATAAATAGAGATGCGCCAAAAGTGAGATTTGCTCGGATCTCTGTTGTAATGACACAGGTCTGTTTACTACAGTTGAGAACAACTATCACCAGTAGGCTAAATCAAAAAAAATGTTAAACATGGAGCAAATAAAATAATGTAATGTTTTGTGCACACATTTTTTATCATAATGTGATTGCCTATTTGGGAGGTGCCATTCAAGATTAGGGAAAATGATTATTTTTATTTTGAGCATGGCATTTTGCCTAGCATATTGGATGACTGTAATTCATATTCCATGCACCCAGGTCGATCGGTTTAGGCTTCACTTTTCTCGTTGTATTTTTCCTTCTCACAAAATATACTTGCTACGTCCCTTCCCCCAATAATTCTATTTAAATGCATTTGAGCAGAGTGGAGGATGGGGAGGGACCCCCTGTCAGCAGCATCTAGTCTACTAGTTACATTGTGTGGCTGCTGTTGGATTCTACACTTTTCACTTGCACTAACCACTATGTTATTCTCTTTTTTACGGCACTCAGTCACATGCCAGTCTTGTGGTGGCATGTGATTGAATGCCATATATGGACCAGACTTGGTCCGAACGTGGGGGGCCAGCCCTGGGTGAGAGTTGGCATTTGCTCATGGGCCAGCTCTGGGATGTGATATCTGACCCTGATATGTTCCTGTAGTTACTGGGCCATTTTGATCTAACTGCATGACAGTTGGAACTTTAGAGTTCATAAGAGCCAGCTCTGGTAGTGCACTGTATGGCTATAATAAGTTCAGCCAACAGTGTTTAGAAACATACAGACCATCTGAAGAAACCTTTTGATTTTGATTTTGATTTTGATGAGTCTGTCAGTGTGGCCAGTAAAAAAGAAAAAAGCAAGACTGACAAGATCTAAGCCAATCAACTTGAGATAAATCTAGATTTCATCAGAATATCTGTGTCCTAGACTAAGACGTTAACAAATTGCTGGACTGACACAACAAAAACTATACATCCTGTATTTGTTTCTGAACAAAAATACAAACTGGCAGCACATGCCAGACACCCACTTAGACTCAGGTGTAGCCAATTAGGACACAACACATCCGATTCCCCTCCACTCATTAAGCTTAATGTAATTTGGTGGGAGTTCTTTGGCAGGAGGCCAAAGGCTAGGCTGCTTATGCATATTTTTAGATTGCGGCTGCTTATGCACTTGTTTAGTGTTGTTAAGCTGGGTAGCGTGTTCTTGTAGTGTTAAGTGTTAAGTTAAGTGTTCTTGTAATTAGTAATTTTCTCTTTCATTTCATGTCCTAAAGGTGTTTTTTAGCATTGTCTTAAATGTTTTTCAGTTCAATTGTAGTTAACATGATTTGAATGGATTTTGTTAGTTTTTGTTCTGCCCTTAAGTTAAATAAATACCCTGCACACCCAGAATTTGATCTGCGTCACATCTTTGTGTTTTTTGTGGTGACTCTGTTGTGTTGAGTCTCTATTGTGTCGCTACTGCGCTCCTAATTGCTCAAACTGTTTGTCTTCCCATAAAAGTTGGTGATATTTAATATTATAATCAGATGGAGCCTTATTTGGAAAGTAGTCTTTGGGCCAGGTGAAACTGATGCTGCATTCATGACATTTCGGAACTAGGAAACTCTGACATTTTCAACTTTGTAGAAATATGATACCAGAGTTTCCCACTTGGCGTATTAGAACAAACCAATGGGAAGCTCGACGCAAATAACTTGCGTTAGTTTAACTTGATGTTCCTAGTTTTTTACATGGTTTGGGTTTGTTTAGACAGACTACTGATAACATCAGCACATTTTATCCCCTGCTAACAAAGAAATGTGCTAGGGGCATTTAACCATGTTTTAAACTGCACGAACAAATCTACTCAAATTCCATCAAATTAATTGGTTACATGTGAACCTTGGTTACATGTGAATTTGTGGTGATTTTGCCACAACAGTATTTCCATAGCACCTTTTGTTAGCAGTGGCTACAATTAGCTGGACCCAGACAGCCCCCTCCCCCCCATCGCACCTCTCTCCATCCAGGAGAGAGACGTCAACAAAGCAGGAAAGAAACAGAACCCCCGCAAGGCACCTGGACCACACGCTGTCTCCCCCTCCACACTGAAGCACTGTGCAGACCAGCTGTCTCCAGTGTTTACGGACATCTTTAACACTTCATTGGTTGAATGCATGGTACCTGCCTGCTTCAAAACATCCACCATCATCCCAGTTCCCAAAAAGCAGAGGATCACAGGCCCTAATGACTACAGACCAGTCGCCCTGACCTCTGTGGTAATGAAGACCTTTGAGCGCCTCGTGCTCACCCACCTCAAGGCCATCACCAACCCCCTCCTTGACCCACTGCAGTTTGCCTATAGAGCCAACAGGTCTGTAGACGACGCAGTCAACATGGGACTTCACTTCAACCTACAGCACCTAGACTCCCCTGGTACCTACGCCAGGATCCTGTTTGTGGACTTCAGCTCTGCATTTAACACTATCGCCCCAGCTCTCCTCCAGGACAAGATATCCCAGCTGAGCATGCCTGAGCCCACCTGCAGGTGGATCACTGACTTCCTGACAGACAGAAAGCAGCAGGTACGGCTGGACAAGCTTGTCTCGGAGCCCCGGACCATTAGCACTGGAACCCCACAAGGCTGTGTGCTCTCTCCTCTACTCTTCTCCCTCTACACCAACAGCTGCACCTCTAACCACCCTTCTGTCAAACTCCTGAAGTTCGCGGATGACACAACCCTAATTGGATTAATCTCCAATGGGGATGAGACCGCCTACAGAGAGGACGTTGACAGTCTGGCTTCCTGGGGACAATAATTTCAAAGGACCTCAGGTGGGCAGAGAACATCACCTCCACCATCAAGAAGGCCCAGCAGAGGATGTTCTTCCTGCGACAGCTGAAGAAATTCAACATGCCGCAGAAAGTGATGGTCGAGTTCTACACAGCCATCATTGAGTCCATCCTCAGCTCATCAGTCACCGTCTGGTTCCTTGCCTCCACTGCCAAGGACAAAGGCAGACTGCAGCAGATCAGTCAGTCAGCCGAGAAGGTCATCACTGCAACCTGCCATCTCTCCACCTCAACCTTTTCCACTCCAGGACCAGTAAAGAGAGCAGGAAAGATCATCACTGATCCTTTCCATCCTGGTCACAACCTCTTCCAGAGACTTCCATCCGGCAAAAGGTTCTGGTCAATCAAGACTAAAACCTTGTGCCACCTGAACAGTTTCTTCCCCATGGCAGTGGGGCTCACAAACAAGCCCCCTGCCTCTCACTGACTCTGGGACTTCCACCCCCCACCCCCCCGACCCTGTCACACACACAATGCACTGACAGTGTAATTTATAATTATTTAAAATTATTCTAATTTATAGTGTACATGCCCCACAACCATTTCATAGCCTCTAGACTCCTTGCCACTTAGTCTCACACAGCCTAAAAGATGTATTGTTCTGCTGCTCTTTTTTCTAAATTTGTAAATTTGTTATTGCTATTTTGTTAATATTTTGCTATTTTGTAAATTTCTTGTCAATATTTGCTATTTGTTTTTTATGTCCATGCACCAAGTCAATTTCCTGTATGTGCAAATATACTTAAAATAATTCTGATTCTGATTCTTCTGAAGTTAGCATTGGCTATTTTAACTGAACAGATTACTTTCAGGTTAAGGAATCATTTGATGATCATGAAAAAGTCCATTAATTGGGTATATTGGGTATAAATATACACATTGCGAACCCAATTGAAATGTTGATGCATTCCATTTGGAATAAAGGAATAGAACTATAGTTACCATACACATGTGAAATCTCTTACAATGCTACAATGATCTGGTTACCATGTATAAGGCTGGATCTCAGCACACTCAACAGTACATTTATAAATGGGTCTATTATAGTTGCCATAAGTAAACCAAATCTTGGCCACAATAAGTGGGCCAGATCTGGTTGCAGTACAGTTGCCATATCTTGACCACAATTTGAGTAGAACTGCGCCAGATTTGGGTGCCATAACTAAGCCAGATCTGTTTGCCATAACTAAGTCAGGCCGTTGCCATAAATAGGCCAAACCTGGGCCATAATGTTTGTTCCCTGAGCCAAAAGTGGACCAGCTTGGGTTGCCGTACCTAAGCCCAATCATCACCATGAAAAGGCATATGGGTGTGGTCCACTCCCCACTTGGAATGTTGATCCAGAAGTGGGCCAGGTGTGGTTTCCAAAAGTAAGCCAGTCCTTGGCTAGATACGGTTACCACATCTAAGCCTTAAGCAACCAGACCTGGCCCATACCTGGACCATTTATCAACTGATAACTAATAATCTATATACTGTAGCAGCGAAGGTCTTGCCTTTTCATGGCAAAGATAAGGCAGCCAGAGCCGGCCCACTTCTGGCATGGGGAACAAAGTTGTATTTGGACCACATCTGGATTCTGGTAGAAAACAGACATGGGCCAGATCTGGGCCACCATTTCTCTGCTGACAGGGTTGGGTGGAGTTGGTGAAATCTCAATTACATCATTATAGTGCCCCCTAATGACTATCTAGGTATATAGATCAGTGGTGTGTGTCCTGGCTCGTAGCCCATTAAACAGGGGTTATGTATAAACCCTATTGTTACTGAAATGCCACTGCTGTTATTAGAGAAGGTTTATTCACTATGCCAGGGGATGGAACCACTATGCCAGTGTGTGTGTGTGTGTGTGTGTGTGTGTGTGTGTGTGTGTGTGTGTGTGTGTGTGTGTGTATGCATGCACACGCACACACAGTTTTTGTGATTAATGTATTGTGCTGGGGGACAGAGCTGCATTGCCAGTTTGTATTCATGGGTATGAATCATCCCAAAGTCACTTTTCCCTAACTTCATCTGAGCCAAATCTGTTTACACAACTCATATTTGGAAACAAAGATATGTACATATCATTGGTCTAAGAATCAGGCCCAGAGGTTGCTGTCTGTGTTTGTGTGTGTGTTTCTATGCATGTTTCTCTATTTGCAGTGTGTACTTCAGTGTGATCACTGGGTTTTAATTAATATGGTGAAGTCTGAAATAAAAAAATGAGAAGATACACATTGTCAGCATGACGGGGGAGGGGTGGGGAAGACCTGGGAGGAGAAAGAGGGGAGAAGGTTGCTGTGGCCTCTACAAGGACCTCCTACAGTGCCTTCAGTAAGTATTTTCACATTGTGTTGTGTTACAACCTGACTTTAAAATAGATTTTTTTGTCACTGATCAAAATAAAATCTATTTGCCATCCATAATTGTGTTTGCAACAGTTAATTCAAATGATACAGCAAATAAAGTAGTGTTTATTTGGTTTTACTACAAAGTATTAAGTATAGGGCAAATCCAGCACATGCGATGCAGTTACCGCACCATCCCTCATGCGAAGAATAGTGGTAGCAGCATCATGTTATGGGTATGCTTGTCATTTGCTGAGTTGGTTGTGACATCCTAATCCACACAGTGTGTAATTGATTCTTATGCAAATCAGAGACCTTATAAAAACAAAGATATTCATTTAGAAATCACATGAACTATCCTTGCACTCAGATGGACTCAATTCAACTTATTGAGTGACTTGTTGAAGACATTTATGCATTTCAGCTAATTTTAGGAGGGTCATAGCAAAGTGGGTGAATACTTATTGACTCAAGACATTTCAGCTAAAAAATATTTTCACTTTGACATTATGGGTTATATTGTGTAGGTTAGCGACAAAAAAAATCTATTCAATCTATTTTAAAGTCAGGTTGTAACACAACAAAATGTGGAAAAAGTCCAGGGATGTAAATACTGAAGGCACTGTATGTAATCATAAATCCTCTTTTCTCTTCTCCTCTACCTTCTCCCCTATAATCTCCCTTCCCCCATTCTTTTCTTTCTCTGTGTGTCACCCCTCCCCCCTCCACACATCTCTCTCTATATTCCCTCTTCTACACCCTCTCCTCTTTATTCCCACCTGTCCCAGGGGTCACAAATGTGTGAATGCGTGCTTGTACTGTGGATGTGCGTGTGCATGTGTGTGTGCATCTGTTTTAGTGATCCAAACAGTGCATGTGTTAGTTCTTTAAGTGTGTCTATGTTTCTGAGGCTATGTTTCTGCTGAGTTTTTGTGTCTCAGCTTGTGTGTGTGTGTGTCTTTGCATGTGTCTGTGTGTGTGTCTAACAGCCTGTCATATTGTATTGCCTGCTTGCTAAGGGATGGCAGGGAGTGGGCAGCAATGCCACCTTGAAGCGTTTCCATTAGTGATGGATGGGAGGTTCCACTAGTAATGGACGGTTTCCACTGAGGCACATTCATGCAAATACATCCCTTTCTGCAGGACCATCTCTCTCTCTCTCTCTCTCTCTCTCTCTCTCTCTCTCTCTCTCTCTCTCTCTCTCTCTCTCTCTCTCTCTCTCTCTCCCTCTCCGTCTTCTGTTACACAGACTGGTGTTCCTCCTCTCCGCCAGTCTATACCACATGCACTAACTTCAGAAATAAAAACATCACTCCCAATTTTTTCTCCTCCTCCTAATCCTACTTGTTTTACATGTTTTACATATTAAACTAAATCTGAGCCTGTGAATGTGAATGTGGTAACATCTCACACAGTTACCTGTAAATCCACCTGAGATACAGTAAAGGAGGTAGAAAGGGGTCAGGGTAGTGGTTGTGAGGAGAGTCAGTCAAGCCCTCCCAACAACACAGAACAATGTGTGTGACCTCCGTTGGAGATTGAGATGCTATCCAGGTTTTTAAGTGAAGACGGACACTGACAGATGGTGCTAGAGTGTCTCTTTGAAGAACTGACCAAGAATACAGCAATGATATTGACACCAATATGAACGTCATTTATTTGTAGACAACTATGAGACATGATATACTGGACAGGGGCGAAAAAGGTAAACATACCAACAGTTAGGCTATTATAAATTACTCTCTGGATACATGCAATGAAACAGTGATCATATCATTTGTTTACAGATAAACATTTATGATTTATTTTAATATTATACAGGATAATATTTTTTTTAAATAATGTCAACATGACAGCTTACTTTCACTAATCCATAGAAAGCATTGCAAGAGGCAACCGACAAATGTGCAAAGGACATTGAGCTTAGACAACATTTGATCTTCAAAGGCGGGAGAATTAATGCTTATCTCGTGATTGGAACTCTGGGGGAGGCACTCTGCCTTTTAGCTGACTTGTGTTGGGAACTGTTCAAAATCTGTACACTCAACTTTTTGATGCGATATCAATCAATTCATTGCTGCATCCTTGCGCATGCATACTGACTCCTATACCGAATTTGAATGCTTGATGGCGCATGGGGACTAGATATAGGAATGGAGTGTATAGCTAAGAGATGTGTAAATGCTTGTTGTTATAAAGTAAAGAGCTTGTTTGAAGCACTCCATGATACCCCCTCCCCCGTCTCTGATGAACAGTGCAGCGGACATATCTCACATGCACCAATCATCATAGTTCTATATTCTCTTTAAAATGCTTTTATTTATTTCTAATTGGAAGGGCCTTTTATTTTGTATGATATACAGTGCCCTGCTTAAGTAATGGGACAGTTTCTTCTTTTGGCTCTATGGCTCTTATACTTTAAATCAAAAAATTATTATGAGGTTAAAGTAGAGTTTATTAGTTTTTATTTGAGGGCATTTATATACATATTGGTTTAAAAAATGTATACATAATCTCCCTACCCATTTCAACCACAGACATAAAGACAATAACAGTTATTTGATTAGTTATATAGTAGGCCATTGTCCATCAAAACATGCAGTTATAAACTTCCTTGGCAAACATGTTGATTGCAAAAATGGAACCTGGAGCTTCCCTCAATCTATAATGTGCTTCACATTTGACCACGGGCCAGTCTATCCCTCTATCCACCTTATGACACCACATCCAGAGCCATCCTCCTCTAGAATACAGCCCACTCTCCCGTGCCTGGGGGGTGCTCTGTCATTCCATAAGGGGCACTCTTCCCTTTAACCATGCTGTATGTGTATGCATGTGTGAGTGTGCAAGTGTGTACCATGCAGTATGACAGAATAATAGACAACTTTTTGATAATATTTGTTTGATTGCCTGTGTGTGTGTGTGTGTGTGTGTGTTTGTGTGTGTGTGTGTCTGTGTGGGTGTGTGTCTATGTCTGTGTTTGTGTTTGTGTGTAAGTGATTCATGGTAGATCTGGCCAGAGGAATTCTGTCAGACTCAGTTTAGATTGCATCACACTGCCACAACCACAAGGCACATCTACTGTCTCCCTTCTCTCTTATGTCCCCCTTTCATCCATTCCCTCCTCCATTTCTTTTGTCTGCTCTATCTGGGTTTACAATATAGGTCTTGTTCAATATAAACTAAAATCACACACATATTGTGTACATATTGTTTTCATCATTTATAAATGAAACACTTTTTATACATAGTCCCATTTTAGGGCACCAAAAGTAATGGGACAGATTCATATAATGTCCAAATTAGGTACTCATGTTTACCATTTGGTCGACAATCCTTGGCATGCATTAACTGCCTGAAGACTGTGACCCATTGACCCCATCAGACACTGGGTATCTTCTCTGGTGATGCTCTGCCAGGGCTGCACTGCAGCCATCTTCAGTTGTTGTTTGTTTTGAGGTGTTTTTGCCTAAAATCTTATCATCAGGAAATGAAATGCAAAATGCAATTCAATTGGATTTAAATCTGAAGATTGACTTGGCCAGTCAAGAACGTTCATCTTTTTGGCCCTGTCATTGTCTTACTGTATGATGAAGCGCCATCCAATGATTTAGGAGCCATTTGCTTGTACTCGAGCAGACAATATGTTTCTGTACACTGCAGAAGACATTCTGCTGCTGCTGTCAGCAGTTACATCATCAATTAAGAGGAGTTAGCCAGTTCTAGTGGCAGCTATACACGCCCAAACCATAACACCCCCTCCACCATGTTTCACAGACGAGGTGTTATGTTGTAAATCTTGGGCAGGTCCTTTTTTTTCGAAACCTTCCACTTGCAGTCACTCTGTTACATGATAATATTCATCGTATCTGTCCACAAGACCTTTTTTCCAGACCTCTGCAGGCTTTTTAGGTACTTTTTAGCAAACTGTAACCTGACCATCCCTTTTCAGGATAACTAGTGGTTTGAACGTTGCAGTGAAGCATCTGTAGTTCGGCTGGTGACATATTCCGAGGTTGGAAGTCTCTGACACATTCAAACCTACCTCCTGGAGAGTGTTCTTAAGTGTGTTTATCATGGTGAGCATTATTCTGTTATCCACTGTAAAAGTCTTCATTCATTCATTCCTACCAGTCCGTTTGTGATTGCTGAGGTGCTTTTTTTTTCTTTTTAATGATGTTCCAAACTGTAGATATTGGCAGCCTAATGTTTTGGCTATGTTTCCGTTTTTGTCTGATCTTTCAGCCTAATAATGGCTTCCTTGACTTTCTTTGACACCTCTTTGGTCCCATGATGACAGACATCAATAGCAGACTCCAAAGGCAAACGCAAAGCCTAGAATCAATACAAGACATTGACAGCATTCTTATGCCTGCACAAATGATGTGAGGGAACACACCTGACCAAAAACACCTGTCAAACCAATTGTCCCATTACTTTCGGTGCCCTGAAATAGGGGGACTATATATAAAAAGTGTTGTCATTTATATATGATGAAACCAATATGTACACAAATACCCTCAAATGAAAGCCAAGAATCAAACATTTGGAGTATGGAGCCAAAAGAAGAACAAATGTCCCATTCACTCTCCCATTACTTACGCAGGGCACTGTACATGCATATTGGGAGTAAAGAGCTGGTTATCATCAATATTACAGTATTCAACTCCATTTTGTATATCCCAGCTGACTTCAGATGGTCAACTGAGAGTCAGACACAGCTTCAATAATTCTGTTTTCACTTCACAGTGCATGAGAGAAGAGATACAGTACAGTGGTCTCCACATGGATGTACAGTATCAGACTGAGTAAACAGGATAACTTCCATCACGAGAGCAGATATGCCAAGCAGGATTGAGATCAATTCCTTTTTAATCCAATGCAGTTATCCGATGATACATCTGACATATTGGTATATCTCAGGGAATGACAACAAACCATAGTTCTTAATTCTGTATTTTGAATTTTCATTTGCAGAACTGAATTGAGGTGAGATGACTCATCATCCCAAACTCTGACTGTGTGTGTGTGTGTGTGTGTGTGTGTGTGTGTGTGTGTGTGTGTGTGTGTGTGTGTGTGTGTGTGTGTGTGGGTTCATTGCGATATGACCAACAACAGAAGTTTACAGAGCGTGTTTTACAAGGAGCGGTAAAACAGATGAATTGTTGAGATGAAGCTCATTGTTCAGCAGGCCATCATATTCATTGTGTCTATACCATTCTATCCTAACCGTCAATCTGCCCAGCAAATTATAATGAGACATTTATTTGGTTGTTTCACTAAATAAAAGGGAGGTAAATAGGATGTTGGTGTTTGAGAACAGGATTTGAAACAGTGTCAGTGTTATTATCTGTACCACAACAACAATTGCAAGTATTTTAATCCCCCCCCCCAATTCTTTCTTACTTTCACTTCCACCTCTGAACCTGTTTTTCTCAGGTTTTAGCTGGTGTCTTTGTCATCGTAAGGTTCTTAAAAATACAGCTTAGTCACAGACCGAGGAGAGGTGACGCCAATAACAGGCAGAGAAGAACATGACAAATAAATGTTTGATGCACACAAGTGTTATCCATAGGCCTCTCTGGCAGTGGAGGGTTCTTTAGGTAGGCTCTCTATCACCTGAGCTGCAAAGCTCTTCCATTCATATCAAGCATATGGGAAAGAGGGAGAGTGAGGGAGAGATAATAATGTAAGACAGCAGCTAGTGTAAGTGACCGAGTCAGTCCTAAGCCCCATCAAAAGAGTTTATACATATTGTATACATACAATGTGGAGACTGAAACATGCATGCACGCACACACATCTCCTCTCCTATGGGCTAGTCCCTACAAGCACACAGATGAAACAGTCTGGCCTTGGCACATGGACACCTCTCTCTCTGATCTCAAACAGAGATAGGACTGTTTCACCTAACACTGAGGGCCATAAGAAGGCCAGAGGAATCATGGCAGGAGGGAACACTTTAAGTGTTACACATCTCTCAGAAAAGAGCGGTGTTCATGTCAGGGGTCACATACACCTACATATTTGCAATAATGCATACACACACACATACACACACTCCTACTTCTAACTTCTTGTCTAAGTACAGAAAAGACTACAGCCCGTTATTGAACTATCTCTCTTTATTGAACCATTTGAGAAATTAATTGGAAATTAATGGGGACCAGTGCTGTAACCCATTGGCAACATGCCCATCTGAACACACACACACACACACACACACACACCAACTAAGCACCTACCCAAGGGCACGCCACAGCATCCCTATAAAAAGCCAAATTTTTCACAAAAGTTTAAAGTTTTCTTTTTTCTCAGATTGGTTTGACTTTACTGTTGATGATATCCATCATCCAGATAGAGAAAGTTATGCGAAGTAACTTGCACAACACAACTTAAGATTTTGGACTGTCCCTGTGGTGATTTGTTTGAAGATGATGGTACAATATTTGAAAGTTTAATTTTTCAATGAGTGATCTCTGGTGCTCTGACCATTTGTTTGGCGATGACACAGTCTCTGTGCCCATGCCAGAAGGGAGGTCAAGGCGCCAAACCATTCTTCTTTCCAGACACTGTCATTCATCAGAACTGGCTGGATAGATCAGACACCCCCAAGGTGTTTGTGTGTGTGTGAATGTGTGTGAGAGAGCATGCACCCATTTGTGAGTATGTATGTCTATCTGTCTGTCTGTCTGTCTGTCTGTCTGTCTGTCTGTCTGTCTGTCTGTGTGCATCTCTTCCTTTTCTACAGTATATTATCATATCATGATAATGATATGAATTAATTGGTCATTTAGCAGGTGTTGTTATGTGGCCCATGCATAAATCAAAACCACAACTGTATGTGTTGTGCTATGTTATGATGGACTGGTATTGGACATCCATTCAAGTCTTGGTTCTCTTTAGGAAATCCCTGGACCAATGTTAATAGATGGCCCAGAGAAAACAATTGTAAACCATTCTACCTCATTTACATGGATTATTAAATGCACTGTCCCTGTAATAAGCCTAGTATAGTGAAACTAGAAAAGTAAATTCCAGAAGAAACTTTGTGGGCTTGTAATATCTTATTTTGGTTGTGGAATACGTTTAAAGATGGTTTGGACGATAGATAGATACATAGATAGATAGATAGATAGATAGATAGATAGGATAAGACTGGGGTAGTTCAGAGGATTGGGTAGAGTTGGTTGGTTTAGTGGTTGATAGTGGTTTTAGTGGGGTAGAATTGGTATCCAAGAGAGAGATTGCTGTGTAATCATTCTAAGAATGTATTCTGCAGATCTCATGTTGTTCTTATTCAAGAGTTCTGAATGTTCCATAGCAGTTGCAGTAACAATAGTGGCTCTCAGAATGTTGGCCTGAATCAACATTCCACCATGTTAACTGGATGAGAGATTTTGGAGTCACAAAAAGCTTAATAGTTTAAAAAGTTTAATCGGTATCAGAAAGTTTTGTCTTAATCATAGTTGACAACTTGGGGGATTTGGCACATGTTACAGTTGAAATGGTGTGAATAGCTTAAAAGGTTAAAAAATTGGTAGCGGCAGTGGTTAAAAAATTGCATCTTTTGGTTTCCATAGACCTCCATGTTAAAAGGTGCACTTTCAAGTTTGTATAGTTTAAAAAGTTGAATAGGTATCAAAACCAAGAGTCATAGCAATGGAAATTAGACCGCTCTGCACGTTTTAAAGTTGGATTGGTGTGAATAGCTTAAAAGTTGTAGCAGGACTAGCAGGTGGAATAATTGGAATAATAATAATAAGTACTGTATGTCGAAGAACAATAGTTGGACTTGCTGAAGCAAGCCCACCTAACTACAAAAATGAGTTACAAAAGAATATTTGTGGACTTGCAAAGTCATATGTTTTGATAGATAGATAGGTAAATTTGCTGGGTAGTTGAAAGAGAGATAATCTTATTATTGTAGCAGATAATGAGAGAGATGGTTTGGTGGGTTGTCTGAATGGATAGAATGTTAGATAGATACAGATAGATAGACAGGATGAGCCAGGGGTAGTTCAGTGGAATGGGTAGAGAGTTGGTTGGTTGAGTGGTTGAGAGTGGTAGAGTTAGTTGGTTAACTAGATGAAAGTTTTTGGATTTACAAAAAGCTTAATAATTTAAAAAGTTGAATAGGTATCTGAAAGATTTTATAAGGGTTGATGAAGATGTTATGGGTAGTTGAAAGAAAGTGAGATTGTCTTATTATGGGAGGGGATGAAGTTAAAGATGGTTTGGTCGGTTGGTTAGATGGATGGATTGATGTTTGATTGGTTGGTTGGATGGATGGATGGATGGATGGATGTATGAATGGATGGATGAATGGATAGATGAAAGAGAGGATGGATAGAGGAGATGAGGATGTATAGATAGATGAATACAATTAAGAGGTGACATGAAGAAAAGTTGATGCTAGGTAGTTGAAAGGTTGGACAGATAGAAGGTTGGAAAGACAGGTTAGATAGATCGTATGTTAGAAGGTCATATATAGATAGATAGACAGATAGACAGATAGATAGATAGATAGATAGATAGATAGATAGATAGATAGATAGATAGATAGATAGATAGGATGAGCATGGGGTAGTTCAGTTTAGTGTGTAGAGAGTTGAGTGGTTGAGAGTGGTAGAGTTGGTTGGTTAAGTGGTTGAGAGTGGTTTCAGTGGGGTAGAACTGGTAGCAAAGAGAATACATTATTGTGCAATCATTCTAAGAATGTGTTCAGTGGTCTCCTGTTGTTTATATTTAGAGTCCTGTGCTAAAAGTATCCAGCATTCAAGTTTTTAAAGTTTGAGCAAGACTACACATTGCACTGTTGGATTGGTGTCTCAGAGTGTTCTGGGTGTGCCCATCTTAAAATATTTAGTAAGTAATACTAGTAAGTACATTTAACATTAAGCCTACTAACCCAACAGTAAACATCATTTAAATATTTACATTGTTAAAGAAAGAGATAGTGAGAGATAAGATGGGGAAAAACTGTGAGGTATAATAAATTATTTTGCCACAGGTGGGACTTGAAGCTGGTCAGTAGGGCTGGAAGGCATAGTCATAACCATTCAGCTGCACAGATTTCTTGAGTGATGGCTACAGAAAATGGCAGATCTAGAGAGCATTGGCCGAAATGATGCAGCAAAAAACTTGGTTGGCCAAAATAGCATGTTTTTAGCGCCCACTGCAAAAATGTAGCTGGTATACCTGACTTGCTAATTACACTAGCTATATTTATAGATTGGATTGAATGGTGGCATCACATCTAGTTAGTATATTTGTAGAAGAAAGAGCTAGCTATCTAGAAACATAAGACACTTGCTAGCCAGAAATATAGCTAGCTAGCACATTTTTCGCTAGCAAATAGTGATATTACCTATCTTCCATAAGACTGTTTTAATTAAAGAAAAGGCATTTTTAGGACTATAGGCAACATGAGATATTGAATTTACAAGTGTTATTTTAACAACATTTGCACAATTAAGCGTAGAAAAACAATTTCTTGTTCACCTACAACTCATTGCGAAGCGATTTAATGGCCGCCATGAACTCCCTGTACAGTGCAACATATCAATCTTAGTTAAGTTTTATTTTTAACTTATTTTTAACAATACTTGAAGTATTGTGTGAGTTGAAGTGTGTGTCTGTGTACTTGTATACTGAAGCAAGCCCACCAATAAAAATAAAACATTTGTCATTTCTCTAGCACTGTGACTGTCAATGGCACTTATTCTTATCGAAGGTTTTACTTATGATGACTGATGTATAGTTGATTCATTTACTCAGACAAATGTACTTATTGTAAGTCATTTTGGATAAAAACCTTCTTATCGAAGGTTTTACTTATGATGACTGATGTATAGTTGATTCATTTACTTAGACAAATGTACTTATTGTAAGTCATTTTGGATAAAAGCCTCTGATAAATAACTTCAGAGGACCAAACAACATTACAAACCTGTCATCAATCTCCATAACAGAACATATGCCACATTATATAAGCCTGTATCGTGGCATTATTGCACATTTGAACCTCATAGAGCCCATGTTCAAGAGACACTTTCTAATACACAACATGGAAGGAAGACAGAGCCAATATCAGCTTCACACAGCTACTGTAACAATTACATATCTGATATTGAGTGTTGGGATCCTAAGTGTGTCATTCATACCCGAATACAGACTCACATACACACACACACACACACACACACACACACACACACACACACACACACAAACACACACACAGAAAGAGTGAGAGAGAGCTCTCGTGTGTGTGCGTGGAATAACACAGTGTTGGTTGTCTTTGTTTTTGTTATTAATTCATGTCCTGTTTTAATCACATTGTTTTTCATTTCTGTCACTTCGTTATCTGCCCTTGTGTGTTTTGTCGGCCCCGCCCCAATTGATTTCACCTGTTCCTTACCATCATTCCTTGTGTATATAGTCTGTGTGTTCCTCTGTTTCGTTGCCAGTTCATTTATTGTGCCTCTGTGTCAATATGTCCCAGCAATCTCCCTAGTGTCTAGTTTTTTCATGGTTATTGATCTTTGGGTGTTCTTTTTGACTTTGCCTTTTTGCCTTCTCCCTGTTGGACTATCTGCCTGGATCTCGGATTTCATTACCTGTGTACCGTTCTCTGTTTTGTCTACCCCTTTCTAGATATACGCTACCGATTGACTGCCCCCCTGTGTACCAAACCTTTTTCTAGTAAATACTATTCTTTTGGATCAAGCCTGTTTGAATAGCCTGAGTCGTGCTATTGAGTCCTCTGCCCAAGTACTAGTCTTTACAGTCGGTGTGTGTGTGCTTAACGGGGGTTACATCAAGGCTTCACTTGATTGAGTGCATGTGAGTTGACAAACTGTCAGAGTAATGTCTAAATTACGCTACACACATAGCTATACACAGCCAACCAAGGCCAAGCTCAATAACTGCTCTTTCTAGTGTACATAGTGAAAGCTTCTGGGTTTCTAGAAACAGTAGAGCAGCAGGCTTCTGCTTCCCCAGAACCTTATTCCTAAACAAAATGCTGTACTGGCAGCATTTACATTTAGAAGTTAGTGATCTCAGAACCCAGAATCTCATCTCTCAATTGAAATTCTGGGGGTGTAGGAAGTACTGTAAGCACTGGAAGTTGTTGTTATCACCCTGTTGAGCTGCTCACAGTGCCCCTCCAGTTCTGCCCTTCCCTCTGATTACAACCAAAATTGCATGCATTGCACCAAATGAAAACATGGAGTTAGCTAAACATGTTTTTGATCTTGACAAATAAGCAGAGTGCTTTCAATTCCCTGTTTTAAAAAAAAATACCATTTGAAATCCCTGCCTGCATTTCTCTATTTGTCGATAGAATCTGTGGTGCTGGTAAAATTAATTAGATAGAACCACCCCCAACTCCATTTGCGTTAGGGTTCGCAGTCAGAGAGTCTGACTTAGTAAAACTAAAAAGTTAGTGTTGTGCAGTTCTAACTTAAATCAAGTGTCCTTCTGTCTGAGTGGCTCTGTCTGAGTGTCTGAGAAGTACCTTTACAAGTGTAGAAGTTACGAGACTGTCACTTGTAGGTGTGTGAGTGCTCTTGTGTGCGGAAAGTTAGAGTACATTACGAAAAAAGTCTATTTTTCTGTAAAAGCGCTTTGGAATTTGAAATACATTTTCCATGGCAGAATGTTAAAATATCTGGAGAACTTTAGAAAAATGTTTCAAACGAAAAGCATTTTCCCACAAGGTCAGATCCACCTTAGGTTATACATTATACTGCATGTAGAGAGAAACAGTATGGTAAACTAAAGGTTACGAATGTAACCCAGGTTCTCTGAAGGAGATGAGGCAGACCCCTCAATATGGGACACACACTCTTGTGTTTGAGACCCTGCCTATTACCTAATAAAGGGGATGCAGCAATCCGTTATTTCATCCAGCAAACCACTCTTCAAGACATCAGCGCGAGAGGGGCAGTAAGGTGTCTTCAGAGAAGATAGGTTACATTTGTAATCTTTAGTTCTCTTTCAGTCAACTCGGTTCAACCTCTCACTATGTGACCCCTCACTAAACACCCTGATTGGTCCAAAACCAGCTCTATGGACAGAATGCGCCACAGAGGGCACAATCATGTCCAGGCTGTAAACCGTAAGGTATGAGGAGCAGCCCAGCTGGCAGCTGCACATATCTCCCAAGAGACACCATTGAACAGAGCCCAGGATGCTGCCAACCCATAGATGGAGCATGCCCGGATCCCCACAGGGGGCTGCAATCTCCCAATGCAAGCCTCATAATAGCCACCCAAACAGCACCCTATCCCTGGCAGTGTTCGCCAAGTGGATGAACAACTGATCACAAACCCTGAATGAAGCTGTCCAAGTGGTGCGCAGTGCACGCACTGAACAGGGGGTGTTCATACGCTCCTGTTCCGGTAGGAATGGGTGGGGAATGGAAGGCAGCAGTACCGCTGAACAAGACTGAGTCCATGGTCAGACCTATATGGCTACTGTTTGGCTGGGAATGAGTGAGTTTTCCACATGATTCATCTAGAAGCCTAAGTCAAGTGGATACAACAGAAGTAGTGCTGTGTGTTCTGCTGCCTGTGCCTCGGAGTCTGCGCATGCCAGCCAATGGTCGATATGCGCAAGGATCCAAATGCCTCTCCCCAAAGAGATAGTGGCAATAGAGGATTTATGTGCTTGTGTACACTGGGAGTCCACACCCCAGCTGGGACGTGGTCAGGTACTGGGGAATCTGTGATCCCACAGAGTCCCCCAGGTCCCGCACCGGCTGGCGGTAAGAACGGCACCTCTGGACTCCAATCCTCGGTCACAAGAGCCCTGCCCAGAGGGGCAGAGGGATAAAGGAAGACATGGAGGGTGAGTCGGCCAAGGCCGCTGGTCTGGGGCTGACCAGTCCTTGGCCTGGGGGACTGGTCTGTGGAGGGTGACTTCAGGATCTTGAAGTGCGGAGTTCATCTTCAGATCCCCGAGATCCATCCCAAAAACCCAGCCAGGTCGAAGGGACCACTGGGAGTGGTGACTAAAGCCCTGTTTATACAGAGGCATGTCCCGGTAATTTACTGTTAATTTACCGTTACTGTTGTCTATGTCAACTGACCTGGGGTAGGGCATACCACTAAATCTTTTGCCTGTGGCAGACTTCGTCATGGCCGAACAATGTTCTGTGTAAATGGGGCAGAGGTGAAATGCAGGTATGGTTATTGCATTTGCATTGAATTCCACTCTGTCCTGTGCTCGACCTTCCCCAACACTCCCCGACTCTCACCACTCGCTTTACCTGCATTGCCCTGATGTGTGTAAATGGGGGACCCAGGTAAATCACGGTAAATGAAGGCCTGTGTAAACGGGGGTCAGACAAAAAAGTTTTTCAGGCATTTTATCATTACCCCTGTGGGAATAGAGCTTAGGTGTACCGCAGGTAAAACATTTAGTGGTATGCTGTACCCCAGGTCAGTTTAGACAGACAACAGTAATGGTTAATGTTTCTATGTAAATGGTTCTTGTGTTTGCCTTTTGACATACACTGTGTGTGTGTACGTGTGTGTGTGTGCACGCATGCATGAGTGTGTGTGTGTGTGTGTTCTATCCCTGCTTTCTGTATGTCTCCCAGTAGAGTACTCAGTGTGTGTTCATGTTATTCATGCTGAACATAATCATCATGTAATCCACAAACTCCATTAGTAATCACAGCAGTAATCATGTCTCCATGCCTGTACTGAATCCTCACCACTCCTGACAACCAAGGGAATAATGACCTACAAGCCACTGCATACGATAACAATAACCCATCTCTCTCTCTATCTTGCTCTCTCTCTCTCTTTCAGCATCTTTCCATCGCGCTCTCCCTCTTAAATAAATGTGTGTTTCATTTATAGGCTATAAAACAAATGGTGTGTTACCATGGTGACATTCTCCCAAATGGAAGCCCAAACAGGTATTAAACAAATAGAATATCTCTGTTTATCTTACTCTCTCTCATGCACACAGACGTAAACACACACAAAAATACCCACTGAGATTTTCTTAAAAGGGATACTTTTCTAAGTGGAGATGATAATAGAGATGATATAAGAAATGTATTGTAATGAGTCCAGTGATTTTTCCTAATACACTGCCACCTATATAGACCTGGAGTGAATATTTCTTTTTCAACCTCTCTGAGCTCATCTCCAACAAACCTGCATGGCAGTGTTTATGTAGTAAACATACCCTTTTCGGCAACTTCCCCGTAGTTTCATAAACAAAGACTGTATGGGTTAGGGTTAGTCCAGGGATTATCCACTTGAATTAATAACTGTATACCGGAGAGCGGCCCAGATGTAGACAGTCCAGTTCCAAGATACTCTCTTTGTCCCCAGAAACTGTCAGAAAGAGCTTGACCTCTGGCCATGGAGCAGTCCTCCATGATTTCTCGCCAAAACCTATTCTTGTTTCCCGAGATAAATAATTGCGAGAAACAGGTAAATTGAACTGTGTGACGTGAAATGGAACTGTTCAATGATATGCAATTTATGCCTTCTCTGCTATGCTATCTGCATGATCAATCATCAATGTTGAGTGTGTGTGGTGTTTGTGTGCTCTTGTTGTAGCCTACTGTATTTACTTACACAATGTTTCAAAGCGCACATAGTATTTATGCTGAAACTATAAACGTGACCTAGAAATGCAGTTAGTACGATAAAAAATATATAAATAGCGAGGCAAATACAGAGGGCTTCAGCGGAGAGCATTGTTGACACTATAGGAGTGTACCAACAGATCACTATATCTGATTCTGTATTATGTTTAGACAGTTAGGAATACAAGCTGGATGGCATAGCCACATTTCCCCATAGAAACTGCCCATAAAGTTAGCTGGAAAGCTGGTGATTTTCGACTTAGGTGACATGGTGCTATCTTTACAAAAAAACAGGCTTTGTACAGTCACTTCACCAACTTTATTATCCATAACATTTAAGTGAATGAACAGGTTTAATTGTTTACATTTCAGCTCTGCGGTACCCCCGGCCAGCCCTTCCCTCTCAGCTCATCAGCTGAGGGAGAAAAAAGCACTCTCTCTCTCCATGCGTTCTGCCTCAAGTAAATTCTCCTCAGAAATTCAGAATTCTATATGCTTTAAAATTATACTTCCGGTTTTGGCGTGAATACCGGGTTACCCAGGACAAAAGTGATTTATTCTCTGGATGGAACATTTGTAAAATGACGGGAAAATATTAAACCCTACTACACACAATCTGTGTACAGTGTTAATGCAAATTAATGCAACCATGGTGTTCTCTATCTCTGCATATTAACACTATACTGTACTTTACGGTTGCCTTAGTTGCTATTTTTGCTGAACATACTGTAGTCAAGCCAATATCCTTATTCTTCCTCAGGCCATTCTTCAGCCTTCAAAATGATAAATATATTGATGTTTGGATTTGTAGCACTTTTCTAGACACAAGGGGAAGAGGGGACAAGAGGGGAATACACCTTATCTACTACTAATGTGTACAGTAGCCCCTGTGCGAGTGATACCATAGAATCCATTGTTTAAAGCACCCCAGCTGAAACAGTGGAGAGGTGAATAGTGAATCATGCCAATTAGGAATCGGGGTGATTAGGTGGCCATGATGGTAAGTAGAACAGGTTGGGAATGTAGCCAGGACTCTTTTCATCTACAGTATTTTCGTCATGCAGACCCTATGTTTTAGCTATGAGAGTGAGAGAAAGAGAGAGAGGTAAAGAGAAAGACAAGAGTGATAGAGCAGTGAGAGAAAGTAGACATTAAAGTTAAATGCTTTACGATGTTAAATGGAGTAGAGTGATTGTCAGTCTCATAGCAGGCCCCTTGATGGAAATGACACTTGGTTTTTATTAGACTGTTAAGACTGAAGTTTTGTCTCCTAAATCATTCATCTTGGAACTCTTTTTAAACTTTGGGGATAGCTATAGGAGTCATCCTGTGTAGATTTATCTCTTTTGAGTGAGAGTGTGTGTGCGTGTGTTACCTGACGATTTATGTCTTCTGTAGTTTGACTGGAGCTTTCCTGTCTGTCTGCAATGTCCGCTCACAAAGCGAGGACTCTGTAACCTTTCATCCCTCTTCTTTTCCCTCTTCTTTTCCTTCACCCCTCTCAGAATCAAACAGCTTTTTTTATCACTTAAACTTCTGTAACCCCTGCTCTACTCTGTGTCTGGTTTATCTGCTTTGTCCTTATTTAAACTCACCTCCTATTATTCTCTTTTCCCTCTATTTCTTATGTTCTCTCTCTTATCGTTCCCCTGAAACTAATGGTCAAGTTCTCATACAAGTGAGCTGTTATGTTGTAAATAATGTTGGGTTATCAGTGTATTTCATGTACACACACATATTAATACTCCTCTGGTCCCAGCTGTTTAAACATCCATTAGCCACCAACATAGGTTAACATGGGGGAGTCCCATTGTTGTTCCATAATTCAAAATAATGTTCATACTTATTGCAAAATTATGATTAGTTAAAACTAGAGCCCCACCGATCCTGGATTTTTGGGTCCAATGCCGATTTATGGTGGGCAAAAATCACTGATAAACAATATATCTGCCGTATTTTACAGAATGCCTTTTTAGCACAGTTTTCATGAGTAGAAGACAATGGCAAAAAGATGCTCTCAATGCGGATTAGGCAAAAACCTATATCTCAATAATGACCTGAAATGATCTCCATTGATAAATAGAATAACAATTATTTATTTAAAATGCATAGTTACTTGTACTATGCCAAATGAGAATTTCACATGTTCAGTGCACTGCATATTGATATCAGTGATTTGCTGTTCAATCTCACTTGTTGTGACAGTTTGATCATCCACAGATTTTTTTTGTTATACTCGGTTATATTTCATTTACAAAAACATAAAAATGCACAGTGAAAAGCAATCTTAATACATACTGTTAGAATACCCCCTGCACTTGCTGGTTACCAACCACTCTAATTTCCAATAATAGTTTATTCCAGCCCTCCCCCTCCCCAAGACAAACTACACACCAACATGATTGGAACTACACACTAACGTGCTTGTAACAAAGGTTAGCAATAACGTCTGACTCTGAAATTGATGGAAACAACCTAGCCATGTTAACTGGTGAAATAAACGATTGGTAAATAATATCTTACTGTGTGACTCCTTATGCCGTATAACTCGAATGACTGTTGTTCAGTCAACATCATTTTAGTAAGCAACTACAGTGCTAATTGACTGCAGTTCAAAGAGCTAACATTACTCTGCCAAATTCACCCACTTCAGTAGACACTCCAGTAACAGGAAACGGCAATAAACAAGTTTATTCATTAATAAAAATCCACATATGTGCAGTGCCCTGCGTAAGTAATGGTCATATACACTCACCGGCCACTTTATTAGGTACACCTGTTCAACTGCTTGTTAACGCAAATATCTAATGCTCTGGGGGATATTTTCTTGGCACACTTTGGGCCCCTTAGTACCAATTGAGCATCGTTTAAACGCCACAGCCTACCTGAGTATTGTTGCTGACCATGTCCATCCCTTTATGACCACAGTGTACCCATCTTCTGATGGCTACTTCCAGCAGGATAACGTGCCATGTCACAAAGCTCACATCATCTCAAACTGGTTTCTTGAACCTGACAATGAGTTCACTGTACTCCAATGGCCTCCACAGTCACCAGATCTCAATCCAATAGAACACCTTTGGGATGTGGTGGAACGGGAGATTCGCATCATGGATGTGCAGCCGACAAATCTTCAGCAACTGCGTGATGCTGTCATGTCAATATGGACCAAAATCTCGGAGGAATGTTTCCAGCACCTTGTTGAATCTATGCCACAAAGAATTAAGGCAGTTCTGAAGGCAAAAGTGGGTCCAACCCGGTACTAGCAAGGTGTACCTAATAAAGTGGCCGGTGAGTGTATATTATATATTCTCTTTTTGGTTCTACACTCAAACTAAAGTTTGGATTTGAAATCAAACAATTACTGTGAAAGTTCAGATTCTCAGCTTTTATTTGATGGTATTTGTACATATTGGTTTCACCATTCAGAAATTACAACACTTTTTATGCATAGTCCTCCTTTTTCAGGGGTACTCAAATGGGACAGATTTATAAATTAAGCACTCATGTTTAGTATTTAGTCGACAATCCTTTGCATGCAATAATTGCCTGATGTCTGTGACCCATTGACCCCACCAGACGCTGGGTATCTTCTCTGGTGATGCTCTGCCAGGCCTGTACTGCAGCCAACTTCAGTTGTGGTTTGTTTTGGAGACCTTAAGTCTCATCTTCAGCAAATGAAATGTTCAATAGGATTTAAATCTGTAGCTTGACTTGACCGGTCAACAACTTTGCACTTTTTGGGAAAGTCCCACCCTAGTTGCTATGACAGTATGTTTTGGGTCATTGTCCTGCTGTATGATTAAGCACCGTCCAATGATTTTGGAGGCATTTGCTTGTACTTGGGTTAACAAGCTGTTTCTGTACACTTCAGAATTCGTCCTACTGCTGCTGTCAGCAGTTACATCAACAATTAAGACAAGTGAGCCAGTTCCAGTGGAAGCCATACATGCCCAAGCCATAACACCCCCCTCTATCATATTTCACAGATGAGATGCTGTGGATATTGGGCAGTTCCTTTTTTTCTCCTACTAGTGGTTTGTACCTTGCAGTGTAGCCTTGTAATTCTGCTGGTGAAGTCTTCTGCAGATTGTAGTCTCTGACACATTCACGCTTACCTCCTGGAGAGTGTTCCTGATCTGTGGAACTTTTGTTTTGGTTTTTTTCTTAATCAGGGTGAGCACTCTTTGGTCATCCACTGTAGAAGTCTTCTTTGGCCTACCAGGCTGTTTGTGATTTCTGAGTTCCACCAGTGCTTTCTTTCATTTTAATGTTGATTATTGATTTTGTTTAATGAAAATCAACAATTTGTAATGTTGATTTTGGGAGATTTAAGGTTTTGGCTATGTTTCTGAGAGATTTTTTTTCTGATACTTCAGCCTCATAATGGCTTCCCTGATTTTCATTGATGTCTCTTTGGTCCTCATGTTCACAGACAGCAATAGCAGACTCCAAAGGCAAACGCGAAGCCTAGAATCAATACTCGATATTGAGAGCTCTCTTATGACTGCACAGATGATGTGACAGAACACATTTAATGAACCAGAAACACCTGTCAAGCCAAGTGTCCCATCACTTTTGGGTACCCTAAAACATACCATCAAATTAAAGCTGAGGATATTTACATTAACCTAATACAATTGTTTGATTTTAAATCCAAACTTTTGGAGTGTAGAGCCAAAAGAAGAAAAAATGCTTCACTGCCCCATAACTTACGCAGGGCACAATTTTGCTCTGGAAAAAAGACAATTTCACTGACTGTCTATAATTTTGGAATGTGAGGCACAACTTTGGTTTTGTATCGGTTCATTATCGGAGGAATATGTGCCAATACAGATATTTCTGTAAAAGGCTAAAATTGGCTGTGTGTGTGTGTGTTTGTGTGTGTGTGTGTGTGTGTGTGTGTGTTTACAGAGAGAGAGAGATTTAACCACTCTAGAAACAGACATGCCATTAAGGTAGACGCATTCCCTCTCATTACCAGAGAGGACAGAATGGTATTAAGAAAGGTAGAGCACACACACATCTGCAGTAATACTATACTATACTAATAATCCATACAGTTGGTGCTGAATTAATGTTTACCAGCCATGTTCTTATACCTAGCTGCTAACAACAGCTGTTGCCATATAGCATGTAATATAGTAAAACAGATTAAGGAAAATGTTAAATTGGATATTGACAAAGGGGAGTGGTATTTAATTAAATTGATAAATTCAGCAGCGTCTTACAACATAGGAATGCGTAAGTTGTAGACTGGCCCGGATGGCATAATTATCTAAACAATTTCCCATTCAAAATAACACCCCTTTGGAAATTCTACATTCTAATCAATGACTGGTAATGTGACAAATAAAACCCCTCAGAGGGGTGAATCAGTATGTGCATAGTACCCCTGACTACAATATGTTTTAAAAAATGGTTGAAAGATACATATTTTATTGTATTACAAAAAAGTAGAAACAAACAAATCAGTCCTACCCAATCCATTGTTAAAGGTTAAAGTATGTATGTAGATTTGAGCTTTGAGCTTAAAATAGTGCTAAATGGCCAAGATGAATATAGATAGATAACATGTATTGGAGACCGCTGGTCCAGACAAGGCGCTTTCTGAAACCTGGTGTAGTCTCTGAGCACTGGCCTATTTGTCTGTTTTGTGGATATGCACACATTTACTGCGTGCATATCCACATTAGAAAATGTAGCATATCGTACGTTTTCAGATTGCCAAAGAGGGCCGCAAAGTAAAAAACTACATGCTACCTTTAAAGAACATTTTAACTACAGCTACATCTGTCCTCTTCAACTGGGAGGTGGTTAACAAGTGACAGGCTATTTGATCTAATCTGACTGGAATTGCTGCAGCTAAATGTCCTGCCTGCATTGTGCAGCGTGCGTATACTCTCTTTCTCTCTCTCTCATTCTCTACATCCTACTGTTGGGGAGGCTGTGGGTTACATATTGAAATAGTACCTTAAGGAAGATATATGTGCCTGAAGGTCTCTACTTTCTCTTCCCCACTCTAAGTTTTTGCAGAGACGCTGATCAGTGGAGGCTGGTGGAGGTAGACAGAGGAAAGGCTCATTTTAATTTTAATTTCATGGAATGGTCAAACATGTGACCTTAAAAGTTTAGCACTGGTCTCTGCACAGCTGTCTTATCAGAAGAGACACAAGAGGAGGGGCTCTGGTGTCACAGTTACAGGGAACTGCATCCAAAATAATGAGATTGGTTACCTTTCCGGCAGGGTTGGTCAGTGTGTCTGAGAAAGAAAGAGGATAGAGAGGTGAATGAGAGTTGGATTGTGACAAAAGGAGAGATGGAGAGATGGAGAAATAATGTTTGTATGGACAGGTAATGTTGTTAATGTTAGGTGATGATGTCAGGACAACCTTAAAGGTGAACTATGCAGCATTTTAATGGTATTTTGGTAACAAAAGTTTGATTTGATTGTTAAAGAATACAATCAAGACAAACCTGAAAATATTATTTTTAGGGATGTGAAATATAGTTGTTTTCTTTTTTTATTGAATCAGGGCTGATAATGAAGACCACACTGTTTGTATACACTGACAATGTTTGGACCCAACAAATACCAATCAACAAGCTAAACATATTTATAGTTTAATTAATTTAATGTGTCGCTGAAAACATTAATATTCATTAACTACTATAAACACATTACCAACATTAAGGGTAATACACATAATGCACCATTAATCAGTGAAACAAATGGCTGCAGAAAGACCTGAGACAGTTGACATGGTGGTGATGATGATGATGATGATGATGATGATAGTATACTCATCCAAAAGACATCATGATTACCAACCCCTAGGGTTAGTTAAGACCCATCCCTAGACATGATAATTACCACAGGGGCAATAAGTGTCCCCCAATGTTTACCCCAACTGGGGTAGTTATTAATACCTTGCACCAGGCACAGCTTTTACCCATGGGGGCAATTATGAGTCAGAGTTTGTCATTGAGATTACTCCAGGGGTAAATAGCTTCCATTGTCTGTGATCGTTTTTTATTACCCCTTGGGGTAGATTTATTAGAATAACTATTTCCAGGGGGCTGGTAACATAGAAAGTAAAGGTCATGCAATGAGGCTGTAGTGAATTTATAATAATGTCAGTTTCTATGTGAAGGTTTGGCTGAGACTTTTCGTTAATAGCAAAGCATATCTAATATTGATAATCTGACTCCCAATTAATGCAATTATCACTATGTGCAAAGAATTGTTGAGTTTTGCTGATTTAGTGCAAGAATGGTCAAATAGAATGAATCAAATGAGGCTTTAATAATACTGTATACTTATACAACTATTACAAGGAAAATACTTAATAGAAAAATTTTACATTTCTACCTCTATGGTAAATGATAGATAGAGTGAGAGTAGAGAGAGAGAGAGAGACAGAGAGATGACCACAGGTCATCAAACAATGCTACTCACAGCTCATGACGAGAACCAAACACCAGAACAAAGAAAAGAAAACAAGCTATTCCCTGACCTCTGTTTTTATATCACTCTACAACCACAGTATTTAAATTAGGAGCTGCAAGGAGACCCAATGTGATCCATTCCATTCACACTCCACAGCCATTTGTCTCCTCGGCGGAAGGGCTCTTTATGTAGGGGGGCAGAATAGCTCCCCCTTCAAGGCTATGCCCATGACTGTCTCGGCATGTGGTTAATGTCAAAACACATGGCTGTGACATATAAACATATACAAATATGTCTGAAAGCAATGTGTGCAGCTTACAAAAAATATGAAATAAGCTAAATTAAGCTAATTAAGGCTGAGGAAAAATATGCTTTTAAACAACTTTATGACATAGGCTATGTTGTGAAATTAATTCAAACTGGATTACCCAAATGTAATGAAACTTGAAACTTGCTTTGAACATACATAGCAGGTCAAAGTTAATAAAAAGACTCAACTGTAAATACATTCATAAAGCATAACCATAGTTCTTCACAGTGTTACCAAAGCCTGTTTTTAGACTTTAATTTCCCTCCGAGTAGCTCAATGTCTCTTGCACATTTAGTTTGGTTGATTTGCTTGGGCAGGTATTCAGTGACCTCATCAGGTGTACAGGCGTTCCAACATTTTCCTCTCTAGTTGGAATCAGCGGTTGTCTCTTGCGAACGTTCTGATATTCCATTCACCTTTCCGAGACATCAGGTGTCACGCCAGAATGAATCTCTGGGAATTGAGTTCTCAGATTGACCATACAGCGATAATGCTGTGTGTGAGTGGAGGGGTGCTTTTGTATATATGTGGGCGGGTGGATGATAGGTGGGTATGAGCATTTCTATGTCTGTATGTGTGTGTGTGTGTATGTGACAAATTCACATATGTCTTAGCTACTTAAACAATTGAGAAAAAATCTTTACAAAGCAGATTTTTCTGCCCAGCCACGCTCTGACTCTCTCACTGTAGCTAACAAGGCAATTGACAACCCAATATGAGCATCATTTGCAGCCTGTCGTTTCCGTAATGTTAAACACTGGAATAATCAACAGCCTGTCCTGTAGTTGCCTGCCTGCCCCTCCATCCCTCCCTCTCTCCCCCAATCCCTCGCTCTCCCTCAGTCTCAGCTTTTGTTCATTTAATACATCCATATTGGATTTCCTAATGCCTACAGCGGACAGGGTGGCCCCGCTGTCTCGCCCCTCTCGCATCTGGAACGCTCAATTTGTGTGTGTGTGTGTGTGTGTGTGTGTGTGTGTGTGTGTGTGTGTGTATAGAAAAAAGGTCAATGTGTGTCTGAGATATGCGGCAAGACGGAAATCTCACCGATTCACCTTCAGAGAATACGCATGGACTGATTGCTGCTCTTAATTATGTGAAAAGCCTTACCGCCTGATACGTGTGGAGAGAGGGACAGGCGCAGACGATGCGAGACACAGACTAAATATAGAGCAACAAACATATTTCAAAGAAAAAGACAGACACTAAAAAATAAAAAGGGGGTGGGGGGGGAGTGTGAAAGACATGTGACATGGAGGGGAAGGTAACCTTGAGGATGTATAAGGCCCAAAGAGTTGTTTCCTCTTTCCCTCTTTCACTCACTTATTGTTACACACACACCTTCCTCTCTAGGTACCTGTTACATGATGATGTCATCCATCACCTAAGACAAACAAGCCTTTGGGCATTCGACAGCATTGACAAGTAATACACACATGCATGAACATGAACATTTGTCACATAGACATACAGTGCCCTACGTAAGTAATGGGACAGTGAAGCATTTTTTCTTCTTTTCACTCTATACTTGAAATCAAACAATTACTGTGAGGTTAAAGTATCGATTGTCAGCTTTTATTTACTGCATGAAGTCTGTGACCCATTGACCCCACCAGACACTGGGTATCTTCTCTGGTGATGCTCTTCCAGGCCTGTACTGTAGCCATATTCAGTTGTTGTTTGTTTTGAGGTCCTTTTGCCTAAAATCTTATGATCAGGAAATTAGGATTTAATTGGATTTAAATCTGAAGATTGACTTGGCCAGTCTAGAACATTCCACTTTTTGGCCCTGAAAAAAATGGGTCATTCTCTTACTGTATGATTACGTTTTTTTTGCTTGTACTCGAGCAGACACACCTACCTGCTGGAGAGTGTTCCTGCTGTGGGACAGTTGTTTGGAGGGTTTTCTTAATTATGGTGTGCATTTTTCGGTCACCCGCTGTAGACGTTTTGGGGAGGGGTAAAAGTTCCGGGGGGCAGAGGTAGTAACAGTTGAGCAAGGGGGTGGGGGTTGGGATCAGTTGAGCAGTCTTATGGCCTGCAGGTAGAAGCTGTTGGTCTGGATACTCCAATACCTTTTGCCAGAAGGTAACAGAAAGAACAGTGCATGGTCCTTGATGATCTTCTTGGCCTTCTTCTTGTAGCTCCTGGAGTAGATGTCCTGTACAGCTGCGAGCTTAAAGCCTGTGATGAACTGGGCTGCTTTCACCACCTTCTGCAGGGCCTTACGGACAAGGGTGGTACAGCTACCATACCAGGCGGTGATACAGCCAGACAGGATACTCTCAATGGTGCACCTGTAGAAGTTTGTGAGGATCTGGGGGGCCATGCCGAATTTCCTCTGCCTCCTGACGAAAAACAGGCACTGTCACACCGTCTTAATCACTGTGGGGGTATGGTTCCCATGTTAACTCCTCAGTGATGTGGACACCGAATTTGAAGCTCCTCTCTCCACTAAAACCCTGTCGATGTGAATGGGGGTTATATGCGCAGGCAGCAACCAACACGCAACAGTGCAGAGATGTGGGGAAAATGTTTGAGAGTAATTTGACATGAATAAGCACAATAAACAGAGATCTGAACATGCCCCCTAAACACTCAGTGGTGATGTTTCAGCTAAACCTGTGGTATAATCATTGGCCCTAAAATTCATAAACATAATTTTAGGGTCTGGGAGAAATTGGTGGATAGACAAAGACCTTTTTTGTGCTAGCTGCTCTTTTTGCAGCATGCTTTTCATTCAGTAATATATGCAATCGAACGCAAATCTTTTTGTGACATGTCTATTGGCCTACAGATCTTTCCATGATCAGTCTGGCACACCAATAGACTTATATCAACGATACTGCAGAACTTATGGCCTGCTCTCACACTGCCCTTACTCTCCTCTAAATCCTTTGTTTGTTTTCTCAACTTGTGTAGTGTATATTTATCCTTTTGTTTTTCACCATTGCTTTATCGTGTTTTTATCTTAATGTAAAGTGTGTTGTGACCCTGTGTGAAATGCACATTTAAACTGAAGTCATCTTTGCTTCTCATCATCAGTTGCCTATAGTTGATGACAAATTCGCTCAGAGATAGGATCACACCTCCCCCCAACCCACTCATAATCCATCTCTGCACATTACTCATTCAAAACAGACTCCTTTGAAACGAAAGATAATTTTGTCTGTAGAAATTAGGCTAATGACTGTTCCCCTCCTCTATGGAGCATAAATCAGACAATCTGGTGCGGGAAAGTTTGCGTGAGCTGCTCATTGATTAAGAAATGAAATAGCACCAACTAAGGATGCTTCACCATACTGGATAACAATAGACACATTTTTAGGAAGGTTCCCAGACATACATGTGGAGTTACTACAGCCCACAGGCGAGGTGAAATAACTAAAATAAAACATCTGAGCTGAAATACCTAAAATAAAACATGAATGCCATGGCGGTACTGCCACGCTAACGTTGCTCTACCGTCGCTCAACCATGAACCTATTAAACTCTGACCTACTGTATAAAAACGCTAGTAATTTCTGAATGGTGAAACCAACATGTCCAAAACTACCCTTAAATAAAACCTGACAATCGATACTTTAACTTTTAATAGTAATTGTTGATTTGGAGTATAGAGCCAAAAGAAGAAAAAATGCTTCACTGTCCCATTACTTACCAGGCACTGTAGACTGAAAACGTGTCTCTTTCCTCTCCTTTTGTCTAAAAAGCTTTTAGGGGAAGCGCAACCCAACATAAACTTTCACTGACAGTAGTTTATTTGCATGTATCAATTTTTATTTACTGCCTAATTATTGTTTTATTATTTTGAATATTTGTCATTCTAAACATGTTTTCTCATGTGAAGTTTGACGTGTGCAAAAATGAAGCGTTGGAAAGTCTTATCACTCTTCGGAAAATTACCCTTTTGATGAAGCATAGATTAGAAGGGGAATGTGCTATTAATGAGTAAGATTACACCCAGTCGTCCCTAACCGGATTACAGCTAATACTGTTCTATTTCTCCGCTCTCCAACCCTCCGCCCCTTTTTCTCTCTCCTCCTTCCTCTCCTTCTTTTTTCTCATATAATGCATATTTTCTCCCTGTCAGTCATTACTGTGTGTGTGTGTGTGTGTGTGTGTGTGTGTGTGTGTGTGTGTGTGTGTGTGTGTGTGTGTGTGTGTGTGTGTGTGTGTGTGTGTGTGTGTGTGTGAGAGACAGCAGTCCTACATTGCGAGCACGCGAGCAACCGTGTTTTGTATATCCACATTAACAGCGACAAGGATAGGCGAGTAAAAAATAACTAAATGACAGATGAATGCATTACATAGTCAGGATTTCCAAAGGTTCCCTTGGTGCAGTGCTTCCCAAACATAAACACATCCGAAATTAGCGCTGCCACTCGCAGATACAACGCAACACAGCGGATAATGTGGATGGCAGAATTGATTAGAATGTAAACCTCAATTATGTTTGCAACGCTTGCGCACGCTACGCGTGTAGTCTGGGGTGGGTGTGAGAGAGAGATGATGGTAACATCACTTGTGTAATGTTTTGGGAACATCAGAGGGATGATCACTGCATCAAGGGGAAACGACTCAAATATAGCCGGCTTTCCACAGCGGGGATTACGCCATGCGTAGTAGTGCGTGCCAAGGCCAATTGCTTTTCCATAGTCACTCCCAGGCTTCAACTGGGTTTACTACAAGCCTATTCCGTGCTTAAAAATTGGGCTTTTAGCATTCTCTACACCCATGGCGTTTATGAGGCCAAACAGGGTTAGGGGCGCGTTTTAGAGCGAGGGTGGGATATTCTTATCATCCAAGTGCTTTAGTTGGCTAGCGAATTTGGTGGGTGGCATAATCCGAGTTAGCTCGCTGTAACTACACAATCAAATGGATTTAGCCATTATAGCGCTTTTTACAAATACAATTGTGATAAAGACCAGAACCTGGAGAAACCGGAGAATGTTATGTGTTGCTAGTGTCTCCATAGTCGGTCACCTTACGAACTTCAGAATGTAAACAAACTGGAGCACTAGCTGGCCACTAGTAAACCCTGGCAAGCACTGGCACCGCTGTCGAAAAGCGGCTAATGAAAACATAACAAACACACATTGGCTGTGTTCCAAAATGCGTTCTTGCGCTCTATCTTGAGCGAATACCAAGTACGCATATGCTCTAGATAGAGCGCAAGAAAGCATTTTGGAACACAGCCATTCAATCACGAACGCACACATGCGTGCACACATACCCATAATACACAGAACCCAGATCTAATGGGGCTAATAGGAATTATGCTAATATTTCTACAGTATACACAAAAATGTGTGTTTCAGGAGAAGAACAGCGAGAAATAGAGTATAAAGAATCCTATTTTGACATGAATTACTTCTAGCTGTGACAGCTTTAAATCGCTCTGATTATGTAGTAAAAAAAGAGAAAAGGAAAGATTTGAGGGAAGAAAGTAGAAAGGAGAGAGATTTTCTGACAGCTTTTAGAGGAAATTAAATGAGAATAACGAAGAGAGGAAAATGAGACGGGACAGAAAACCAATGTAATTTTAGTGATGTGTGAATACATGCTCCTGTCTTAATTGGGGGAATCAGGCCTCCCCTCTCTCCCATCTGCCTCTCCTCTCTCTGCCCTCCGCCTCTCCTCTCGTTCACCTCTCTCTCCTCTGCAGCAGGGATAAGAGCACAGCTTAGAGAAACAATAGGGCTAACACAAGGCTTAAGTGGCCAGAACCAAACCAAATCAAACATTTTGCTGACGGGGTGCACAGTAATCCGTTATTTCACTGTTTCTGCTTGCTCTCTTTCTCTTTCTCTCTTCCTCTAGTAGAGAGGGGTTCCCTTGTGCTACTTTAATCAGGGCTTTGTTTGTGCTGTTGAACTGCTGGCGGCAGGCTCTTGAACTAAGTGTGTGTAATTGGCTTTAAAATACCAGTAAGTACTGTATATGGTGACGAATGTTGGTGTTAGAACTTGCTCAATGGAAAATGCCCATTACTCACTGCTGGCCTGTTAAAAGGCATACTTCTCAGGGAAATTAGTCATAAAGCCATGGAAAAAATACTCCTCTCTAATCAGAGAGAAATTATAGGGTATAATTGACCTGATTGGTAGTTTTATTAACTGAACACAATAATGATTGCAGTGCCCACAATGAGCTAAAAGGAGCGTGCTCAGTTCACTCCATGCTCACCAGTAATCCTTTGTCTTCATTTGACAGTCCAATAATAAGTGGGAAATAAAACAGAACACACATTATTATATTGTTAATATCCATTTGGGATATGAAACTAATCAAGTGACAGAAAAATGGGGATGGAAAAAAAATGAAATACACAAAACACAAATACTGACATTAGATAAGAAGTGGGGTAGTGTGAGTGAGCTGTAGCTGAAATAATGTGTGGTCACCCCTCTGATCCACCCTGACGCCCTTCCAACAACTGTGGTTACTTTTATGGCTGGACACAGTGCCAATATGGACCAGCCTTCCCAGAATACAGCAGATGGTGCTGTATTTGGACACCACCAGTACTGCCTGGAACATGTACAATAGAGAGAGTGAAATAGTGAGAAGGAGGGAGGGAGTGGAGATGGTGTTAGGGGGAGACAGGGTGAAAGAGAGAGAGGGTATAGAGGTATACTTTAAGGAGCCTGTGATGCAAATGATAACATGTGTAAAATGCAAATTGTGGCCTAGAGTTTCCACATCTCTTTCTGCATTGTACACATCTCCTCTGACTTCGATTAACTGCTAACAAAATGTCATGTACTCAGGACTGCTACAGCTTTCTCTTATGTGGTACAACAAGGTGTCAAAATTCCCAAAGGGTAGATTTGCTATACAGGAGATTTCCTCCACATAAGATAACACCATCAGATAAGAAAAAACACTGTAGCAGGGGAGAGAGGGCTTCATACTGTATAAATATGACAAAATAATATCAGAGAGAGAGAGAAAGAAAGAAAAAGAAGAGAGACCTTATTAACAGGAGGTAACTATGTACTGTATTATAGATGTAAACCAAGTTGTATATATACATACCATTTTTGTCATTAACAAAATGAAAATATTGGGTGATCGGCCTGAACCAAGCTACCATTGAAAATGCTTAATCGTCTTGGCTAATTTCTCAACTGTTTGACCTTAGATTTTGATGCCATTTTGTATGTCTGCTCACCGTGCCAATATCTACACCTACCCTGAATGTTCAGCCATTTAAATTCTTCAGATACCTTAAAGAATTACCATAAAAATGTAGACATTTCCTTAGTCAGACCTACAGCAATTTCTACAAAACTAATTAAGATGCGGCATTCGGAGCCACAGAACAGTGCATCAAGGCCGAGTTCAGTTCGTAGGTAATATCGTTTTTATTAAATTTATAAAATATCGCATTCATGTGCCCATAGACAATGTAACACCAAACACCACTAACTGTTTGATGAATGCTAACACACAATATTCTAAGCTGCTGCAAGATACAGCAACAAACAACACTGCTGCAGGCTGCTGTGCTGCGCTGAATGTGCTGCCCCGCCACGCAGTGGTTTCAAGATGTGAATGGATGGATGGATCAGAGCGTAGCACACTAAGGCGCATACCATATCATCGCAAGGTCCCTGGTTCGATTCCGGCCATCGACATATCCTGCATGTCATCCCTCCTCTCTCTCACCCATCCTTCCTGTCAATCTCTACTATCTCTATCCCAATAAAGCAGAAATGCCCTAAAAAAAACATATATTAAAAGATATAGTAAACACTACTTGGTTTGGGTGTGATTGAAACTATTTTTGTTTTACACAGAGATAACAAGGTTATCATCATAGATAGCCCCATGGGGGTACATCACGGCAACTTTTGCCTAGAGGACTTAAGCTACCTCAGGGCTCTCAAGTTTTGAACTGAGTTCAAAAGGTGGGGGTTTGGTTGGGGTGGGGACGGGGGTCTGATCTGATAAATGACACATAAATTCATACAAATAAAAATATTTATTTAATTCAGCATTTCTTAGTGCAGGTGTTGTTCATTGTAGATGTTGGTGGCATGTTTTGAGGCCTTCAGCACGGGGGTTGGTGGCTCTCATTTGAAACACTGTGGTTCCAGGCCAGCCATTTTAACTGTCATGATGGGTGATGCCTTCACCTCAGCTCTCCTGGTCTGCAATAGAAACAATTGATTAAATAATCATAAACATTAGATACGTTTTCATGGTAATATAACCAACAATTTGAAGGAAAATGCAATTCATCAAACATTGTCACCATCCTTTTGATTTTCCTGTGCTATGTACCTTGGCCTCTTGAACGTGTAGAACTGTGCTACACTGCTGGCTGAGTTTAGAGCCTGTTCTTTGGCTCGATGTCCCTTGCCTTCCACATGCCTGCTTATGTCCCTCACGCGTTGATGGGCACAGGAGTTCTCTTGTCTGCAGACTGAGCACCAGTAGAAGGAGCTGGTGGTTCCCATTGTGATGAATGGCCATCGGGTTGACCATTCCTTCTTAAAGAAACACCTATAGGTGGCTGCTCCACTTACTCCTCTCTTTTTCCCTGTTTCCAGTGGCTTCTCCACTGTCTCATCTATGGTGTCCTCCAGTCTCTTCCACTGACTCATCCTCTACTGACACCCTAGCTGTCTCCTCCACTGCCTCCTCCACAGTGTCCTCCACTGCCTCATCTACTGCCTCCACTACTGCCTTCTCCACAGTCTCCTCCTCTGACCTGGCCACCTTTTTAGGGAGCTGATCCTTCAGAGCAAAGCATGAAAGAATGCTCATTTGCCTCTTCCCTGACATCTTTGGCCGAAGAGAAAAGCTTTGTGAATAATGGGTCCTGAAATAAGACTAAAAAACAAGTGTCAGTATAGCTGCTGAAATTAGCAGGGATTCAAGCTAGCTAGGCTAGTTCACACACTCTGGTCAAACTGTTAGCTAACATTACTGATTACCAGCTGCCTGGACACAATATTCCCCAGCAACGGAAATCAAATGATGAGATGACTTACTGTACTCATAGGATATGGTCTTCTCCCACGTCGATCAGTCTGTAGATAATTCGGCGAGATGTGAATCATTGCGTGCTGTCCTCTTCTGTAGCTACTTCAGCGAGTGCGTGAATCAATGTCATTGTACTCGTTGGAATCAGAATGGAACGTTGTTTTAGCGGGAATATCTAAATCTTACCCGGATACAGCAATGCTATTTTTTGATTGGCTGTTTGGTAGCTATATTCTTTTTATTTGATTAGCTGGTGCGTGGCAGGCGCCTCCTGAACTGTACGGGGAACCCACTTGATTCCTACCTGTTCCACTGTTATAAAAAATAGCGGCGCAACTTGGTGGGCGTTATCCTGGTAATTTCTCTGCATGAGAAATACCAGGTGTGGCGTGTGAGCGTGTGAACGGGTTGAAATGCGTGTGTCTCACGCCCAATGCGTGAGACTTGAGAGCTTTGTAGACTACTTTATGTGAAAGCAAGGCAGATAATCATAATGACATTGCTGAAAGGGGTGCCTTTACTAGGATAACAATGTATGCCCTAACGTTCATTTATGCCTGATAAACCAGAAATCTAGCTTGCTATCCACGGTAGTGTGTAATGTCTGAAGACATTTGTCGTATCGGGCTGGGCTCCTGGAGGAGGAGAGCCTCTCCCACCTTGCAATCAAAACAGAAGGTGGTGTTATAGTAATGGCTATGGCCGGGCTCACTGCTGTTCCGTCCAAACTGACAATCATGTAATAATCCATGAAATGTGAAATGGCGTAATATGTCCTCCAATGCCAGTGATGTAGTAGCTAGGTTCAGGGAGTTAACCCTCTAGACCGCTGATGGTCGCGCCCATGGAGGCCGTCACTTTCACTCATACAATAAAGTAATTTAAGCATACAATACTTAAACCATGGAAGGGTAATTTAAGCATACAACACTTAAACAAAAACATATGACTCTCTATTTTATCATTTGAGTGGAAAAATGTGTTTAATGACGATACTGCACCAAAGTTCAGATTTGCTCAGATTCTTCCAAGTGTTTATTTCGGCCGTCACCGGGGGTATCGCACAGGTATCGGTATTTAGGTGAGATCCATACTGTAGCTGGCTAGCTAGCTATTTTTAGTTGATACTTTTTGTCAAATTAGTTTTATATTAACTGGAAAATCGATTGGTATAAATAATGACTAGACTGCCAGGTTTATTTCTTGTTTTCTTTTAGTAGTAATGAGTTGTATTGCTGTCCCATTGATAGCCATACCATCTGATTGTGTGGTTAGGATTTATGACAAATTGTGAAGGAGATTCTAATGTGAAAATAAAGTTTAGCCTCTCATCTTTAAAAGTAAATGAACTTGTAATTGACATTTATCCTTGAGTTATTCACCATTATTTCAGACATTAGAGAAATAGAATCACCTCAGTAAACTTCTTTATGTTTGGTATGTTCTAGAATTCTATTGACGGCTAGAGCGTTAACTGTAAAGCTCACCTGCAAAGGTTTGCACTGGTAATGTTATTGGGACCTTATTTTTATTGGGACTGTCCAAACTTCAGCCTGGCATCCTTGGGCGATGCACTGATGCTTTGCGACATGCATTCACTACATTTTCCGTGATGTGTAAAACATTTGGGAAATACTACGATATGAATAATATGATATTTAGGGCCATATTGCCCAGACCTCACTTAATTTGAGTACTTTGACTTTATGTCTGCTTTGCTTTTTTAATAAACAGCACTTTATTTTCGATACTTAAGTCAATTTAAAACCAGATACTTTGGGACTTTTACAAAGGTAGCATTTGATGTTTACTTGAGTCATTTTTTAGCAAGGTATCTATACTTTTAGTATAGTGTAAGGATGATACCTGCTGCTTCCTCCACTGGCCACTAATGGCCACTATGGACCCTTTTTGTGTTATGTTCCTTGTGCCACTTGGTTTGGGGTAATTGTTTGCACCTGGGTCTCATTTGACTCACCAGTTTATAAGCCTGGCTTTGTCTTTTCTGTTTTGGATGTACCTGTGTTACCTGAGGTTAAAAAGGATGCGTTTTGATTATTGCAAACCTTGACTCCTGCGTCCTTCCTGTGCGCCGCTTTGGGCCTTCCAAGGAGCCACAGTCGGTAGGTATGAGCAACTGTTCCTACAAGTAATTGACAATGTTCAAGCCCTCACTGTGGTCATCCAACAACACCAGGCTCAGGTGGCATCTCCTGTTGACCCACCACCGGTTCATTCCGAGCCTGTTACCCAACAAGCTAGGGTCCTGTGACTGCCTGCTCTGGAACGTTACAATGGTAATCTGGGTGGTTGCCGGGGGTTTCTGACCCAATTGTCCCTGATTTTTAAATTATCTGCCATGTTTCCCAACGATCGCACTAAAGTGGCATATCATTTCAGTACTCACCGGTAGAGCTCTCTCTTGGGCCACAGCTGTTCTGCATGAGACCAGGCTGACATTTAAGGTGTGCTGACTTCTGGTCAATATCTATTCTCTTTCTGAGCTAAATACCAACACCTGTTTGTTGTAAGCAAAACATCCTATTCTGTAAAAAACAAGTGAGATTTCTAAACTCTTTTTTTTTTCTCTGTCTTTTTGCTCTGTAGTGGCAACGCTGTGGTAGAGAACTTTATTCACTGGACTTAGCCAAGGCCCACATCAGAACCATATCAGAACACAGGATATATGGCAGCTCTGAGCTTCATAAGTCAGGCAGGGAGAATAAATTAAATATACAATGCTGCAATCTGCTGTGGAAGGTCATTGTAGTTTCCCTCCAGTGTATATGACTGATGACAAAATGTCAACCGTGCCATTCAATCACAAAGCCAGCAATCATTTAGTAATCATTCATCTTCAAAGCCAGGGAGAGAAAGAGTAGGTGAGAGAGTGTGAGTGTGAGTGAGTGGGGAGGCATGGGTAATGAGAGTGAGAGAAAGACAGAGAGCTGTAGAGCGAGAGCGAAAGATAGAAAGAGAGACAGAGACAATGGGAAATGCAGTCACAATCTGTTCGGAGTAGGTGAAGCGTACACATCAGTGGCAACAGACAATAGGGTCCAGATGTTCCTTCTTCCTTTGTTAACTTTGATTGATACCTCCCATTCACCAGTCAGTCTGGGGGCGTTATTATATTACGGAGAGTAGCCTACCTTATGTTACCAACTTTGTCGTGATCATAGGCACAGATCACACTCTACCATTCCGTCATTACAAGACAAGAAGAATGATGTAGATTTAATTACGAGAGTATCTTGTCAGCTTTGGAAGGTCAGAGGGAAATTGGTGCAGGCTTTCCGGTTCATCTCTCCCAGTCTGAGGCAACATTGGGGAATGAAATAACAGACCCAAAATGATCCCCATGAGACTAAAGATAAACGTGTCTATCTGGCTTTGTACAGCCTTAGATTTTAGCAAGAGGACACTCTACACTCCTCTAATGCTGCCAAAATATGGAAGTGGAGTTATGCTAGATCATGTACATTCTCTCTCACACTCTCTTCTACTCCCCACTTTCTCTCTCTCTCCTTCTCTCTCATGCCTGGGCAGGAGACTGCTTTGATTAAGTGTTAGGAGAGAAGAAAGGTAGGGTCAAGCCATAGGAGACTATGTGCTCTGCAGTAGTAAAGTGTGGGAAAGCAAGCATTGAGAATCAAACTGATTCAGCAAGAACAAACCATAGAGTAATGCTGAATGTGGTAACTCTCCCTTTTTCTTCCTCTCTTTCTTTCAGTAAAGAGACCAATTCAAAACTCCCTGAGGATAAACCTCAGTTCAGCAGGGAAATAAAGAAAGTATCCTCACCAGAGGGAAAGTCAAAGAGAGAGAGAGAATTTCCCTCTTTGCTATAGTGTGAGTGTGCGTGTGTGTGTAAATATATAAATAATCCAGCCTATCCTCAGCATCTACCCCAAGGGGGTGCTTTACCATTAACAATATACTGTATATACACTTTTTCCTCTGTCTATACAAAGTCACTGTGTTTTGAGAGTGAAGGCTAACCCAGGTTGTAATAGAGAGAGTTACTGGAGGGATGGAGGAGAGGCACTGCATGGTAGAGTCTTGATCAGGCCTGAAAATTCAAGGCCAACTCTGCGGCTTCCTCTCCCTACCCAGTCTGGGCCTAAGCTCTGAACAAATTTAAGAATAAACTATTCAAATAATACATTGAAAAAATAAGGCTAAACCTGACCTGAAGCCGATACATAAGGCACAGTTGCACAGAGAAGATTGAATGGTGTATACAATAATGGTACATACTGGACAACATCTACAATGTAGATGCAGTTGTGTAATAGCTGGTAATGGAAACCTGATTGCTAGCTAGCTAGTAAGCTAACTTAACTAAATGACAGGAGTTGGTCTCTTTCACGTAAGTAGAATACAACAATAAAAATTGTAAGTCAATAACAATGAATAAATGGTACTGTATACAGTGCATGGGCTTATTTTCCTGATGTGAGTATAAGTTAGCTTACCAGCTAGCTATCTGCAAGTGTGCCTGAGTATGAGTGCAGTATCTGTGTGCGTGCGTAAGTGACTCTGGCGGTCTAGGGGATCCTCTGAAAATGTCAAATAAAGATTTGAAGACAGGAACATTGAGTAGGGGTACTTGCTGATGCTCTAAGACACACACACACACACACACACACGTACACCTACAAACACACACACATAGGTCCATTACCCTTCCGCTAAATTAATATAATAATATCAAATAATTATTCGAATATAAAAAGAGATGGAGCATGTTATTTAATTCAAACTAGTTTGGAATTCTATAGGTTGTGACTGGGCTGCTTACAACAGATTTTCGCATTGTTTACTTACCATCATCTAATGGACAGACCTCCTAAGAAAAACCCTCCCCCTCAGCTGGCTCTGACTCTGGTTTCAGGCATGTGTAGGGTCTACTAGCGGGGGAGGGGTGCCCCAGTCTCTTCCACATGGGGGTCCGCTTGACAGAGAAAGTTCCCCTGTAACTTTCCGTTCATGTCAGACACTCCCCTTGACCTCGTTTTGGTACCTCTGACCTCTCACCTTGGTCATAGTGGCCAGGACCAGTCAGTACATGCCCAGGCTTGAGCCATCCTTATTTAGTGTTAGAGTGAAATAGCAGTAGGTTATTTCCCTTTGGATTATTTGATTACTGGACATTTCCGTCCTTTTGGATTACTACACCCATGAGCTGCTTATTGAACATTCCCATTCCCTTTGTGAGCCAGTACTATATATATGTAATGAAGTTGCTGTTGAGCACAATTTATATAAACCGTTTAAAGTGTGTGACCACTGCTTTTCGTGCATGCTAATTGCTTACCTTTTTATAGTATTCCAATATAGTACTTGAACTACTGCCGTTAGCCTAGTTATTGTTTGCTACTGCACGATAATCTCTAGCATGTTATTGCTGCTGCAGTTTACTGTATCAATATGCTGTTGCTAACTAGCAAGGTACTGTGTAGCAAGGTTGTTGGGTGCTTTGTTATGTTTGCTACTATATCATGTACATCCTACTGCTAGCATAGCAGCATAGAATATGTTAGGTTTATTGAAGTTCTATTGTGTGTGTTCTGCCTCATCTAATGCAATAGCATCCATATTCAGTCCTGCAAGTTATAGATTATTATAGTGTTAATTGGGTCTAATTTGCAATCATACTAATGTATCATGATTCTGTTTCTCTCGTAGATAAACTACTATAGAGTTAGATAGCTGCCAAAAGGTTGAATGAATGTAATATAAAGATCATAAATAATTCCACACATAAAACATAAAGCGCAAATGTAAAATCAGCACTGTAAACTGCTTTGTAATCTAATTTCTGCAAATACAACATATTTATTCACATCTTCCTTCACAGGTTTGAGCATCATTTTACGTACAAACTTTTGTTAGTTATCCTTTTAAACTGCACAGGCCCATAATTTGGCCCAAATTCTGCTTTAAACTGATTATTAATTTCATTATTGTTTACTTTATCTCCTTGTCATGTGTAGTATATAATTGTGAAGTATGATCTGAGCATATCCACACAAAACTTCAACGTGTTACCTATCAAATGGCATCCTGCTTTTGCATCTGATCATCACATTTCTAATGTTATAAGCAGTTTAGTTTGGATCTGGTTTTTAGGCAGAAATTAGTCAAACAGGGCATATAGTTTAAGAGGTTAAGTGACACCTGCAAACAACACAAGTCGTATGTACCTACTTAAAGCTAGTGAAGATGGCAATATTAAGCTACTATTTGTGGTGGAAGTCTAGGATTTACCACTCTGTACTTTAGCTCTTCGGAGGTAAGAATCAAGAAACAAGTCCTGAGTAGCCACAATATCTGAGTCCGGTATTTATTGCTTGCAAACAAGAGACAAGAGCGTAACAGCAGCCCAGCGTAGAACCGGGGGTCCGTTCAGCACAAGTCTAAAGAGACAATGATCAGGTTCGTCTCTTATACAGTTTAAACATGATACAGGCGCCGCCAAGGCTATCGGCTGATGGGCCTGTGCTTACGTGAGAAAGGGCGGGAGAGAATGAACAATGGGGAGACTTTCTTATTGATTAATCGCCGTTCAACATTTCACACCTATCGACAGGATGCGCCTGTCCCCCCACTATTGCTCTCTCCTACCACCCCCTCAGAGATCACCGCCGTTCATATGGTAAATCATACAGTGCTTCTCAGAACAATGGCTATAGAACTTTAGAGGAGTGGCAAGAGAAAATGTCATCACAGTAGTTACACAAGTTGTATCAGTCATATGAAAGTGTATAACCTGAAAATAGTTCTATGAATGTATTTTCCATAACATATTGTAACCTGAAAGTAAGACATCTACTCTATAACTTCCAAAATAAAAGTCTACCTTTTTTTCCAATATTGTAGGCTACATCCGATTTAGTGACGTTTTGACTCTATAATTTCATAGACATTAATATGAAATGTTATTAAATGTAATATAAATAAACTAACCTTCCTGCTTTAAAAGTGGTGGGACGAGGGTTAGAGTCATGCTGAAAATCTAAAATATTGTATGAAATAAATCTTTAAAATAATATTATTATGTTCAAAATTTAAAATCCATCAATATGTATTATTGTAATGGACACCTTTTCAGAATTAATTGCTGACACTAGATGACCTAACAACAAAGGGTAGCCTAAACAGGGGAAGGGAGGAGAGTGAAACTTAAATTGCTATATGAAAAAAGGACATACAGGGAATAATGGAAGAAAGCTTAATTAATGGATAGATTACAGAGTTAGGAGTGAGAAGATGATGGCCAAACTCATATGGTAAAACCTTTACCAAGAGCCTGCATTTCCCCAAATCCTATCACAAAGGAGGTTCGAAGGCCCTAGTGAAATGTTCTTGCCACAAAATTGTATAGCATATACAGCAGGGGTGCCCAAATTTTGAAAGCTACTTTCAAAATGACCAGGTCAAAATGATCTTCCTACATTAAAAAATGCTAAATATATATATACATATATATTATACATTTTTGGCTTCTTACTTGGTCCAGCTCCCCCACTCATTTTTATATCCCTCCTTGAGTATATATGAATTGGAAGGCTAACTAGGTCACTTAGCTCGCTGGAGTTTTGCAGTAGGTAGCGCGTTTAACCGCGAATCCATGGTGACACGTGACCCGTAGAAGAGAAGCGATCTCAGACTGGCCGCATTGTACGTCAATCAAGTGGCGCACTCACGCTGGCTCAATTGCCTCGTACCGTGCTGAAGCACAAATGTCCGTCGTAAAAAAAATATATATATATTTAATGTCACGCGATCGACCCGCACTACTCTCGCGATCGACCGGTCGATCGTAATCGACGTATTGGGTACCCCTGATATACAGTATAGAGGATTTTATCTACACGCATCTATGTGCACCAATCTGGACATAGCACAATATCAGCTGCTACACTTGTTTTAGATGTTTTAACCCTGGAACACCCAATGTTGCATGTAGGTAACAATGTCTTTAAGCACCTGGTAACATGTCTACACAATATGTCAATACCATGACAATGGAAATATCTGGAGACAAACATAGCAAGCTTGTAAATAAAGCTGAATAAGAGACTGGAATATAGCTATTTAAGCTAAATAGTTGAGCGTGTTAAAATATTTGTATTTGATATTTGTGACGTGTGCTAGTACAAATAACATGGATAAAGTGGCTAAAAATGGATAAAGCTGTTATCTTAAAAACTATTTAATCATTTTCTAGCCTCAACAGTTTTACACACTGTCTCCATTTCAGGGATAATGGGGAAAGCAAAATAATACAATTATATTATGGTGGGAGTACATTTAGCAGACAAATATTAAAATGTTCATGTCAGTTTTGCAGTGCTGAAAATTCCACTTTACCAGCGTATTCACAAAATCAAACTACTGTCTTGAAGAGATCCTAATAAACATTTTTAATAAATCGATCCCTTTTTATTATAAGCTATGTATATTTTTTCTCAACACATTTTCATTTGTTGGCAATATTAATATATATATATTTTTTAAAACAACTTTAAACACTTTTGGAAGTTGATCCGGCAAACAGAATCGCTTAAGTAAATAGTAAAGCAATTCAAAACTCGTGTTATCATCTCATGACCTTGACCCTGCCAATAACGTTTTTCCCAACTGAGAGACAAGGAAGTAAACAGACACAGCACAGAGAGGTATGAAAAACCTTCGCTCAGTCAGTTGCAGAATAGCCATTATGAGCGTGCCTAATGCCATCAGGTACGTAAGGTGTTTTGATTATTCAGAATATTTTTAGTTATATGATAAAATATAATTGATGTCAGCTGTAAAATATGTCTTAGGTTTGAACGTAGGATAGATGCAGCTAGCTAACGAAACTGCTAGTACCTACTAGCTAGCTAGGTTAAAATCTGCAGAAGCTATGGCAATATCTATCTTCAATATTCAATCAATTTGAAAATAGTCTTGCTATTCTTAGTTCATGTAGAACTAGAACCTTGGGTGCACTTTCATCACTGATGTCGTCTGTCTGTCCTTACACCTGTACCACATTGTAATAAGACAAAATGATAGGGGGGAAGAGAGAAGATGGTAAGGACCTAGCCCCATCAGTTACCGTTACATTATTCCATGTCTTAAAAATATCTTAACCTCAAAAGTGATCGCTGTTATTATAATATTACACTTTTTCAGGGAATCTGTAAATCCCAATTTGGATTTGAGGTCAGGAGATGGCTTTGAGCAAGTACAAAATGACATGTTTATTTGTACATCTATATAAAGTACCTGCAATCTGTTTCTCATCAGGCCAGGACCATATGTCTCATTATCTTATAACAGCTAACGATTGTGGTGTAAGAACAATAACATACTTATAGCCTTGTCAATGTTTGGTAAAGGAGGATGGCAGAGCTCCATCATTATGTTGCCACAGTTATAATACTGCAAGATGTTCATCTAACTCCTCATCTGCAATGCTATGCCGTATTGCTTTCAGCCCTGCTACCAGAGATCTGGCACTATTCACCAATATGGATTTGAAGATGGACCTACTCTAGTCAGAGCAGACCTCACAACTGTATGTATGTGAGGTCCGAGGCTCCCCTATTGTGGCTGCTGAGGAGATTGACTCCTATGGCACAATGTCTTCCCACAGGCGGTCTTAATGTTACTCGATTCCTAACTGCAACATCTGTACTGTGAACCTGAAGTCCTCTACTTTGAAATAATCTTCTGATCACAATTTCCACAACATTCTTTTATGTTCACAATGAGGTATTGCAATCGGGAATTGAATAACATTAAGACATAGTAAGACGACTTTCTGCCATAGGAGTCAATCCCCTCAGCAGCCGCAATAGGGGAGCCTCAGGACCCCACAAACATACAGTTTTGATGTACACTCAAGTTAACCCTGCCCTTGAGGAAACACACCCCTACCACAAACATGCAGTAATTTCACACCATAATTGTTCTCCTTGTACAGATCGTGTTTAAATAATTTAAATTGTTTAAATAATGTCAGTGGTGTATTTGTGATGTGAACTGTGTCGGTGTATGTATACATGTATGTATATTTTGATGTTATGAGGGGTTATCGCCCCCACTGGCCCTCCCCAAACTACAAGCCCATCCATTTTAGGGGCATACTGTAGGCTGTTTAGATGGGCCCAGTTGAGACTGACTATCAATGAAAGTTATTGTTCCTACCACTCACCCTTATTTTAGTAGCTGTTGTAGCCATACAGGTTGGACGGGATTGAGGGTAGCACGTGTGTTTGGCTGTTTCTTTTTTACTGTTTGACGCAAGTTCTTGTGAAAGCTTGAATTCATCTATGATGTGCTTTATTTAACTTATTGTGAATAAAGACTTATTAGATTAGATTAGATTCAACTTTATTGTCATTGTGCAGAGTACAAGTACAGAGACAACGAAATGCAGTTAGCGTCTAACCAGAAGTGCAAAATAGCAGAAAGTGCAATGAACAGTATTTACAGGTAGTGCAATATATGATCAGTAGTAGTGCAGTATAATATAGTATAATATAAGCAGTATAATATAGCAGTGCAGTATAGCAGTATGTGAGTAGCAGTAGCATTATAGCAGAATAAATAGTTACAGTATGAGCAGTGTAGCAGCATATGAGCTGTATGGGTAATGCAGTCTAGCAGTATATATGTATTAACAGTAACATGAGGTAGATGCAGAATAAATATAAATATGGAATGCCGTATGTACAGTATGTGCAGTAGTATTAAAGAAAATATAGGATATGTGCATTATGTGCATTATGAACAGTATGAACAGTATGAACAGGTATGTACAGAAGAGCAGTGGTATTGAGTAAGAGCAGGGGAGGGGAGTAATAGTGCAATAGTGCAATTGTCCGGGGGGGGGGGTGGGGGTTGCGGGGGTAGTAGGTTGTCAGGTAGGTGTAGTGTTCAAGTTCAGCAGGGTGACAGCCGCAGGGAAGAAGCTGCCTCTGAACCTACTGGTTCGGGTGCGGAGAGACCTGTAGCGCCTCCCGGAGGGGAGTGGGGTGAAAAGTCTATGGTTGGGGTGAGAGATGTCCTTGACGATGCTGCGTGCCTTACGCAAGCATCGTTTGCCCTGGACAGCCTCGATGGAGGGGAGTGAGGAACCGGTGATGCGTTGGGCAGTTTTCACCACCCTCTGCAGTGCTTTCCGGTCCGATGCCGAGCAGTTGCCATACCATACTGTGACACAGTTGGTAAGGATACTCTCGATGGTGCAGCGGTAGAAGTTCACCAGGATCTGAGGAGATAGATGGACCTTCTTTAGTCTCCTCAGGAAGAAGAGACGCTGGTGAGCCTTCTTTATCAGGGTGGAGGTGTTGAGGGTCCAGGAGAGGTCCTCAGAGATGTGGACACCCAGAAACTTGAAGCTGGTGACTCGCTCCACCTCAGTCCCGTTGATGAGGATGGGGGTGTGTGCGCCAGCTTTAGACTTCCTGAAGTCCACAATGAGTTCTTTGGTCTTCTTGGTGTTGAGAGCCAGGTTATTGTCGTTGCACCACACTGTTAGGTGCTGGACCTCCTCCCTGTAGGCCGACTCATCGTTGTTGCTGATGAGACCGATCACCGTTGTGTCGTCTGCAAACTTAACAATGGTGTTTGAGCCATGTACAGGTGTGCAGTCGTAGGTGAAGAGGGAGTAAAGGAGGGGGCTCAGCACACAGCCTTGTGGAACGCCGGTGTTCAGGGTGAGGGTTGAGGAGGTGTGGTTGTGAAGCCTAACAGACTGCGGCCTGTTGGTCAGGAAGTCTAGAATCCAGTTGCAGAGGGAGGGGTTGATGCCCAGTTGCCTGAGTTTGGAGATCAGTTTGGAGGGGATGATGGTGTTGAATGCTGAGCTGAAGTCAATAAACAGCATTCTCCCATAAGAGTTAGTCTTGTCGAGGTGGGACAGGGCGGAGTGAAGTGCCGTTGAAATGGCATCCTCTGTACTCCTGTTCTGCCGGTAGGCGAATTGAAAGGGGTCCAGTGTGGGTGGTAGGCAGGTCTTGAGTTGAGCTAAGACCAGCCTCTCGAAGCACTTCATGATGATGGGCGTGAGTGCCACTGGTCGGAAGTCATTTAAGCTCGTTGCAGTGGAGTGTTTTGGCACCGGCACGATGGAGGTGGTTTTGAAGCACGCGGGGACAGCTGCTTGGGCTAGGGACAGGTTGAATATGTCAGTCCAAACCTTAGTCAGCTGCACAGCGCAGGCCCTGAGGACGCGTCCGGGGATCCCATCAGGACCAGCAGCCTTGCGTGCGTTAGTCCTGCTCAGTGCCGCACACACGTCGGTGGGGGATAGAGTGAGGGGCTGGTGATCCGCAGGGAGCACAGCCTTGATGGCCACCTCCTTGTTGTCCCTGTCAAAGCGGCCGTAGAAGTGGTTCAGCTCATCAGGGAGGGAGGCGTCAACGGAGAGGGGTGAGGTGTTAGATGGTTTGTAGTCAGTGATGGCCTGGATGCCCTGCCACATGCGTCGGGGGTCAGAGTTGTTTCTGAAGTGATCCTCTATCCTCAGCTTGTGGTTGTGCTTGGCCTTTTTGATGCCCCTCTGCAGATTAGCCCTGGATGAGCTATAGGCCCGAGCATCCCCTGATCTGAAGGCAATGTCGCGTGCCTTCAGCAGGAGTCGGACCTCACTGTTCATCCATGGCTTCTGATTAGGGAAGGTGGTGATCCGCTTGAGTGTGGTGACACTGCTGATGTTGGAATTGATGTAGTCCAAAACAGATGAGGCATATGAATTAATGTCCGTGTGGGAGTCATGGGTGGCCTGAGTGGCAAACACACCCCAGTCAGTGTTTCCAAAACGCTGCTGGAGCGCTGAGTCAGCTCCCTCTGGCCAGACCGTGACTGTCCTCACTGTAGGTTTCACTCGTTTGATGAGTGCTGAGTACTTGGGCAGTAGGAACAATGAGAGGTGGTCTGATTGACCTAGGTGGGGGAGGGGAATGGCTTTGTACGCATCAGCCATGCTGGTGTATACTTGGCCCAATGTCCTGTCTCCTCTGGTGGGGCAAGAGACATTTCGGTGGAATTTGGGCAGTACAGTCTTTAAGTTGGAGTGATTGAAGTCACCCGCGACAATGAAGGCTGCCTCGGGATGCAGAGTCTGTTGTTTGCTAATGGCAGCATACAGTTCTTTCATAGCAATCTTAGCATTAGCATCCGGGGGGATATAGGCTGCCGTCTGGTCCTTTACCCTCTGTACCAGTTAATCAACCCAGCTCCTTAGCCTGTGGTAGCATCTCACACCACATGCTGCCTCAATATTATGTATCTTGGTATGTATCAACTTGTCTTGTATCAAAATAGAAAAAATGTAATGATTGAGGTGCTTGGCTGATTCTTATCATAAACTGCTAACTGTACTTGAAAGAATAAACTGTTGGAATAGACATATAATCCAATCCAGGTATGTAATAGTGAAAAGAAAACAGGTGGTCAAACCCTGAACACCATGGATTGAATAGGTTGGAAAACCCGAATGCAAATAACAGACCTAGCATAAAAACTGGGTAATCCCTATTCATAAACTTTACTTGGATTCACTGCACTGACATCACTGATGCCATTGATAAAGATGACAAATGTGCACATGCACATTGTGTGGTTTGAGTAAAGTTTAGTAAACTAAGACAGATAAGAGATGCACACAAATTAACAGGTAAAGTTGTTTCTTTGTTTCTGAACAGTCAAGATTATACACATCATTTAGAAAATATAGCCACAGCCCTTAGGATTTAGGTTCTCTGCTAGCCAATTTCTTTGATCATTTCAATGTTTTACAATATAAACAGGCTTGAACAAAGCCACTTACACCACAACAATGACATTTCAAAATTCAAGTGCACCTAAAAACAGATTAATCATGTACCGAACAGAATAGCTACCGTCAACGGTACACGCATTCCATGCTACCACCTTGTACAACTTGTTTACTTCTTTGTTCTGGTGTGGGGCACGCTATTTGCTGCCGTTTCCATGGCATGAACTACTGGCATTTTGATTGGTCCATGCTCTAGCATACTTAGCATTGACCCTCCCAGTGTCCCTCTACAGTGAAAATGGGTCGACTCCCGAGGGGAAGTCCAGCGGAGCTTTTAAAGGACACGGACAGCCCTCTGATTGGTCAGGAACAGTGATGAGTGATGGGGACGAATGGCCAATTGCTGACGGACACCTGAATGTAAAGTGACAGGGTAAGGGAAAAACAGAAGGAAACACAAAACACAACAAGGATACACGCACATGTAGGAGTGGGAACGTAACACTGAGTTTGAAAAAAGGAAATCACTTCCTACCTTAGTGGGAGACCTGGCACTGGGAGGAGGAGGCTAGCTTCTCGTAATCAGGAGTGTAGGAGCTGGTTGCAAGGCGTAGGCAGGCTGCAAGGTGGTCATCAGTCATTGTTGATCTGTACTTGGACTTGATGATTTTCATGTGCGAGAAAGCAGACTCGCACAAATAAGTTGATCCAAAAAGAGCTGTCAGGTTCAAGGCACATCTTCTGAGATTGGGATACTTCTCCTCCACCAGTAGTTTCCAGAACACTACATGCTCTCCAGGTTGAGCGGATGTTGATCTGGCTTTGATCTCAATGTCATTTTGCAATGTCAAAATCTCATCCTCAAGAGCGGAGCTTTCCAAGTCGAAATGTGATTTGACTTTGTCGGCAATGTCACCAACATCAATACTTGCACCAAATGCATAACACATATAGCTGGCTACAGGCTCGATGGATGCAAAGTCAGTAAAACGCCTCTCAAACTCTGACGAGATGCTCTGAACATGCTCCTCATAACGTGCACTGTCAAGCTGTGTCACACTTTTACCTTGACGTTGTAGTTCTGCTTGCATGTGAGGGAAGTTGCGCAGGTTACCACGCTGCAGCCTGCTTGACATCAGCTGTAGCTTGCTTTTAAACGTGTTCACTGAACTCATCATGTTGACTACATCTTTATCCTTACCCTGCAGCTCTAAATTCAATTCATTGAGCTCGCCAGTGAGATCAGTGAGGAAAGATAAATCTAAAAGCCACTGGTGGTCCTCTAGCTTTGTATGGTAATCCACATGTTTTGAAAGCTTCAGGAAGTCCTTGATTTCAGGCAACAGCTCCGTAAATCTGGCCAAAAATTTACCTCTGCTTAACCACCTAACATCCGTGTGAAGCAGCAGGTCTGTGTGCTCAGCATCATTCTCCTCCAAGTGAGCACGGAAAAGCCTTCTCTGCAGACTCCTGGCCCGAACTGAACACACAATCTTCATTGCAATATCCATCACTTCTTTCATATTTGAAATCTTTCCACACAACGCTTGCTGGTGAATTATACAATGATAATTCAGGGGATTATTCTGGGAAAGATTAACTTTCTTTGCACAGTGCAATGAACCCACTGGTGCGGCCCATCATAGCAGGCGCCCCATCAGTTGTGATGGAGATCAGCTTGAAGAGCGGCGCTAACAAATCCCATGAAAGCATTAAACATATCCTCACCTCTGGTGTGTCCTTTTAATGGCAAAATGGTGAGTAGCTCTTCCTTGGCGCTCATGTCTTCAAAAACCATCCTGATGAAAACACACAATTGTGCCACATCCACCATATCAGTCGACTCGTCAAATTGGAGGGAAAAGCACTCACACGCGTCAATATCCTTCCTCAGTTGCTCCTCCACATCCACAGCCATTCCCTCACATCGCCTTGTAGTCGTATTGCGGGAGAGTTGCACTTCTTTAATGGCCTTCACGATCTCTGTTTTATTTTTAAAGTCGTCAAAAAGGCTATCCGCTGTCTCGAGAAAGGCTTCCTTCACAATATCGCCGTCTTTGAATGGCTTCTTGTGTTTAGCAAGGACGTGACTGACGCGATAGGAAGCAATAGTTGCGGCCTTACCCTGGGTCTTCGGTTTGGTGAAGATTGACTGCCGTGCTGCAAGCTGTGCTTTCAAATCCCGCACTTTTGTGGCGCGTAAAGGCGTTTTTGCAGGGAAATCCCTCTCGTAGCTCCCGTGTACCGTTTTAAAATGCCGCTCCGGATTCCCTTTCTTTGCCAACGCCACCGTTGCATTGCAGATGAGAATAAACAAAAAAATAATCTTCCTCCCATTCAGGGTGAAAATGGTAGGTCTTGGCTCGTTTCCCCTCAGACATGTTAAAGTTTAGGAGTGCGTGATCGCTAGCTGCTAGCTACTGTTGACAGCTGTCAACTTCCTATCATGCATGTCACGCGCTACCGTAGGTTAAACGTGACCTACTTTTTTCTTTTTTTTAATACTTTTTTTTGTGGACGTGTTTAAGAGACTGATAATGTGCGCAGGCAAGGACTCATGATAGGCTGTAGTGTACATTTAATACAAAATATAATACAAAATATAACACACACACACCCACAAAACAAAACATATCCAACAACGCATAACTACAACAAAACAAAACATACAGTTACACATTTTTTTCATTTTTTCCTACACCCCTCGTGGTCGACTTGGGATCAGTCCTGGATGTATCCTGGATGGGACTTTGACTTCTTGACTCTAAGCTCATCAGCACCCATACAAGGCTAGATGTTCTCCGACATCATCAAGGTACATGGTGAAATTCTACCTTGTGAACTATGTGTTTGCAGTAAATCCATCACCACTTTCCTGCATATGTTTCAGTCCCTAAGAAGAACAAGGTAACCTGCCTCAATGACTACTGGCCCGTTGCACTCACCTCAACTAAGGAGCGGATCATGAACTTCAGGAGGGGGGGACCACACCCCCATCTACATCGGCAGGGCTGCAGTGGAGTCAGCAGCTTCAAGTTCCTTGGTGTCCACATCACAGAGGACTTAACATGGTCACACCACACCCACTGTGATCAAGACGGGACGCCTCAGGTAGCATAGGAAATTTGGTATGGACCCCCAGAACCTTACAAACTACAGATGCACCACAGAGAGTATCCTGACCACCTGGTACGGCAGCTATAACAGGCTCTATACAGTGTGGTAAAAACGGCCCAGTCCATAACAGGCCACAAACTACCAGCTATTCAAGACCTTTACTCTGAGTGGTGTAAGAGAAAGGCTGGGAAGGTCATCAGGGACCCCAGCCACCCCAAACATGTCCTGTTCTCTCTGTTACCTTCCGGCAGGTACCGGAGCATCCAGGCCCGGTCCAACAGGCTCCAGAATAGTTTCTACCCGCAGGCCATAAGACTGCTCAAGTGACTGCCCCCCCCCCCCCCCCCCCCTCCCTACTAGTGTTAATATTACAATCGTTACTGCTGCTATTTACACTACACCCTTATGCACTACTATTGTCACTTTTTTTCACTATATTATATTGTATTGCTGATTTGTTGATTGTTGTCGACTGTTGTTGAACAAGGCATTTCACAATGTCAATTACGACTGTATGCGATGTACGTGACAAATACAATTTGATTTGATTTGCAGCTGAGGTGGCAGCACTGATGCAGGAGTGAAGTGTATGTGATGAACATTGGTTTCTAGGCATCGTCTGTGGTCAGCATTGCAAATAGCATGACATGGAAGAGAATGGGATAATACAACTATTACTTGAGAATTACAATGGAGTTCCTCTGCTACCTCTATCAAACTAAGTGTTTAAGAGTGATGTAAACAAATGCTCACCCATTTTCAAATCAAACAGTGTGAGAATAATAACGATTGAATAATCATGAGCAGTGTATTCACCACGCCTTAGAAGCCCATGCAGCCATGAGAAACACCTAGAAAGCTACTCAGAAACTGAATCTACATAGTGACTTGAACGCTCTCTTCTTAGAGGACACCAGCTGTGCACTAGAGGAAGAGTCAAATAACTTTTATCATTGCTAAATTGTGTTTCCTTAATCCGTTGAAGAGACTTATAGAGGACTCCCGAACAATGTAAATTGCCATGGCAGCAGCTGACAGAAGCCTGCCACCTGAGCCTTAAGAGGCTGTAGTTCTGTTGTCTTTGCCGCCCCACTCACATGTATAGAGCAGCCTTGGACACACAGGAATGCAACCCCTTTAGTCTAGAATCTAACCAGTCTAACCATAGCTGAAGGGGGGCAGGGCATTGGTAGGCCAGTGTCCAGGCATCTTGAGCAGGATAATAATTTGTACCATGCTCTGAACCAAGGTTGTTAAGACCCCCAAAACAAAGAGGAGCTATTTGGAACACTGAAGGGGAGAGAGGCACAGAAGGGGTGGGGTGGAAGTCAAATGGAGGTGTTTGACCCCTTCTCATCTGCATACATGATTATATTTATATGCTTTCTGAATACACAATTATATTTATATAGTTTGATATTAGCACACACACACACAGCTTCAACCAGAACCCTAATAGTTTGTGGCCTTATGTCCAACTGCAACATAAACATCTCCCCTGTTGAGATTACATTGACTCAATCCTTATCTTCAAACCCTCATCTAGCCCTAATGCTCAGCCTCTATCTAGCATTAGTAATTGCCATATAGAAGCAGAAGCTTGCTGGTGTAGCACCTGCCACCTTTATCTACTATGAATTGTACAAGGGTGAATTGTCTCAATTGATCTTTCTAGTTAGAAAGCTTAATTTCTGTACCTACTATACAACAGAACATTCTTCAGAATTCGACAGGGCAGGATCTCTTTCTAAAATAATTGTCTCATCTTGGTGTTCTAGTGTTCCCTGACTAGCTTCAGAATGTGTCTTTTTTCTCCCCAAATGTATCAACACAAGTTGGAAACACCACAAGGCTGATTTGAATGAGTGACCATAGCAAGTACAATATTTTTGTAGAGTGAAAATGGCTGCTGTGGTTCCTACATATCGTCCATTTCAAAATTCCAGACCTACATTTTCACACTGCTTGATTTGATCTGCTGAGTTGATTTGTGGGTTTGTGTTTTGGCACATCAGTCAAAAATGGATGTTTGTAGCGTGACCTCCGTCAAACGTAATGCAGCATCAACATAGATCTGTATAAATCATCTGGCTTTGAAAAAGACATGAATACAATGCTGATCTCTTCTGGTATGAATATGGCATAGGTCTGGAATAACAGATTTATTTCCAGACTGTTAAACTTTTTTTTTATTTTTCCCTTTCCACACTTTTCCAGGTCTAGAAATGTTTTTTAATCCAGACTTTTCCTGACTTTCCAGACCTGCATAGGAACCCTGAGGGTGGGTCTGCGTGCATGTTCAAGAGTAATAGTGTGTGTGTGTGTGTGTGTGTGTGTCAATGACTATAAAGAATGGACACATTGATGTCTGACTTCACCCAATTTCAATAGTAGTAACTCATGTTGCTAATCCGCCAATGCATACTTCCTCGTCACCATTTTAGCCTGTCCGCCCACAGATCGTGCTTAGTATTCACTCTCATCTTGAACAACGCAAGAAAAATGTGTGAGTCAAAGGCCCTGGACAGGTCTCTGCCGATTGAGCATGCACACTGGGTTACCAAGACAAGAAGCACACAGGAACTCGCCTCAGACCTCAACCAATGCCAGCACAGAGTAATACAGACACAGCACATTATTCAGCTGATACAATACCTGCTATAGAAGTCAGCTTCTCTTAAACCAAGGCTAAAGCACAAAAAGATGAACTGCAGTAACTTTAATGGACAGCCTACATTGTTATTATTTATATATTTACATATATTTAATCAGTGCCCTATTAGGATACCTGTACTGTAAAATAGGAGGACTATGTCTAATATGTGTTTAAATAAAAGCTGAGAATCTACTTTCATCTCATAGTAATTTCAATTGATTCAAACTAAGCAGGGCACTATAGATGTGTATGGGTGATAATCCATTACCATCATGTGAAATAATACATAGTTTAATGGTCCAAATATCCTCTATTTTGCCAGTGTCCCCAAGCAAGGCCATGAATAGCTTTCATCAGTCATCAATTCACAATTATTAGATCAGTCAATATCTGCTAAAAAATGTCTCTGAGTTCTAAGCCTGGTTCAGTCAGGACACTCTTGTCCGTCCAACCATTTATTGAGTATAACATGGTTCTACAATTAGTCGTGGTGTATTTGGGTGGCTCCGGTCTTTAGAGCTCCCATAACTTAATAGACCCCATCAGCCATAAGCCATAAGTGAAGCTTATGGAAGGAATGCAGCTCCCTCTGTCCCCCTGCCCTCTGAAAAAGCAGAGACGAATGAACTTCATTCTTGATCAGACAGAGGTCATTCTAGCATTATGTGAAATAACAGGCTATGTGTCCAGCGTTTTTAATGTGCACCGTTCCTCACCTGGGATGAACCTCTCGGTGTCCATGCAGAGACGAGTGACCCAACTTAACTATTACCCATGTAACACAGCACCATGCAATCTGCACTTCTCACTGTATTAGAGGGCAGGGATTTTTTACCCTTTAGAATTGCCACTTGCGTTCTCTTCTCTAAGCCTGTCAGCGGCCATACAGTGTAAGCAATGGCAAGATACTAACCTACAGTATCTTGGTACATGTATGAATATGTGTTTACAGTGAATCCATCACTGCTTTCCTGCATGTTTCAGGATTGACCAAGGGATATCATGAAACCACCTGATGGTTTTTTGCTAGCTTTTTCTAGTTCACAGAGCATGTCTGCAACTCATCATAAATTATTATCATGATCTGAATGGTTATTCTACAGTTACACTACGCATACAGTACCCAGCCAACCACCTGGTTAAGCAAGCTTGACTACTCACCACAGAACTTCTGTCTTATGCATTTCATGCTGCCTGTATTTCAAGCTATTTATTGCAACGCGACATCCAGAACATGAATTAACAGCGCACAGAGTTTTTTGGGCTTTGACAACGTCTTTAGAGTTTAATCTAATGTAACGTTTGTATGATGATGAAGACCAACGACTCATCTTCATCAGGGTAGCTGTCAACACCTTGGAGGGTTAGGCCCACAACGTTGGCACAGGATCGAGAGATGTGCAGCGAGCCAGCATCTGGTCATGGGTTAGCCCACCTGTGATGAACAGGGGGTCAGTAGGCGTCGCCCATGGTCAACATTGCAAATAGTCGGAGATGGAAGAGAGAGGATAAAAGGGGTTATTCATTTGAGATATTACAATGGGAGTTCCTCAGCCACAGTTTGTCATTGCCTTCAGGTTGCGTTTTCTTTATTCCATTGAGGAGGAGACGTATGGAGGTATTGCCGTGCAAGCTACAGCTGAGCCTTAATAGAGGAGGACTGTAATTTCTGTGATTCAAAACAGTGAACTATGAAAGCATATACAATAGGAATATTGACAGGCATGACACAGACTGAAGACGCATAAAGAAGTGAAATGCGACTATGCAGATTCATACACTTTTACTGTTGATTTTGCCAGTCTCATTCTCATTTATTGAGCAGATTTAGACATGTAGTAAGAACTCAGAGCATTTAATCTAGAACCATTAGTGCAGACTGTAAATTAGGACAGACATGAGTAAACTGAGGCAGATAACTCAAACCAGCAATGAAACCTTGAATGAGTGATAAGATAAGCAACAAATCAACGGTTATAATGCTTGAACAGAACCTTAGAGAGTTCAAGAACATTGATTGGAGTTGAAGGGTTGAGGCAAAGTTTATTTATCTCTTTCCTTTTGGTTGAGACCTGCACAGGCACACCATTCTCGGGTGACTGTCTCCCCAGAAACTGCAAACATGCACATATATGCAATTATTACGTGCAGGCACACATTTGAAAGCAAATGCAGAATTACACTTGGGCATGGCATTCAACTGTCTGGGCTGCCGAACAGCTACCTGTGGTTGGACCGGCAGCAGGGATTGGCTGGCACAGGCACCCGCCTGCATCATCCTCAGACACCGACTGAGACCCACATACAGAGCATGTCTGAATGCGGTGCCTGGTAAAATGCCTGGAAATGAGCGACATGTCCACGACGGACCAATTCACCCGGGTATTGAACCTCTGAATATACATAGCAGCCTGAGCAGAGAATGATTTACTCATAGAATAGACTACCGCCGTAGGTGAGTGTCAATTCTGAAATGATATTGAGATTGTCTCACTCAGCCTGACGCACCAGCAACACTTCGCACAAGAGTCCCGATAAACCTCAAAAGCCACTTTGAACTCCACCATGGTTAGACATTTCGAAAGCCGTGGATCACATTATTTAAGCTCAACAGATGTCGCTGGAAGACCTAATTTGGCCAGCAACACAACCATCATTGGAATTACATTGGGAATTCTCTTTTTGGGCAGAATTGCAAGTGAGAACTACAACGGTACCATGAGTGGCCACTAGTTTTTGTGGTGTGCCTGCCAGACCTGCCGATTGATCCCCTGGTGTGTGTGTGTGTGTGTGTTAGAGAATGTGTGATTGTATTTGAATGAGTGTTGAGTTTATGAAGTGGCATAATTGCATATGATCTTTGTGAGTGAGTGCAAAATATAAAGAGAGAGCGAAAGAAAGAAAGAAAGAAAGAAAGAAAGAAAGAAAGAAAGAGGGAGTGAGGCGTGAAGTGTCACCTTGAGCACTGCTATTAAATATAAACCAACCCCAGCCTGGCTCCTTTTCTCTGCCATACATGTAAATTAATTAAGTGATGATTGTGCAGTCTCCTGCCAGGCAGACACTCAAACACTCAGTAATGGTATGCTGAGAATGTGCATGTCTCCTCTTCCCATTTTAACCCCAGCTAGTGTGAGAAGACCATCACGTTGGAGGTTAGTGTAGACAAAAGTCAGGACACCCTGAGCCAATAATGGCAGACAATGAGCGAAAGTCAACTATCAATGATCCCCCACCCATAGATATCACAGTTCTGCCTTAGCGGAAAAACAATAACTTCCTTCCTACCCTTTTGCATTTAGTTGTGCTCAGTTCCTCGTTCACTCCAAAACGTGTGTGTGTGTGTAAGGCAGTGTTTCTCATTCACTCCAGTGGCATACAGAGGGGAGGGACACATCCATATTTAATACAGAGGCATCTATAATTCACAGCCCAAACCTCAGCTCCTCACTAGTGTAGGAGTGCTAATAGGAGGGGACATGTCTCTCTTTCTCTCTTTCCCATCCTCTCTGTTTCCTCCTCCCTGGGTTGTTTGTCAGTCTGGGCGAGAGGGAGATGAGCTGCTACTGTTCTCTTTCAGTCTTTTTTCACTTCTGCC